>NW_020631041.1:3735334-4065725 GCF_003573695.1 Papaver somniferum
TAGAATGACATATCTATGGCCCAGTTGTTTTGTACACATTATTGGGAGGAACAAAGTTAGTGGGGCAACAGCCCCTCTGGGCGTAAGGTAGATCCCCCCTGATCCCCTCTGGGCACTGCTGGAAGAAAACCGTTATGGTTCTTGCTTTTCTGTTAGTCATTTCATGAATGATGTACATTTATTACATAGTTGCATCGTGTACTGTTGTTATTCAGCGGGTCGTAGGTGACCCATCCGCAAACAAGGTTGCCATATTTTCTTTGGATTTTGTTAGTTTGTAATCTTGGAGTTAAGATCATAATCTCACAACGAGTCAGAATTGTGCCTATTCGAGTTGAGTAGAGTTGTGATGTAATTTTCTTGAGCGACTTCTGATGTGATGGAAATAGATTGGATACATTTATGTGTACAACTCAATAAATTGAGTTTGACTGGAGCAAGAGTACTGAAGTGAAAGGATGTGCCCAAAGTCTGACTAAATTAATTGGATAATTACTGTCCTTTTCAGATGCTACTCAAAGAATGATAAAGAAGCGCCACCCTAACTCTATCTAATCTTTCATTGTTTTTTTTTCCCTCCAGGTTATATTTAAGTGTGACAAGGTGCACATTTGCTGGTTGAAATCATCATCAAAGTGAAAACCATTAAATGATTTGAAGTTCATCTTGATGGTGATGAAACGTACTGTACTGTTGCCTTGTCACGAAAGGAAATAAATGAAAAAGAAAATTATTGGCTCCATGTACGTCTCTTCTTTGCCTTCAGCTTTGAGTCTCATTAGCTATGCCTTCCCTACTCTCTTAGGGATTGTTTTCTCCGTTTTGCTTCTCTTGGGCAGCCATAACCTCTCATTATTTCACGTACATACCCCACATACTCGGAGCAGCCGTAGCCTCTCATTTTTTCACATGCATACCCCAAGTAGAACATGTTAGGTAACTAGGTTTCTAAGATAGATTATACAAACACATGGGTCTAAACCCTAAGAGGGAACTTTTTCTACGCTATGTAACCCATAGAAAAACTATCGTATCAGATACATCATCAATAAAATCTAAAATCAATCTCCTTATGGGGATTTTTTCGTGGGTATAGACATAACTCACTGAACCACTTTAAATTCTTATCTCCTTTAATTTTTTTAAATTTGTGCTCTTGCCTTATTTCACATTATGATCAAATCAATCGTGTTTAGCTAGTGCTGAAAGTTTTTGGTACAAAAAATGATCTTTTTACATTTTTAGTAACTTTTCTATCGCGTAGACTAAATAATTAAGCATCCTAATACTTTACCAAAAATTCACTTTTGTGTCTCCATCTCTTTGAGCATAAGTCTTGTCTCCTTTATTTCGTCACTTGCATATGAGTTGTTTAAATCGCGAACCTAACACGCAAAGATGGACACACAAACTTAGTCTTGTATAGTGTGAATAACCTAGCTATATACGATTACTAACATGGAGTACTTAGTACTGTCTCTCTTTGAAGATTGCTTTTGATTTTTTAAATCTGCCAGTGGTAAGTGGAAAAGGGCATAGGTTTAAGTCCTGATGTCCTCGGATTTGCACCGGAATACCCAACATTGTCAATACTTACGGAGTATGATTTTAAGAGATGGCAAAGTTGATAGGAGCACAACATTAGAAGAAAAATTGTTAGATGAAATGCAGTTCACAGTTGACTAGAAGAAATATTGTTAGATGAGATGCCGTTCACTTGCACTAATTCCCCCATTGAGTATATGCATGTTACATGTGTTGCGTCTACTTGTAATACTGGTTTTGGAACCTTCTTTTTGTTCTAGCTAGATAATTAGTTCTTCAAACTATAAACAAAAAAGTTTGTTTTTCCACTTTAGTTGGACAATTAAGACATACATGAGAAGGATTATTCTGACTTACTGAGGTAACTTGTTCTAAAACTGGTCCTATTAGTTAAAGTTGAGAGCTAAGTAGAAAATAAACAATCATTTAGTCAATCCCTTGTAAGAAAAGAAACTAAGGTTTAAACCTACCAAACACAATCGAACCTGCAGATAAATTTCATTTTCAAGGGTCTTTTAAAAGTTGTTATTGTTCTGACTTATAGTATTCAGATGTATGACGCCACAGTTATTTTCTTATTATTCTTATATATTGTTAAAAATACGAAACAGGAATACACCTAGCTTGAATAAGGGTGGTCATGAAGAGATATTATTGCTTGTTGATTTCTATTATAATTGCTCTACTTGGGCAGGTAAAAAGCTAAGATAGGATGCGAAATGTCATAGTTAAGTCTTCTTCGTATTATGGCCGGGGTAGCTAAATTTTCTTCAAAATAATTTCTTATCAGAGAAAGAAATAAAAGAGTAGGAGTTAGCGATGGAGTAGTTAGTTAGTACAAAGAAAACACCCAATCATACAAACCATCTCAGTCTTGAATCTTGATATTACAAGTCTTTCTTGATGATGGAGACATTAGCGCATTCCCAGTGGAAATTGGAACCTATGCCAATTGCAAGTTAGAATTTTAGCGCCAAACGACATGACGCATACAATAGTGCCCATGAATGACATCAATTGGGACAAAAGAAAGAGGTCCTAGGCTCCTAGCCTAGGGCTTACAAATATTGAAGTAAAATTTGACATCTAACGAACGTCAAAAATATTTGAAAGTGTCAATTTAACCATGTCAATGCAGCGTGAATATAAATAGAGATGGCCAGTTGATCGTATTTATAAAAAATAATACACGTGAACTATGTAATGAAAGATGTTACAAAATATATGACAGAATATGTATACGTTTATATATCAACCTAGAATACATATCTATCCACACAAAAAAACCAATTACATACTAGTAAAAATTGTTGTATTACAAACACAAATCACATCTCTCACTTCTTAAAAATACAAGAGACAGCAACGAATCATGTTTCAGACACATTATATTTATTGGAGAAAAGGGTCTTCATCAGCAAAGAAATCCGGCCAAAAAGAATCAAGTTTTGTAACATTCACTCCATTATCCATAGTACTAATAGAGCTCGATGAATCGCCGTGGTTGCTAACATAGGTTGATGAGGTCTCAGCAATATTAATCCATGGAGATGTTGGTGTAGTAGTAGTAGGAACACTTTGATCTCCTTGATTAAACATACTAAAATCTGACCCTTGGCCATCATCAATACTACTAAATGATGCCTGAAAACTGCAATTTGGTTTTTGCTCTTGTACTAGATCAGGCAAATGAGAAAACTTGTGTATGGTTGTACTAGGAAATGCAGAATTGTTCGGAATTTGAGATGGTAATGGGTTTTCTTTAAATGAGTTTAGTAGGTTACTGAGCGCTTCAACATCTGTAGAAGTAGAATTGCATGAATTGGGGTTTAGCAATGAGTTACTGTTGTTGGATGGTCCTAGAAGACAGTTTTGTAAATACTGAAGCTTAGCCAACTGACTAGCAGTGGCTAGTTCAGTTTGTAATTTCATGACAACTTGTTCTTGATTATCCCATGGCTGTTGTTGGATTGTATTCGTTTTCATCAGAATGTCACTCAAGTTGGCCAAAGCTAGAAGTTGAGGTAAACTTGAAAAAAGATCGGTTCGTGGACGATGAGTCATAGGATCAAAACCCATCTGAATTAGCTTCTTCTTAAGATGGGTATTCCAGAAGTTCTTGATTTCATTATCGGTTCGACCAGGAAGATGTGTCGCAATGGCAGACCACCTAGACAAAACAAATCGATTGATCAGACTTGTTTTGAAACTCCTCACTACCTCCAGCATGTCCCATGGACTAGATGGACACGACAGTTATCAAATAGAAGAAAAAAAAAAGCTTGTTTGAGAATACATACTTGTTACCAAGGAAAGAATGGAGATGAAGAATAGTTTGTTCTTCTTCTTTTGAGAATTTGCCTCTTTTGATATCGGGTCTCAAATAATTCGTCCATCTCAATCTACAACTCTTTCCACACCTATGTAGACCTGGTTTACATCAAATCACACTTTACTTACTTTGGTGGTACAAATGAATAGAAATAAGTGAAGGAAAAATTAATATCTAAGTTCTAACCACTACACTAGAAAGAGAGGATGAGATATAAACTGTACCTGCTAGTTTAGGGAGAGCTCTCCAACTTCCATGACCATGTTTGTGAATGTACTGAATAAGTTTCTCATCTTCTTCAGGAGTCCATGGTCCTTTCTTGATGCTGAAGCCATTGTTATTGTTGTTATCATCATCTTGTTGGTAAGAGGATGATGATGATGGCCTAATTCTCATGTTTCTTTGTTTCAGACTCCAAGTCTTTGTTGTTGTAGTTTGCTTTGGTTATCAACTGCTTCCTACTTATCCCACCAAATTATAACTTACATATATATATATATATATAGTCTTCAACCATCATTTTCCTGTTTATTTCATCAAATTCAACTGTTTGATGAGAAGCACTGACGTGTCTAATTAAATACATTAAATTGGTCTTATTTGTCAAATTGGTTATTTATTTCGATTAGATTATTTGTGGTTTGCCTCCATTGGTCAACATGAGAATTGCACTATTGCAGTATAATATTTCTCATAATGTATATGTACGAGTATTTATAGACATGTTCCCATTTTTGGGGGAAACGGTGAACATACATGGTTGTGTACTCTTCGATAAATCTACAGAGAGTCTGCTCGTTTCTTTATCTTCTAAAATCTCGATCTTTTGTATCCAATCCAATAAAAGAAATATTGTCTAATCAGTACATATATTCTTTTGAAAAGGTGTCCACCTTTATATCCTTGCAATAATTTCATAAGTTCTAATCCTCATTCAACAATTGTGGGAGGCAAATTTGATATCAAACACTGAATAAATTTTGGTGTTAATTAGTTGGATCTGTTCGGAAGGTATATATAATTTTACCATGTGGTGACAAGTGATCGTATCACACTGTCGCTGTCAAATATCATATCCCGACCAAAGTTTGACATCCAGGCTGCTGCTTCTTCCGTAAATAGACGATACCTCCTCATTCATTTGGGCCACACATAAATCTAGGTAAGATCCTATCTTCCTCAATAAGGATGGATGGCACCATGACATAAGAAAAATGTTGAATGTCTATGAAATTGCAAAATACGTGTCGATGTGCAATTGTTCAAGAAACACGAATCAGAATGCACCTATTTTTGTTTTTTCGATCGGCCAATCAAAATGCACCTGTAGCATGCCATGCAAGAGCTTACGTACATACCCTATTAATAATCATCGTGGCAGCCTGGCAGGTTAGGTGTAAATAGGTTAATCCAATATTCTACTCTTGGGATTTTGAAGTTGGAGTTTAGCAAGGAGATTAAAGCTTTACAATATGTGTTTACGGAGTGGGTGGAAAACACCATTTAAATGTCAGTTATATATGGACGCATCCTCAATTTTGTTGTATGCTCCGACACAGCATATACACGCTAAAGTGTTTCCTTGAAAACCATGGCTTACTGCCTCAAGTGAAGCGAAAACCCAACTAGCTAGTATGTGTGCCTGGGGATCGGTCTGCATCGTCGTTCCTGGCATGGTGCTTCTGCTTCTGTCGGTAAGAAGTCCTGCATATCCAAAGACATCAAGTAATAGGGAATCACAATGCCTATTTCCTAGCATTCAAGCTCCCTGCAGCACACACTATGATTACTGGAAATCCAGTAACACACCCAAATGGAGAATATGCAAGATCTAAGACATAACAAACAATAGAACTTAAATTTATTTATTAATCTCCAGAAATACAAGTTACACTCGTGGGTTACAAGGAAACCCTAATCCCTTCTCCCAGCCTATGAATTATAAGGAAACCCTAACTCTCTTTCTCTCTCTCTCCTATGCTAGACCTTTTCTTCTCCAAAAGATCTCTCCCTTTACATTGTCCAAAGGTCTCTATTTATAGGCCTAAGCAACCCTAGTAGTATACAACTCATATCATCTCGCCGAGGTTACTTTATGCTTCGCCTGGAGCATATTCCATAAAGTTTTTCCCCACCTTTCGCTGACTTCACGTGGTCTTGTCGGGACACCTGTCCTTTTTCTTGCGCCCTACTGCTCCTATTTCGCGGTTTATCTTCTTCGCCAAGTAATCTTTTCGTGAATTCGCCTTAGTATCTCGATGGTCCTTCTACTTTATTCGGGGTGGAGAGTTATCTTCGCGCTTGGGATTTGTATTTCGCCTTATGATGTTGACTGATTTGACAGGTCACCGACACGGATCTTTGACTAGGATTTCCTTACCTTACTTGGTATGACACGTGGCAATCCTATTTCGTGTACTTACATTTTTCCTTTTCTTATTTTGTCCAAGTTGCTGCGAGGATGGAATAAGAACCGTTTCAGTTTCCTTAACCGTCACGTTCTCCATACCCATAATTCCACGTGGCCACGTTCCCTGGGTAACCATCCGTCATCGGTCACCTTTACTTCGATCATGCCGCTTCCCGGTTTTACCGGTCCCTTCTTCTTGCTATAAATACACTTCTCCACCCTTATTTGAGTTTATTTTCTTCCTCTTCCAATCTCTGCTCTTTTCTTGTTTGATCTCTGCTCTTACTTTTACTTTATTTTCCCGAAATCCTCTACTTTCTTCATCACCATGTCTCCTAAAGGTGTTTCTGCATCTGCTTCACTTAAAACTCTCGAGGAATTTCAAGCCGAGTTCCAGGAGTTAGGTTTAACCTTAACTCTAGCTGTTGATTCTTCCCCAGATCCCGCCGTTCTTGCTACCCAAGAGATGGAACTGAACTACCGGTGGCTTGGTTCGGACACTTGGTCTGCTGATAAGGTGATAATATCTCTAGTTCAGTTGAGAGCGGGATTATCTTTCCCTTTGTATGATCCTTCAAACCCCATTTTCTTGGAGATTCTCGGTAGGCTGCAGTGCGGGGTTTTCCAGCTTACTGGTAATGCTATACGGATCGCCAACGAGTTCAAAGTCCGTTCTCGCGATGGTATCTCGCAAATCCCTTCTTCAGCGAACGAATTTGAATCTTTGGATTTCAACGTAGACTCTTTCATGGAAAACTATTCAGCTGTGTTTACAAGCACCAGGGAGCATCAAGAGTGGGGTCTTGATCTTGTTAGGAAAGTGGTTTCTCCCCCCATTAAGGAGCTTCTACAAGATGTGGATTCCCAACTTCGTCTCTCTGTTGATGACTGGGCGGGGTTTCTTTTAGTAGTTGGCGGTCCCTTCGTCTGGGGTTACAACGAAAAGAGCTTTCCTCGCAATGGTCCCCTTCCCAGACATTGTTACCTCGCGGGATGTGATCCCTGGAGACTTCGCTGGACTGTTCCTAGCGAGGTATGATTTTTCCTACTGTGATTTGTATCATTTGGAACTATCAATTGTTCTCACGTTTCTCAATTTGTTTTAGTATGTGATGCCTGCTGCTGGACTTGTCAAGGCACGACAGGATAAGAAAGTGGTTTCTAAGAAGACTCCCTCTGAACAAGTATCATTTTCGTCTGTTGTTAGTGATTTTGTGATAAATGTCTATCCTGACGTCATGCCTCTTCGCAGGGCGAACTACTCACTTCTAGGGTACCCAAGGGTCACAAGAAACTTTCTCATCCTACTCCTCCTCCTTCTTCTCAGGTACCATCCTTATCGCCTTTTATTTGTAAATTTTAGCCTTTTTGGTTTTTAACTTTTGACTTCGCAGACGAGTGCTCCTCCGTATGGTGCATCCAAGAGGTCGCGGAAGACCCTGGATGTGGATGCCTTAGCTGCAATACAGCCCTTCGCTCTCCTTGGTCGTACCGTTCGCACTAAGCAACAGTCCCCTTCAGTTAGCGCTACTGGTCCTCCAAAAGAAGCTGATTTTTTTACCCGTTACAAGGTCGTTGATTCCCCTATTCAACCAGAAATTGAACATCCTAAAAGTTCTTTGGAGGTACCTCCCTCTGGATAGAAGGGAAAGCAACCTGTCCGGCCTGTAATGTCAAATCCTCTCTTCGACCCTGACATGCAATTCCTTCGAGGTATCTACCACAAGGCTCAAGAAGATCCGGCGATGAGATCTCGTGCTTTGGAGTCTTTGTCCACCTTTGTTTCTGACGACTTCCTCTATCAAGACTCGTCTATGGTTTTGAGTGCTTCAATGAATCTGTCTCTTCAGCAGCACTCTTCCTTGAAGAAGTAAGTGATTTCTTCGTGCCTTTTCTGCCATTTTTCCTTTTCGTCTCCGAGATCTATTTTCCGAGTTCAAGTTTACTTCGCATGAAGTCTACCGTCACATGGCCACCCTCGTGGAAATTCATCTTGTTCGCGAGATGGCTAGGAAGGATGAAGCTAAAATCAAAGCTTTATCGGAGGACCTTCAGAGAGAAAAAGACCATTCCCGCAAGCAAGGCCAAAAGATAGAGAAGCTTTTGAGTAAGTTCTTTTTTATTGGACGTCCCTCTATTGTTCTTGCCTTTGCTTCCATTATTTTCTTATTTTATGCTTCGTCAAGCTTGAAGCATGCAACGTCAAATGAGCGCCGACGATGCTTCCTCCTCGCTGGAAGATATTCGCGCTGAGATGGTGAACCTTACAACTCAAAATGATATTTATGTTTCTGAGAACTCCATCCTTAATGAAAAGGCCGACACCCTTTGCTTGCAAGTGGACCGTCTGTCAGTTGAATGCTCCTGTAACGAGGAACTGAACCTCCATCTCCAAAATAACAACCTGCGCCTTAAATCAGAGCTTCAAAGGGTCTCTCATTCTCTTACCACCTCGCGGATCCTCCTTTCTTCGTCGATATCCAACTATAAAAAACTGGAGGAAGATTACAATCGAGTGATCAAAAGCAAAACCGAGCTTGCAGCTACTCTTCTTAGGTCTCGGAACATTGTGGATGGTCTAAACGAGGAGGTTGATTATTTGAAGAAAAAGATGGAACTCTTGCAAGCTAAATTAGCCACTTCATCTCGTCCAAAACCTGCGAAATCCTCTCTTCCGATCAAGCCTGCAAGTCTCCGTGGAAAAGGCGCTCTCGCCATTCAGTCTGACAAGAGCACTTTGAAATCCCCTCATGGTGAAGGTTGGGATAGAATGTATCATGAGTTATGTGTTCAACTTGAAGATTCCAACCTCAAAGTCGCTAAGCTCGATCATCTATACTCTGATGTTCAGAGTACTTTAAATACTACTATCCTTCAGGAGGAAGGTAGTTTTTAGGTGTATTATTATCTTTGTTTGACCCGGATTACTTCCTTGTTTCTAATGTAGTTTCTCTTATTTTCGCAGAATCATATGGGCGTCATAAGAGTCAGGTCCTTCGTATCACCAGGGAGAGAAATGAAGCTTGTGGTGACGTTTCTCGTCTTAATGAGGAGATTGAAAGTCTAAATGATAATATGGACGAGAACATCGATTCTTCCAAGAAGGTAGACAAGACGGCCCGCAAGAATACTCAGAGCTATTTGGTTCAGCTCTTCAATGACTATTGCGCTGAGCATGGCATTCCTCCTCCTTCTTTTCCTTTGGAGATTTTTTATGATGACGAGAAGCCTCAGTATGAAGTTGTTGATCCTACCAACGAGGAATTGTCTCTTGATGACGACGAGGAACCAAAAGTTGACACCGCGAAGGACAACGAGGGGTCCAGGGGAGCTTCTACTTAGCATTACCGAGGCAGGCGGCGACATCCCTGAGTCAACCATCATCGATAGTGTCATTCCTCAGTAGCAGTTTTAGTTTTGTCTTCTCTCGTCTCAGATTAGTGTTTTATAACAAATAATTTTTTATGGGCGCTCCCAAGCTTGGGGGGGAAACGCTTTATTTTGGGAATCATCACATTTCATGATATTATGATTCTGTTTTATCAAGCGTGTGTTTATTTGATTTCCTCCATTTGCCTCAAGTATATACTGACCATGGAAACTCTCAAAAGATTAGTGAATACTTTAAGTATATACTTGCCTTTTATTCTTTTGCGAGTTTTCATCTTCGTTTCTGCCTTCACCTTTCAAATCACCCTCAGTTTCGGCTTTCTTTCTTCACTTATCCATGCTGCCTTTTACTTTTCTGCGAGGCTGAGAATGCTAATTTAAAAGAGTGAGGAGCACTGGTTGCTAAAGTATGGGCCCGGTCTTAGTTTTTTTCTTCAGGTTCCTTCTTGCGCTGTCTTGTAGCCTTAGATTGTATCTTAATCGCTTTGTAGTTTCGTGAGGATAATGCCAAAAGAACAAAAAAAAATATAAAAGTATATACTTTCCTCTTGTTCTTTTTGGCATCATCCAATCGAGACGAGATTGTTCTGAGAATGCTCTTTATAACTTTGCTGGTTTAGTAGTTGTGTCTATTTCTTGCTTATGAGGTCTTATTGCGCCTCCTAATTAAGGTCTTATTGCGCCTCACCCTGTTTTTAAGGGTATTACTTCGGCGAAGTCGGCGCTTGCTATTTTTGCGAATAGCAATCCATCAACCTCGTCTTAACATTTTTGATAAGTTTTCTTTCTGTGACAATATGAAAGGCCTATCTATACCCATGAATAGTAGCCCCATGACATTGCCGTCTTTTTTTGGTCACATAGCTCCCTAATCTGGAGGGTGCCATCCCTTTATATTCCCCCTGAATTCCCCTTCAAGCAGGTTAACCCTAACATGCATGTTGTTCTCCTCCCATCCGGTTATTACGACATTCAGTTGTTTTCGTGACTTCTTATCCTCTTCGCCGATAAGGCTCGGAGTTACGAAGTCACACACTAAGTGGGGTTTCTTTGGGATCAAGTGCATCGTAGCCAAGACTTTCCAGACGTACATGGCCGGTAACGCTCCAGTCGTCCCAGGCACCCGCAGCTCAACCGAATACGTCGGCGCCTTGGTCATATCTATGCACCCCTTACCGAAGGCCATCATAAAAGGGACCCTCAGTGGATAGGTCTTATCATTGCCCCTAGATTTATTTCTGAGAGTGGTCCACGACATGCGTTAGGTCTTTGCCTCTTGCATTTTCATGCGAACTAGGGTGCATGCCGTGGGTTCCCAGCCTTCCTAAGCGAAGGTTTTAAGTTTCCCTAGAAACTTTTTATTTCATATTCATTATTTTCCTCCTAATCTTGAGGTCTTACTATCTTTGGTTACTCGGAGAATATTTATTTCATCAATATTTCATCAAATTTTTATTGCTAGGCTCTTGAAAATTTGGTACATCGATCGTTTCATTTTTATCATCAAAATAAACCGAATACATTTATTTTATCTCATTGTATCTTTCATATTCTTCTTCCATACGAATGTGCTCGGCTTGGTATTTTTTCAATTCCTTCATTCGTACTGCATTTCTTATCTTGAATAATGCGAAAAATAACGGTTGCCCGGTTGATAAAGCATAGATGAATGATCGCACCAACTCCTCTTCCGAGATTCTTCCCTTCAATTCTTTGCATACTGCTTCCCATCTTGTGACGAGACTTCGCAAGATCTCATGCTCCTTTTGCCTTAACGAGAAAAAAGCTGCTATTTCTGGCTTGCACGGTTCATTCATTGTGTATTTGTTTACCATTTGCAAATCACTTTCTCTCCTTTCCTTGGGGATATTATTTCTTCCTCGAGTAACTGCTATTGATTTTTGCATTTGATACTCCCTTTCCCTGAATTCTCTTATGCTGCTTTCTATGGCCTTCTTCAAGTCTTCTCGCTCCCTTTGCTCACGTCGCCCCAGGCCTTCTTGTTTTCGTGTGTAATGTCTTTCTTTAGTTCGTTCTTCTCCCATATCATATCTCTCCTCCTGCATATTACTATATGCCTGCTTCCTTTTCAAATGATTATTTCTGATGATCAACTTCTCATTTTCCCTTTCTAACCTTATTCGTTCCCTCTCTTGATAAAGTTCTTCCTTTAACCGGGCCATCTTCTCGTCTTCGCGACTTTCTTTCGATTTATTATGTGAATTTTGTATTTCAACGCTTTCCTCGGCCTCTTGACCCTATGCCCTTTTGCCTCTTGACCGGTTCATCTTCCCTCCTTCTCGTGGAATTCGCTTCTCCTTTGTCGTGGGAATTTACTTTTTATTCTTTGTGATTTCATTTCCTTCAGCAACCTTCCCCTTCTTGGCCTTTCCGCCTTGTTTTTGATTGACCTGGCCTCCTTCCTCTGGAATTCCGTTATTATCTTCATCGATACGAATTTTTGCTTCATTGGTTTCCTCCTCATCCTCCTGCGTTCCAATCAGTTCTTTGCTAGACTCTATCGTAAATGCCATCAGCTGTTCGGCTCTTCTTTCTTCGCTGATTTTTTTCCTTTTGTTCCATCTTCTTTCTTAACTTCTCCTCGTAGTTATGCACGTCTTTTGTTATACATTCTTTTGTGTCTCTCAGATCTCCTCTTATGTC
Organism: Papaver somniferum; assembly: GCF_003573695.1. Classification (NCBI taxonomy): domain Eukaryota; kingdom Viridiplantae; phylum Streptophyta; class Magnoliopsida; order Ranunculales; family Papaveraceae; genus Papaver; species Papaver somniferum. The sequence continues at coordinate 3,747,676 of NW_020631041.1, forward strand.
GTCGATTCCGCTTGGCATTGGGAACCGGATCGCCTGGTGATATCTCGACGCAACTCACTTTATTCCATGTATCCAAGGCCTCCCTATGAGAGCATTGTAGGGAGAATCGACATCTACGACACAGACTGTGACCTTCGTCTATAGTTCGCCAGCGAGAATCTTCACGGTCAGTTCCCCCTTCGGCTTAGACGCTACTCCATTGAACCCATATATGTTATATGTAGAAGGTACAAGATCCGAGTCCTTGTATCCCATGGTCCTAAAGGTATGGTAAAAGAGGATATCGACTGAACTCCCAGTATCGACTAAGATTCTGTCTATTGCCCAAATTCTCCTTTCCTCAGCTTGCTCTTCCTCCCATATGGTATATTTTTCGAATCCCAAGGTCACGACCAGAGGATTTGTGTGCGAAATTTCCCCATCAGGTGCATCCTTCTCCGAGAAGGTTATCTCCCTCTTCTGCTATTCCTCTAGCGGCTCTTTCGTCATGACGCTGAATATTTCGTTTCCCTCGAAATCCCTCTTGTGTACTCTTTTAAGCACATTGTCATGAAAGTCTTGGAGACTTCTTGTCGCGTGAATTATCGAATTACAGTTTCATTGTTGCTTTCCTCGGTCTATCTCGATCCGGCATATTGGCTGATTCTCACGAGGTGGTGGGGATGGCACATAACCCTCTAGGAAATGCGCGAGTTTCCCTTGGTCTATCAAGCGAAGTATAATTCGCCGAACGTTCCTGCAATCACCTATTTGGTGTCCATGGAAGCGATGATACTTACAAAATTCATGACTTCGAGACCCTGGTGGGGGCTCTTTTCCGAAATTTGGTGGGGGCGGGATATCCTCCGTCAGCACTATTGCCTCCTACACTTTTTCACAGTTGTGTTAAGTCATGGGAGTTTCACATCTTCAAAGATTGGTCCATTGGGCCTCCTTTCCCCGTATCTAGGTCCTTGATTATTTCTAGGTTGGTATCTCGTATTGTAGCTCCGTGGCTCATGGTTTCTTCGTTTTGACTCCTCATACCTTTGTTGATCAATCCACTCCCGATCTCCACTCGAGACGGCCACAAGCTTCATTGGGACAGGAACTGCTGGCTCTCCCTTTCCTCATCCGAGTTTATCCTCTACTGTGTGCACCGCCCTTGGTAATATCCTAGAATTCCCTTCTTTCGCTGGGGCCAACGTCATTTCGCTGACCTGCCTCTGCTTTTCCTCCAATGCTATGTATTCCTCCTGGTACTCCATCAGCTCATTCATCGTTATCAAGTTTCAAATAATGAATATCTGTGTGTACAGCAGATCCGTTGGGATCAAAGCATACACGAAGGCTAAGATGAAGTTTCGTTCATCAACTCTCCAGGCTAACTCGCTGCACACTGTTCTCCATCTCATGACGAACCTCCGCAAGCTTTCTGTTGGCCTTCTCCTCAAGTTGAACAGTGTCTCTATCCCTGGTCTCAACAAGTTGTTGCTTATGTACGTCGTCAACAATATCTTATGCAAGTCTTTGAATGATGATATTGACTTTTCCGGGAGTCCATCAAACCAGGCTAATGCCTCCCCTGTTAAGCTCGCGGGGAAATATCGACAAAGTACTGCGTCATTTCGTCCCCATTGCATCAGCGAAAGGGTATATTGCTTCAAGTGTTGCACTGCACTTTCTGATCCACTGAATATGCTTGCAAGTGTTGGTAATACGCATTTCTCCGGGATGTCCGCATGCATGATCTCATAGGTGAATGGCGATTTATCTGCTTCCTCTATTGCTTCCGCTAACTGTACTCTTCCACCTCTTCGTGAGTTATTAATTAAATCCCTCATATCTCTCAACTCGTTCAGGACTTCTTGGTTCAAGTTTCCTCCATCCTCCTCATGGTTACGGCATTTCATCACGCTAAGCCTCCCTTCACCTGGTCGTCGTCTTTCCTCCTCGTCTCGGATAAGGTTCTCCTGACGTTGCAGTTCGTCCTCCTGCCTCTGTTCCTCCTCATGTTTCCGCCTCTGATCTTCCCATTGTGAGATCTCTAATGCTCTTCTCAAGTCTCTTTCTTCGTCTTCATTCATTCGTCGTCTTCTTCTTCATCCTCCTTCATCTTCCTCGTCGTCATATCTCCTTCGCCGCAGTTCATCTTCCTCCGAAGATACAGTGTTTCCTTTCGAATCTATGGCATTCATCTCCACATTTTCGTTAAGTTGCCGGTTTTGTTGCCTCAACCTAGCATTATGCCTTTCCAACTGCACCTGTTGTTCTGTCAAGTCCCGGTCCCGTTCAACTGGTCCAACGTCATCTTTTCTTCTCCGATATTCTCTTCCATCTCCTAGCGAGTCATCTCCTCCTCGACAACGGTGTCTGTATCGGATGTGTGAACTGAACCTTCCCTGAGTCCATCTTCCTCCGTCTGCCGCTGGTTCTCTTCTCGTCTGCCTCCTACAGCTGATGTTCCGGCCCGTTCCATCATTCCCCTCTTATCTGCCAATCGTTTGCTTTTCCTTACAGCTATCACATGCGCTGCTCGATCTGATGTTCTAGTCATCAACCTATCCTTATTTCAATATCAACTGAACTTTTCCAACCCTAATTATCTAGATCTCCTATTTTCACAACCTCATTTTTCTTCTAACTCTTAGACGAGGGTTGACCCCCAATCTAAGTCCCTTGTTTCTGGACGCCAAAATGTGATTACTGGAAATCCAGTAACACACCCAAATGGAGAATGTACAAGATCTAAGACATAACAAACACTAGAACTTAAACTTATTTATTAATCTCGAGTGAAATACAGGTTACACTCATGGGTTACAAGGAAACCCTAATCCCTTCTCCCAGCCTATGAATTACAAGGAAACCCTAACTCTCTCCCTCTCCTATGCTAGACCTTTTCCTCTCCAAAATATCTCTCCCTTTACATTGTCCAAAGGTCTCTATTTATAGGCCTAAGCAACCCTAGTGATATACAGCTCATATCATCTCGCCGAGGTTACTTTATGCTTCGTCTGGAGCATATTCCATAAAGTTTTTCCCCACCTTTCGCTGACTTCACGTGGTCTTGCCGGGACACCTATCCTTTTGCTTGCGCCGTACTGCTCCTACTTCGCGGTTTATTTTCTTCGCCAAGTAATCTTTTCGTGACTTCGTCTTAGTATCTCGATGGTCCTTCAACTTTATTCTGGATGGAGAGTCATCTTCGCGCTTGGAATTTGTATTTCGCCTTCTAATGTTGACTAATTTGACAGATCACTGACACGAATCTTTGACTAAAATTTCCTTACCTTACTTGGTATGGCACGTGGCAATCCTATTTCGTATACCTAGACACGATGACAGCACTGTACACTGTATATGTGTGCAAATGGCTTGACAATTTAAGTTCAACTACAGTACGCATATGCATCATCATTTAGTATGTGCATGGACAAGTGTTGATCTATGTATTAGGGGCAGATTGAGTGGGTTCCATCTACTTTGTAGACTAATAACGCGGCCCTAATGGGTCCTCAAATTGAAGTGTCACCTTCATATCTTTTCAGCCTAACTGCTGATACATGGGAAATAAGATAAAGAAAAAAGATTGAAAAAGAAAAAAGAAAAAAAACAATGAAAAAGCCTAGACGTTCGCCTAGTAGTAATGATGTCAGACGTTTGAAGTTTCTCATCGGGGCTCAATAATCATATACATACATATGCGTACGTCTAACTAGCTGGACACTAGAGCACAAGAAGTTAAAATTATAAACTTTGGACAAGGACAAAAGAAGGATCGATGCATTCCTATTTTCTCATCCAATAGCTATTGGTATCGTGACAACATCATATTAAGTGTTTCTGTTTAAGATTTTGACTTGAATGTTTTTTCTTCACATTATTTTGATTGATATTCGCATGTGCGTGTATATAAAAATAATACCACAGTCCATCATGAGGTAGATATGTCGGATTTCGACCACCACAGCTTTTTTGGGGTGTTGCAGGAATTATCTACCTCTCCCATATATTCATTTAGATGTAATGTCAATAAATATTTCTGCTATCAACTTTACTTGACATGAAAAGGGGTTCGGCTGCTAGTGCTGCTGCTGCTAACTAGAGAAGGATATATATTGGTTATTCAATTGTTTGACCTTTGATTTTGTAGTAGAGAACTAGTATTTGAATTTGGAAGTTTAGTAAATCTTTTTCTACTGCATGAAATAGGAGCTGGTATTAGGCTAAGTCTTATGGGCTAGATTGAAGGTGTTAGATTAGCAGTTACGTGTTGTAATTTAAAAAAAAAAAGGTGTGGCCTAAAAGTTAAGACTAGTTCTTTCTCCTACCAGTTGCTAGCATGTGAACTAGCAGCTAACTAGTTTCGCTGAATGATTTAGCGCAAAAAAAACATCTTTTCGCTGAATGGTTCAGCGCTCGACCATATATCTTTTAATCTGACGGCTGAGATTTAAAGCGTTGAACCATTCATCGCTGGACTGACGTGAATTGCTAATCTAGTTGCTAGATTAGCACTCCCGTAAGACTTAGGAGGTAGTCCTAGCTGACGTGGACTGCTAATCTAGCCGCTAGATTAGCACACCATAAATTTCTGGATTTTGTGACACATTCTTTTGTTGTTTTTTCAACTAAGAAACAAGTTGAAACCTTAGTTGAATGCAGCTGGGTACTGCTGCTAGTCAATGGCTAGCTTAAATCTTGTTCTTTTTATCGTTGCTTGAGTATTATGTAGAGTGACGATAATAGTAATGGGAGTAGAAAGAGGACAACAAGCTAGAGTACCATTATTGTGCTATAAGGGACAACATTTTCTTTCTCTCTTTTGGATGCAATGCAAGTAGACCAAAATGTCGAGCTTCAAATACTATTTTGTTGTGGAATTTAGCTAAAATCAGGATATCTTTGGAGTTTGTTTCATGCTTTAAAATTTTTAACCTATTCTCAGCTCAATTTCGCACCCTACAAGTATGTTGCAAAGTCGCATATGTACACATTACAGACTTTAAACTCTTTAACGACAAAATCACTAACCATTCAAAAGGTATACCCATCCAAATATAGGACCTTCTAATCACCTTTCAACCCATCCATTTTGACATTTAAAGGTGTTTTTGTTTACTGTTATGTGGCTCATTATTATTATTCATAGCATTATTTCATTTTTATGAAAAGTCAATAATGTTTTCGAGAAAATAATGTATTTTGGTGTCTTTATGCCTAAAAATGCTATAGAGCCTTGCTATTGTTCATTGATACTGACTTCACTGTGCAAACAGTGCCGACGACGGTAAATTGGTGAGCAAAATTTAGTCACACTGTGCATTTATGCACAAGTGTTTCCGGTTAGACTCTTATTTACTGTATGCAAATTTTTTGTAGCGTGAAAATTAAAAGTGAACTGGCTGATCAGTTTAGTTGGTGGTTTTATCCAACAGATTCACTCACATTCAAATGACCGATCTAGTGAAAATCCAATTCATAATTTCATTTCTTGCTTTGACACCCGTTTAATTTGTCTATAATTCAACTGGTTTCTACATAGTCATATTTATTAGTTTTATATCTCTACAAAATTTCATTTCGAACTTGTTGAGATATTTACCAATAACCGTGGAAAATCTTGCAAAATCTCATGGTAATGTAGTAGTTATTCCAATTTGAATTTAAATGTCCATCGTTTAATGACATTTACGTTTGGATTCAAGAATGTCCCAAAGAATATTAACTTGAAAAATGTTTAAAGTTTCTGACATTCTTATATGATCATGTCGATCAAGGGATAAACAATGTAGGAGTGGAATATCGCACAAATAATAAATATGCGAAGTAAGGATTATCTGATGTAAGCGAGGACTATCGCACATGGCAAAATTGAAGTGACGTATTGGATAATGTCCGCAAAGTCACGAGTAAAGTGTGATGTTCTATGCGAAGTATAAGCCGTGCGAGAATGAGTGAGTGTAAATGAGCGAATGTATCGCACAATGATTCCGAAAATAGTGGATCTCTTAGCTGTCATCCACTATGAGGAATCACTATATAAAGGAAAGAGGTCATCACGTAGGAGAGAGATCTTTTAGTGTGTGTGAGACAAGAAACTATGAGAGAGAAAGTTTATTCGGAGAGCAAGTAAAGTCATTGTTATCCATTGTATCCAATTATAATCCTTGAAAATTAATAAAGAATTCATTATGATTACTTAGTGATTGTTTTAGATACATTGGGGTGTGGTTGTAGGTTTTCCTGCAACTACATTTTTGGCGCCATAAACAGCTTTGGGTGATAAATCCTGTTAATAAGTTACCAAATCTTCAAAAGATATATCTAAAAATTTTGGAGAAATTACAGAAGAATAATAAAGAATCTATAGAGAAAGCAAGAATCGTAACAATACAAGGAAGAGGTAGAGATATACAATGTAATTTTATAACTAAAACGTCAATCTTTGATGCATATTTTCAAGAAAGAATAACAGGTAGAATTCACAAGCCAAATTATGAAGGAAGTAAGGTGGAAACGGTGGAAAAAGAATCTTCATTAAAAGAATGGGAAAAAATGGAGATTACATTTGCAGCAGAAGAAATACCAGCAGAAAATTTAAAGAGGACAGATCCGTTGGTAATTACAGTCACAGCTGAGCGAGGAGAAAACATTGCAATGAAGAAGAAGTCAGAAAAATGGGAGGTTGATAGAACACTGATAGATACATGAAGTGGAGTTGATGTCTTATTTTATCGCACATTCAAAGCAATGGGATATGAAGATGCAGAGATGACACATCCAACTTACAATGTTCATGGATTCAATAAAGCAATCACAAAACCAAAAGGAGAAATCGTGATGCGAATATTACTGGGAGAAGTGGTAACAAAGATAACATTGTGTGTGATTGACATAGAATCACCATACAACATGTTATTTGGAAGACCATGGATGCACATGATAAAAGTTATAGCATCAACACTACATCAGTGCATCAGGTTTCGAATCTCAAGTGGTATAGGTGAACTCAAAGGAGATGTAACGAGTGCGAAGATTTGCAATCAGGTAGATGTAAGAAATTATGAAGGGAAAGCAAAGAAGCGAAAGGATCGCTGGAGAAAAGAAAAAGAACTAAAAAAGTAGGAAGAGTTTCGGATATACATGATCAGAGCGAAAGAGGGAAAAGGAATACCAAGTGAAGCACCAACGAAGGAAGGTGAACATATTAAGACGATTAAGGAACCAACACCAATGGGAGAACCGAAAGTAAATTTTACCGCAGTAGAACCAACAAAAGAAATAAACGTTGGATCTGAAGAAGAACCAAAAATATTAAAAATAGGAACCAAAATGGATAAAGAAGAAAAAACGGTAAATATCTTGCGAGAATATAATGATATTTTCGCGTGGAGTATGGAGGAAATGCCAGGGATAAATCCGTCTGTCGCATGTCATAAATTGAACATTAAAAAGAATGTAAATCCATTTAAGCAAAGAATAAGGAAGATCGCAATTGATTATCATCCACAACTAGAAGCAGAGTTGCAAAAGATGTTGGATGCAGGGATTATAAGGGAAGCGAAATATCCAGAATGGATAGAAAATATGGCGGTAGTACCAAAAAAGAATAACGGGATACGGATCTGCATATATTTCACTGATTTAAATAAAGCGTGTCCGAAAGATAATTTTCCTTTACCAGATATACCTCAAATGGTAGAATCGGCGTCAGGAAATGGAAGAGTCTCAATGTTGGATGGATATAAAGGTTAGTATCAAATTCCTGGATGAAGAAGATCAAGAACATATTGTTGTCTTCGCACCAAGAGGTTTATACTGCTATACGAAAATGCCATTTGTATTGAAGAATGCGGGTGCGACATATCAGAGAATGATGGAAAAAGTATTTCAAAAGTGGATACATAAAACATTAGAAGTCTATGTCTATGACATGTTAATTAAGATTAAAGAGGCAAAGCATCATGTTGATGATTTGCGAGAAATCTTTGAGCAGATGCGAAAATTCAATATTATGGTGAATCCAGAAAAATGCGTCTTCTGTGTATCATCAAGGAAATTCTTGGGTTACATAATATCCAAGAAGGGAATAGAAGTTGATCCAGAAAAAATACAAGCAATTAGAGATATGCCGCCCCCTGCAACAGTGAAAGACGTTCCAAAGTTAAATGGATTGGTAGCTTCGTTGGGAAGGTTTATCTCACGCTCTTCGGATAAGTGTAAACACTTTTTTAACATATTAAAGAAGGGGACCAAATTTGAGTGGACGGAAGAATGTGATAAAGCATTGTAGAGCATAAAAAATTATTTGGTGAATTTATCCATTATGCAAAAGTCCAAACCGGGGGAGAATTGCTACTCTATTTAGCATCAACATCGCATGCGTTAAGTGCAGTATTATTACGCTCGGATGACGGGATAGAAAAACCAATATATTACATAAGTAAAACTTACAACTCAGCAGAGAAAAATTATTCAAAGATTGAAAAGCTAATTCTCGCATTGGTGTATGCATCATTCAAGCTTCACATTTACTTTCAAGCTCATAAGATTAAGGTATTAACGAAGGTACCAATTGAACCAACAATGAAGAATTCAAAAAGATCAGGGAGAGTTGAAAGGTGGAATGCACAATTAGGGAATTATGAAATTGGTTACGAGATTTTATCTTCACCAAAGTCACAAGTTATCGCAGAGTTTTCATTAGAAGAAGATGAATATGTAGAAGAAATGATAGATGTGGATGAAGACCACGGGAATCCTAAAGACTTATTAACTGATCGGAATTCAAATAGATGGGAAATATTAGTGGATGGATCATCCAATGGAGAAGGGAATGGTATTGGTATTGTATTCATTTCACCAACAGGAGCGCGAATGGCTTATTCATTCAGACTGGATTTTGCATCCAAAAATAATGAGACTGAGTATGAGGCAGTTGTACATGCATTAAAGCTAGCAATTGAAATGAAGATAGAAGATGCACGAATAACTAGTGATTCACAGCTAGAAATTCGCCAAGTAGAAGGTACATATAGTACAAATGAACCATCTTTGCAAAAATACAAACAATTGGTTATGTATTTAGCAGCGCGAATTCCAAAAATAAGTTGGAGACACATAGGCAGAAAGGACAATAGACTCTCAGATGCATTGGCCTTCATACCTTCCATGTTAATAGATCCAGTTGCAAGGGACATAAAAATACAAACACTCTTTTTACCATCTATAGAGAAAGGAGAAACAACTCAAACAGATGTGATGACAATAGAAAATATGGAAGAAGAAAGTGTGAGCGAAGATAAAGATTGGAGAACTGAAATCCATTTATACATAAAGAAGGGAGAAGTACCAAGAAAAAGGTTGGAGGCACACAAATTAAAAATTCGTGCGACGAATTATGAATTGAGTGAGGGCGTTCTTTATAGAAGATCATTCCTGGGACCTTCGCTCAGATGTCTTACGCGAAAAGAAGGGATAGAAATTTTAAAGGCATTACATTATGGAGATGCCAGTAATCATAGCGGAGGAAGGTCACTCGCATATAGAGCAAAGATACAAGGCTACTATTGGCCATACATGCATGATGATGCGAAACAAGTCTCAAGAAGATGTGAAGAATGTCAACGTCATGGCAAAATTCACCCGGAGCGATGCTAAATTCATCAACAAATGTGTGGCCCTTTGGAAAATGGGGGATCGACATTGTTGGACCATTTGTACCAGGAACAAGACAAAAGAGATATTTGATTGTCGCAACAGACTATTTTACAAAATGGGCAGAAGTAAAAGCAGTTCAGCACATTCGTGGTAAGGACATATTCACATTCATCTTTGAAAATATTATATGCAGAGTTGGTATTCCTGCACAGTTAGTATCTGATAATGGAAAGCAGTTCGAGGGTGATAATATAGAAATGTTATTGAATGCGTTCAAAATTCAAAACGGAAAATTTACTCCTTTATATCCACAAAGTAATGGACAAGTAGAAGAAACAAATAAAACGATCGCAGATAACTTGAAGAAGAAGTTAGAAGGACACAATAAAGGATGGTGCGAACAAGTACATAATGTCGTATGGGCTTACAGGACAACAAGGAGAGAAGCAACAGGGATGTCACCTTTCTGTTTAACATATGGGGTTGAAGTCGTGTCACCAACAGAGGTTATCATTCCAACAACAAAGAAAGAAGCTTGGGAGAAGAATCTAAGTGCAGATCTGATTCTAGCAAAACTTGATGACTTGGAAGAAGCAAGAGAGGTCGCTTTACAACATATGGAAAATTATCAACAAAGACTAGATCGAGAATACAATAAACGTGTTAAGATAAGAGAATTTCAACCAGGGGAATTGGTGTTGCGAGAAATCCCAATTTATCAGAGAGGGGGTGATGGGAAATTGGAAAAGAAATGGGATGGACCCTATATAATAAAAAGGATAGTTGGAAATGGAGCTTATGAGTTAATGGATCCCTAAGGGAGAGATATGGGTCGAATATTAGATCGTCCTTGGAATAGACAATATTTGAAGAAATATTATCCATAGGAGTTTGCGAATTTCATCGCACAAGTTAGCACATGTGAGAGGTTAAGAATATGAATCCTCATCTTTGAACAGGGATTTAGTATTTGATTCAGTAAAAAAGTTAGAAAAGTTCGCTCATATTTAAGAAACTCTTTTTTAAGAAAAAGGCAAATGTAAGACATCAAAATAAGACCTTAATAAAAGGTATCAGAAATGATTTTTAATAAGATAGACTAGGAATTTGAATATGGAATGCAACCTAGTTCGCATACATGCAAGAGGCAAAAAAGTAAGACCTATCGCACGTCATAGTCGGAAAACCTAGAAAGCATGACTCAAGGGAAAGTTATACCAACCCTCGAACTTGAGTCATGGAGATTTGGGGTGAGAACAAACGAAAATGCCAATCCGGGAGAGGTACCTTAAATTTTCAGTCTAAGATAATAATCTTATACTGAGAGACTAAGGTGAGAAAGTCTCTCCTAAGGAGTGCAGAAACTCGATCCGTCGAGGTACACGGTTGAGTCAAGAGTTCCCGGGGCGTCTGGGGCGTACCTTGCCACTCTTGACAATTCCTGACTATGATGCACTCGGTCCAAAGATACCCCACTTATGGTGCGGTCTCGCAACCATAAACCTCATCGGTAGTGGGATGTGAGACCGCGAAATCGTCTGGTTGTTGAATTAACTGGATGGGAAGAGACATAACCTTAACCCGATAGAGGTAAGCTTCCTTGAAGGTGCAATCATGGGGAAAATAAGGACGGCACCCTCTATTAGGGAGCTGAATTGTGTCAAAAGACGTATATGTCATAAGACTTTTTACTAAAGGGAGTATTAAGACTTATCATATTTAAGCGATAAGACCTGAAGAGGAAATAATACAAGAAAAAGATAAGATGAGATCAATGGGTCGATACACTACAGTGTAAAGACCGCCTGCGATCTCATCGCACAGAAGGCAAGATAAGACCTTTACATAGGAAGGCAAGATAACACCTCATGAGAAAGAATATATACAAACTAATGATTGTTTTGCAGGAAATTCAAAATTCATTAGATCGCACACTTGTTTTATACAAGAAATATAATAAGAGGCAAGTATGGGAATTGAAATAATAAAATATTATCTTCCTTGTAACAAACAAGTTCAAAATGTATCAAAACAAAGAAGGGAAATACTGGATGAAAAGAAAATTAAACATGTTCAGCAGCTACATCTTTTTCGACCAAAAACTTTTCAGCAGCTACATCTTTTTCGACCAAAAACTTTTCAGCATACAGGATTCTCGATTTCAGCATTAGTCTTATCAACATACTTGTCCTTCTCAATTTGATCCTCTTCATCCTCTTGATCCTTCTCATCATCGCTCACAAATTCATAATCACTATCTGGTTCAGGGTACTCTTCATCTTCGCTTACATTAAGAGGAGTAATCTTTACTGCAAGAAGAGAGTTGCTTAGAAGAATTCCATTAACTATAGATTGAGCACTAGCATGAGCCTTGCGAATATCTCCCCTTTCAAGGTTTCTAGCATTGATCTCTAAAAAAGATTGTTGATGTGCGAGTCTTCTTCGCGCTATGTCTCGAGAAGTAGAAAGAGAAAGTTCAAGGTTCGCATGAGATACTTCCAGGTTCAAATGCTCTTTGGGAACTTTGGATAAATCATATCTCAACTTAGAAATAGTAGATTGATGTGACTTTTCAGAATCTGCGAAGTATAATAAACTATCAAAATTGGAAATAAACCTCGCATTAATGAAATTCAAAGAATTAGTTAAACAGTAACAAGGAAGTCAACTCTAGCTGACTATCTTCGCGGAATTTAGAAAGGAAAAGGGTGTTATTCTTCATACTTTCCATAGCTTTATAAAAATCATCACCAACGGAACCATTAAGACGGGAGCGAATCTTGTTTTCATCAGCAGAGAGAGACTTATTCTTTTTCTTAAGAGCCTCATGAGATTGCTTTAATTGATTATATTGTTCTTGAAGCTGATTCTTCTTCACAGTCAAATTTATTTTACTTTGAATGATTTTTTCATTTTGGGTCTTTAATTCCTTAAGTGATGTCTCATGCAGTACTTCAAGTGAACGAAGAGCTAGCGCTTGATATTCGTTTATTTTCTGAAGAATTGAATATTGTTGCGAAAACATTGCTTCTTTGCTTAAGAAAGAATGCTTCTCCCTATAAAGGGTATGATTTTCTTCTGACAATGTTTCATACATTAGATCGTCATTACGTGAAAATTTAGAAAAATGGGATATTTGACTATTTAATACTTCAATTTCTTTAATACTTCAATTGAATGTTGATTGTTTAGTTGGTTTAACTGATTCTGCAACTTCTCGTTATTCGCTTGAGTATCCTCAGCAAGATATTGAAACGTATATCTCTCCAAAACTCGCCTCTGATTTAAATCTTAATAAATGCATGAAGAAATTTAAGAAATGTTGGTAAGCGAAGAAATATATCATAAGGTACCATAAGAAAAGGAGAAAAAGTCACCTCTAAGTTCTTGGTTTCGGTTGCGAAGGTTTTCAGCCTCAAGATTTGCAACTTGAAGTTCTCCCCTCAATTTTTGGACCTCTTGAAGTTCCACTTTCAACCTATTGACTTCATTCTCCAAGGAAGCATTTTGTTGCGAAAGTTCCAATTGAGAGCAGCTAGATTCAAAACGCCCTTCGGCAAGAATCATTCGACGATGAGAATCCTAAAGAAGAAAGAAGATAAGGATAAGAGGTTAAGATATTAAAGTTGAGCCAAAACATGAAAAGGGGACTTACCAAGACATCTAGAGCAGTATGGAATCTTAGATCAATTTGAGAATGGATCTCATCTCTTGTAGCTCTATCAGAGGGAAATTCGCAGAAGTTTACTTAAAGCAGAGAAAATGTGAAGTTTGCAAGGGTCATTAGTAGAGGATTGAGCAGAGTTGATGATGTCGGACAGAGTTTGGGAAGCAAAATTCACACTATCCAAAGCTTTTTTGCTAAGAGAAAGGGAATTAAATTACAGAGAGGAACATGAAGAAGAAGGGATGGATATAGGAGGAGAAGGAATAATAAAATCTGTAGGGAAGGATACATTAGCAGAATTTGGTTGAAGATCAGTATGGATGAATGAAAAAAAAGTCTGATTCGCACCCGATGAATTCGCAGAGGCAGTAATAGGGATATCTTTCATCCCTTGATCAACAACAGTTTCCTTTTCACCAGGAAAAATTTCTTCAAAGGTAACAGAAATATTTGCATCAGAAGTTTGAATTGGGGTGATAGAGGCATTAGTATCAGAAGTTCGAATTGTTGCTAAAGGAGTGACGTTTGCGACATCAAAGTAAAGAATAAAAATATTTGACTTCATTGTTGTGGGCTTGCGAACTTTCTTAGCCTTTGGTTTCTTGACCTCACCCATCTCACAATCAGAAACCTGCGAAAACAAAGTAGATAGAGGCAACAATATTGTTTAGTTAAAATTGGATATTTCTTACTTCTTTGTTGTGCAAATTTTTCCTCTTATGAGATTCTTTATTTGTAACATCTGAAGAAGAATTAGGGTTTGGAACGGTTATCCTCAGGGCGCTTAAAGAAGAATTTTTCCTGGAATAGTATGGGAATTGGGTTAATTAAAAAGATAACAGTTACAATCAAGAATCATGATTATCAGAAGAATAAAAAGATAAATCTTGAAAGAGGAAAACAAACTTTGCATTTTTATCCATGGCAACAGTAGTAGAAGAACAACAACAGTAGAAGCAGAAGAACAGTAGCAGCAAGAATGAAGTAAACAACGGAACAAAGAAAAAATTCAGTGAAGAAGAAAAGAAAAGTTTATTCTTCTTAAACGAAGTCAATAAATAGGTGGAAGAGACGACCGGTTATAAATGGTTTGAGCCGGTAAAAAGGAGAAGGATCGACACGTGTGAATAAATAAACTGGAATTCCGGAGGAATGTCGGCAAGGTAGAATACGAAAAGATATACACATGCGATATTATAGGATGAAAATTTCTCACATCGCTCACTTCAGAATGTAAGCGAAATGAGAAGAGGAAAAATGTAGGAGTGGAATATCGCACAAATAATAAGTATGCGAAGTAAGGATTATCTGACGTAAGCGAAGACTATCACACATGGCAAAGTTGAAGTGACACATTGGATAATGTCAGCAAAGTCACGAGTAAAGTGTGATGTTCTATGCGAAGTATAAGCTGTGCGAGAATGAGTGAGTGTAAATGAGCGAATGTATCGCACAATAATTCCGAAAATAGTGTATCTCTTAGCTGTCATCCACTATGAGGAATCACTATATAAAGGAAAGAAGTCATCACGTAGGAGAGAGATCTTTTAGTGTGTGTGAGACAAGAAACTAGGAGAGAGAAAGTTTATTTGGAGAGCAAGTAAAGTCATTGTAAAGTCATTGTTATCCATTGTATCCAATTATAATCCATGAAAATTAATAAAGAATTCATTATGATTACTTGAGTGATTGTTTTAGATACATTGGGGTGTGGTTGTAGGTTTTCCTGCAATTACAAACAAAGCCTAAACAAGCTCCAAAAAAAAATTAGTTTAAGCAAAAAGGTTTATGTTACTCAGTTTTCTCAACAACCTTGTTGAATCCCTAAAATCATGTTTTGGGGTCATAATTTTTTGATGTAGTTTGTATCCAAATTTGAATGATGCAAGGAAGAAACACGTTAATAAAAAGTAGATATAACTGTGTCAACAAGTAACTACGACTGACTAAGATTTTGGTTGATTTCCAAAGTTTTCCAGAAGAAAATTAGACTGCACTGAATAAACTAGACATTAAATTAGCAGATCCAAACCAAGGCAAACAAAAAGAACAACAACAAAAGGGAGACTATTTGTGTACATGTATTAGTCTCAACTGTTATGCCCATCTTTGAAGAAAAGATTAACGAGTGGTTGTTGTAATGACTTCGTATAGGTAATGTGTTCAAATACACATGCTGTCAGT
Source organism: Papaver somniferum (assembly GCF_003573695.1). NCBI lineage: Eukaryota > Viridiplantae > Streptophyta > Magnoliopsida > Ranunculales > Papaveraceae > Papaver > Papaver somniferum. Next base: position 3,763,172 of record NW_020631041.1, read on the forward strand.
CTTCCAGTTCTTAATTGCTTTGACAAATGAATGATTTGGAATAGGTATTAGTCCTTTCTTTTAAGAATTGTATATAGGTTCTGAATTGCTTTGGAAAAATAAGACCTTCAGTATTTTAGTAATTTTTGTCTAAGGGCTGCATTAGAAGTCCCAAACTAACAAAGAAAGGTATTTTTGGAACCCATAAACCATGCAATTCTACGAAGATGCATGATCAGTACAAATATTGATTATGGACTCCACTCAGGTTACCTAAATCTACGTATGAAAAAAAGAAACATAGACTTACTAACATAGAGGAATCCAGTAATCACCATAACTGCACTGTTCAACCATGTAATAAAAACAGCACAAAAAGAAGTTACAACTGACGTGCAATATATTTATACGCAAAACTGGGGTTTTTCAATGCGAATCCTTTCTTGTAATCTACCTCTTTCTCTTTTAGTTGCTCAGAGTTTGGATTCCCTCCTCCAATGTCGCCCTTCTATCTTCTATGAAGTTCCACAATATGGGGGATATGTACCTTCCACTCCTATTATATTCGTCCGACTCCATTAGTGTACAGCTCTGACTACCTTGACACATATGCATGGTTTTCTTCAGAAGAATCAACCTTCAAACCTCTCGTTTACTATTGTCTACACCAGTTCAGTTTTAGTGATTAAGGGAAGCCAATTGAATCACAAGCAAAATATCAAATTCTTCTTGAATATCTATACATTAAATTAATATGATACTGTATGCAACTTGCGAGAATACGAATGCTGGTTTAGAAAGTTCAACAACAAACATGTTGTAGAGAAAAAGAGTGAGAGAAAGTACCTTATGTGAATCTTTCCCAGCCTCGACAGTTTCATAAGGAAACCAATTTGCGTCTCCAAGAAATACTTTATCCATGCAATGAAAATATCATTGCTATACTTCCTCTTGATAGCGACCTGGAAAGGTTTAGGATCGAATTCCAAAAGTTAGATAGTGCTTTTCCAATGATATTGTTAGTGCTCACTTCGTCCTTTAAAAGAGTTATAATTATATTTTTACGAGCTAGTTGCACAGTGGGGAAGTTCAAAGCTTATTACAAATTTTGAAGAAAGAGTACAGATTTTCTTTTCCAGAAGGTAAGAGTAGTAACTACTAACCAGCAACTAGCAAATTAAGCAGATATGGCTGACAATTAACTGTAGCTCAACACAGAAAACTGTATCATCTAGAGAAGCTGCATCGGCCCAATCTAACAGAACTTTATGTTGTGCTTCTTTCTTAATGAATATTTGTCTCCTTAATATTTAAAAATAAAAAAAAAAACTTTATCCACAATCTTTGTTTCCTACCCTCTTTAGTTTTCGCCAATGTCTCAAAGCATCTCTTGAGATCCGAAACTAAAACAAGTCAGCTAACACAAAACAACTGTGAGTACAAATTGGAACTTCAAACTAAATCAAAAGAAAACGTAAAATAGTTGCAACAATTTACCTTTGCATGATTGCTTCTAGTTTTTTTTCTTTCCTTCAATAGAAAGACTATCAATTCTAGGTACATCATTTTTTTATGATAATATGAGAAAATAGAGCTATCAGAATTATAATATTAAGAAGAGTTACGCAATTTCACATTGATAGCATTACGCATGTTCCACCTAAACCCTTACATGCAGTTGAACCAGCCCATTATTTGTGATTAAGGGTTTAGTTAAGAAACTCATCTTACATGATATAATTGATAGAGCGTTTTTTTATTCTTTGATCACGCAGAATAAGTATCCTTGGTGACAATAGACTGATTTTACATTGTGGTCAGAGTTCACATTTGCTATCTGAAAAACAAAAATGCGGTCCCGTATAGATTATGCTTCATTTCGTTTAGATATGCAAATTTTATGAGTAGCTAAGTAGCTTCTTTAACCAAAACGTTGAAGTTTTTTCTCTAATCCCAATAATGCATCACATACACATACATAAGCACTAGAGCACAAGAAGTTAAAACTAAAAACTTAAGAAAAGGACAAAAATAATATCGATGCATGCATTCCCATTTGCTCAGCCAAATAGCTAGCGGTGTGGTGGCAGCATCACATTTGAAGTCGCACTGTTTAAGATTTTGATTTGAATGTTTCATCTTGTTTATCTTCCGCGTTACTGCAATTTGCAATCGATATACACACATGCATATATGCATACAGGTAGACCACATAGCCCATCATGAAATAGAGATATGTAGCATTTCGACAATTATAACCACGTATTAGGGTGCTACAGTAAGAATTTATCCAACCGATTCAAATTCAAAATGACCGATCTAATGTAATGCAATTCAGAATTTCATACATCAAAATCTTAGAAACTGAGTCGACTTATTGAGTTAACTAGGTAGGGTCGTTATTTAAATCGTTTCTTGCTTTGACACTCGTTTGATCTGTCTATTATTCATTTATACTTCATTACTCATATATCTCTAGATACTTCATTTTCCAAGCGTGGAGACTCTTACAAAAAATCTCATGGTGATGGTTATATCTTTGATGTAATTTTGTATCCAAAACATTAATTGTTGAGATTATTAGTCTCACATTCTTGGGCAATCTAAGATCTTGCAGTTTATAATTTTTTAGGGCCTCTCCATTCATTGTCAATTGGTTTTGAGTTGGATGCCAGTATTCTAACATGGTATCAGAACTCGCTATTTGCGACGAGTTTTTGACCATGCATTTACTCCGCGTCACCCGATTTAATTGTCTGCGTGTTAGACCCAACGAGGCTACACGTGAGGGGGTGTTCCCGATTTAATTGTTCGCGTGTTAGATCCAACGAGGCTACACGTGAGGGGGCGTGTTGAGATTATTAGTCCCACATTATTGGGCAATCTAAGATCCTACAGTTTATAATCTCTTAGCGCCTCTCCACTCATTGCCAATTGATTTTGAATCGGATGTCCGTATTCTAACATAACACCTTGATAAAAAGGCGGAAAATATGATTGTGTCAGCAAGTTATTACGACTAACTAAGATTTTGATTTCTTTCCAAGTTATGCAGAAGAAAATTAGAGTGCATCCAATAAACTAGACATTATAATAAAACAAGAACATTTTATACCATGGCAAACAACAAAAGGGAGACTATTTGTTTATAATTAGTCTCAACTGTTATGCCCAACTTTGAAGAAAGATTTAACGAGTTTGTTAATGACTTCACAAATATAATATGTGCAAATACTCATGCTGTTACTCTTCTGGTTCTTAACTGCTTTGACAAATGCATGAATTTTGAATAGGTATTAGGCCTTTCTATTGGTTCTAAAATTGCTTTGAAAATATTTCAGCATTAGTGATTTCTGTCTAATTGCTGCATTAAAAGTCCCAAATCAACAAAGAGAAATAGTTTTGGAGCCTCGAGGTAACAGAAAATTCGTGCATAATGCAATTTGGCGAAGATGACCAGTAAAAGGTAATTTTTGACATGAAGTCTCTCAATGCCGTCGAAGACATTTGAGCAACCCTCCTGCATACATTGTTAGGTGATAAGAGGACGGATATGACAAAGCAGTTTCACTTACACGTTAGGCAAAAAAAAAATAGTTTTACTTAGACCTAAGATATTGAAATCCCACTGCCTGATATGATGAGATTATGGCAATAACATGGTGATCCTATAATGCAATTAGGATTCTAGATAGGAAAGGGGCAAAAGTAATAACTCTACCAGTCATAGATACAGCTAGCACACATTAAAGTAGCCTAGCTTTGATGTTCTTACTTCATTACCGTGGGGCCACAAATTAGAATGAGATCTTCATATTATGCCCAACTTTCAGGGATTAACGGGTGGTGGTTAATGACATTGCATACTATTAAAAGAATCAAAACACATTCCCTTTCAGTTATCATCCAAATGAGATCACAATTGTTTGCATGTGCCCAACCAATTCAAATCTTCATTGTTACAAAACGGGTTACAGGAGATAACCAGAAAAAGTCAAGAGTAGATCCTTGTCAAAAATTAGCTTCTTAATAAGCAAATTAGAGAAACATGACCGGAATCTGCAGATAATCTCCAATATAGATTAAAACCACCACAACAACAACCATGTTTAAGAACAATATCAAAAGAGAAGACATAACCTGCAGCTAACATAGATTAATACCCTTCTTATAATTATTATAACTGCAGTCTAACTATACCAATAAAATTCCCCAAAAGACACAAAAAGAATTTACGGACCCCTACCCAAGACATTGCATTTTTTTTTCTAAGATGAATAGGATCCATTTTACTACTCGATGCAAATTTATTCTTGTACTTAGGGCTGCACAAAACGGACCCAATCCACCAACCCAATTCGCACCCGCCGAAAAATACCCGCATCCGACCCAACCCTCCTAGACGCGGGTCGATTATACAGGTGATCATATCAGAACCCACCGTATGTTGGGTCAGGTGCGGGTAGCAACTTCTGTCACCCAACCCAACCCGCTCACCCGCCTAGAATACCCTAACCCTTAGATTAGATCCCAACCGTTCAATGCTTATATATAATACAAAATTTTAACCTAACCCTAGTCGCTTTTTTTTTCTTAGTTTCTATTATCTTCATCTCTTCTCCAGTATTCTTCACTCCACCTCGGTACCACCTCATATCACCTTAAAGTTACACATACAAAAGCATCCCTAGCCTAATTAAATCTGAATAGAACCTCAACGATTATCGAACGAGGATGAAGAACAATCATCAACAAAGCATCTGAAGAACAGTCACCCAGCTGAGAAGCACAACCACTTAACAAAGCTTAAGAGTAATCACCTAACAGGAACAAGATAAAGCCCAAGCCACGAAGTTATTGATTGACTATTTGATTGATTAATTTTGAAACGAAAAGGGTGAGTAACATTGAAATTAATAGAAGGATTTTTATTTTCCTTTCTGAATAGAGGGTTTTATCGTTTTCTTAAGTTTTGATTGTTTTGATATCATAAATTGAAATTGAAATTTGTAATTTTTGATAAGCATAAGATACAATTTTGTTTTCTTTCTTTGCCGTGAATCTGGATTGTGTTCGTATGGGTACTTCTCTAATTGAATTCAAACTCCAGAAAGTGAAGATATTTTGTTGATGGATTTCATATAAGATGTGTTAGTTTCAAATCTAGGGACTAATATATATTAATCACGATGTGAGTGGAATATTTCGCTAAGAACATATCTAAGAAAAATATATTTCTGGTTTCACAGTATAAAAATGGTTTTTATAAACCGAAAAGGTGGATGAATCACAAAAATTTTCATCAAGAATAAACAACGGGTATATCCACCACCCACCCGATCCAACCCGCCATAATGTGGGTCGGGTGAAAACCGACCCACTGTAATGTTGGGTCGGTTGCAGGTGACAACTCCTATTACCCGCCATCAGTGGGTTGGGTGGTGGGTGAGGCCAAAACCGACCCAAACCGACCCACGTGCAGCCCTAGTTAATTGCAGGAGAATGTGTGGATAGCAGGCTGAAGGAAAAGAAACCAGGAATTTTGTGCAAAATTGACATGGAAAAGGCATTTGACAATGTCAGATGGTGTTCTTTATTGAAAATATTGGATAAATATGGTTTTGGGAGCAAATGGATTTCATGGATAAGGTGGTGTATATCTTCTACAAATATTTCTGTTCTTGTTAATGAAAGTTCAACCGAGAAGTTTAAACCTTCTAAAGGTTTGAGGCAAGGAGATTCTTTATCTCCCTTTCTATTTTTGTTGGTGGTGGAAATCTTGTCTAAACTTATTGATGATGCAGTTTTGAGGAAGCAGATAACTGGTTTTGAGGTTGTAGAAGGGGGTATTATGATTTCATATTTGCAATTTGCAGATGATACTCTACTTTTTGTGGATGCTAAAGAGGAAGAGGTAAGAAGACTGCTGCTTATACTAAATTCTTTTGAGCTTTTGACAGGAATGAAGTTGAATTTGGAGAAGAGCACAATGATAAGTGTAGGAGCAGATGAAGTAGTGGATTCGTTGGCACTGGAATTGGGTTGTAAAGTGGAGAAACTTCCATTTAAGTATTTGGGGTTGCTTATTGGTTCAACTGCAAGATGCATTTCAGTTTGGGATGAAGTTATTAAAAGAATGGAGGTGAAATTAACTTCTTGGAAGAAGAAATTTCTTTCTAAATCTGGGAGATTGGTTCTTATAAGGAGTTGTTTAGCAAGCTTATCTGTGTATTTTCTGTCATTAATTTCTTTCCCTGTGTGTGTGGAGAAGAGGCTTAACAAGATTATGAGAAGGTTTTTATGGGATTTAACTGATGAAAAGAGGAAAATGAGCTGGGTTTCTTGGTTGAAAATTTGTAAACCAAACTATTTAGGTGGTTTGGGTGTTAAAGATTTGAAGTGTACCAGCAAAGATCTCAAAGCTAAATGGATATGGAGATATGCAAATGAGAAGAAAGCTTTATGGAGGAAGGTGGTTCAGCAAAAACTCAATAATGATGAAGAAGTTTGTTTACCTTCTAATGATGATTCTGCTCAGGGGAGAAGTAAATGGAAAGGGATTTTGAAGTCAACTGAATTCATGGAGGAACATGTAAATTTTAAACTGAACAATGGGCATTCTATAAGATTTTGGCTTGACAATTGGACTAATATTGGTACTTTGAGGTCTAAATATCCTGCAATTTATAAAGTATGCACAAAAAGTGAGGACTAATATTGTGGATGAGATATTGCATTGTCAGGTCAGGAGAAGGCTTTATCATTATGAACAGTTGGAATGGGACTTATTATGTAATGAGTTAGGTCTTGTACATGGGCTGAATGGGGAAGTAGATGTTGTGGAGATTATGGGAGCATTTTTCAGTCAAGAAGTTTTATGATTTATTAGTTCAGGAGGATGTTGTTTGTGACTTTAGTAAGTTTTTGTGTAAAATGGTATTCCTCCAAAGGTGAGCTTCTTAATTTGGGCAATATTTCATGATTCATTGCCAACGTATACTATGCTCAGTCACAGAGGTATGCACTTTGATGATGCCAGATGTTCTTTATGTAAAGGGGAGGAGGAAACTACATATCATCTTATGCTCAGATGTCCTTTTGCAGTTAAGGTATGGTCTTATTTCATCAAGGCTTTTCAGATCTCTTTGGTTTTTCCTGACACAGTTAAGAAGAATTTTGAATATTGGAGGATGAATAATTTGAAAGGAAGGTGTAAACAAGTGTGGTGGAAGGTAATATATGCAGTGCATTGGCAACTTTGGAAAGAAATAAATAACAGGGCTTTTGGGGGAAGAGCTAGAGATGCAGATGAGGTGATAATGCTCATTAAGCAGACTATTGTGCTTTGGTTTTTTGATAGGGATGTTTTCAAAGATATTACTGTAAATCAAGTTATGTTTCATTGGGAAACAGTTCTGCATATGTGATTTGTAGAACTTTCCCTGGCTTTCTCTTTGTATACTTTGTAAATACTTTTTCTTTAATATCACATTCCCTTCAAAAAAAAAAAAAGAATGTTTTTCTGTAAGAAGATTCTATAAAGTTGATGAGACCCGTATTGACCAACAAGCTGTGCCAAAATGTTGCAAAAATGTGATCTATGGAACTGCATTTCTGAAAATTTGATTTTCATAATGTCTATACATTTTCAAGATTTATAAGCGCTGATATCAACATTATTAGGGGCTGATATCATCTCAAGATCTTAAGCGTTCTTGGCCGTTGGATCGGCTAAATGGTATTAACCCCTAATAATCCTGGTATCAGTCCTTCTAAATCATGTACATTTCGGGAGTTGAAATGAGATCCCCATGTCTAATATTTTATATTAATTTTCAGGTCTGAGCTACCAGTACCAGTTTTGACCATTAGTTTTACTCTCTGTCCTCTTATATCTCTGCTTCTAAGGTTCAATATCCCTTTTCAAAATTTCATTCTATTTAAAAGACTATAAGAGCAATCATTATGGTACTCATTTTCCTCCTTATCTTTTTAAAAGTGCAAGAAAATAAATACAATTCCTACAGTAGAGAAATGCGTGGTTCCTGTATGAGTGTCAATCTAGTGAACACAATGCACTATCAACTGTTCTCGACAAAGGCTTCAAGATAAACAGTATAAGAAATTACACAAATAACTGCAGGATACATCTAACAAATGAGTCAATGCCATCATGTACACAAGAAGAAGGAAAAAATATTCAAAAGCAAAAAAAAAAAAAAAGACAAGTTCCAGAGATTGTTTACAAATTCTGCTTCTGTTTAACAATGAAAGCACTGTCGTATAAGAATTTTATGCCAGAGATGAGCTCGGCCACAAGCATTAGTTCCACGTGGAATACGCAGAAACTTAGGTCACAGACTAATAAACAGTGGAATCTCCTTTCATATTGCACCAAGGCCTTTAAAAATAAACCATATACACCTACACTCGAAGGTAAGCCACAGCACAATTCTTCTACATGATTTATTAAAAAGTTGATTTTTTTTTCTCCAAACATTTTAAGAAGCCAAAATTCATGTATAAAGCTATAAAGAGAAATGAACATAGGACTCCCCATAAAATCTAGAGAAGAACTGCAGAAAAATCTTAAATTTCCTTTGTGTCCCTATTTTGGTATTTTTCTGTAAACCAAAGCTACAAATCCAATCCCCAAAATCAAACTAGTACATATCCTGACGCCTACAAGAATATCATTCCTATTGCTACCTACGAAGATGTTAAGCCATCTACAAAACGTAGCACTAGTGGTGATACTTCATCAATCCTTTGTGCCCGTCCTATTACAGATTTCATCCTCGGATAAGCTCTACGCTTAGCTTTCTCCTAAAACATTATAAATGTTGCACTAACAGTGCTCTATATTAGTTGAAAGGTTATTTTAGACGCTATTACATAGGAACGGTTGCCTGACCTGGACTCTGATGGATATGTTACTTCATGAAGAATCTGAGGAGTGACTATGAGACCGATATTCTTTCACGAGTTTCGCAAACAAAGAATCTTCCCTATTGATCAATTTCATAGGCTCATCATATTCCATTATTTTTCCTGACAAACAATAAAAACACATTGGCTTCAGTTCAATGAAAATGCAGACTCAACAATCGAGAAAGTTTTTGAATCGTCAATAATAATGTTAAGGTAAAAGGCATTTTTAAAGCTTACCATCACTGAGGGAAAGCACTATTGTGCAGTCCATCACAGTTGGAATTCTGTGAGCCACTGTGATCACAGTGCAGTCTGAAAACTCAACCCTTATGGTTTTCTGTAAAATGGAATCAGTTGCATTGTCAATTGATGCAGTGGCTTCATCCAGCACTAAAATCCGGCATCTCCTCAATAGTGCGCGACCTAAACAGAACAGTTGGCGTTGGCCCATGCTCCAATTCGACCCATCGTCTGCAACTAATGAATGCAGTCCATCTCCTTTTTCTCGCACTGCTTCTTCAAGCTGGCACTTTCTGAGAACCTTGCGATCAGAAATGAAAAGATCATTTGGGGGTACAGTAAAGGATTATCATTTGCTTTTTGTTCAAATGTTACATGTCAGCAAAAATTATACCTCCCAAATTTCCAGGTCAGAGTGTTGTGACAGAGGATCCAAATTATATCTCACAGTACCATTAAAGAGAATAGGATCCTGAGGTATAATTCCTAACCGTGATCTCAGATCATGAAGTCCAATGGTAGAGATGTCAACGCTATCTATGACGACTTTTCCTCCTACTGGCTCTACCAAATGGAACAGAGCACCTATCATAGTTGTCTTCCCACTGCCAGTCCTGCCAACGATCCCAATCTTTTGTCCTCCTTCAAATATGCAACTGATTCCTTGAAGAACAAGGGGAGTATTGGGCCGATATCTCATCTGCTTGAGCCCAATCCAATTTATGCATTAATCTTTGAATTAAACATGACAAAGCCAAAATGCAAATATTTCATAACGGTTACCTTTAAATCGTGAATCTCCATTCTACCAATAGAGGGCCAACTAGGTAACGGTCGATTCCCTTCAATTTCTTTTGGAGCTTCACTGGGAAGGCACAAATATTGATTTAATCTTTCAACAGAAATGATATGATTTGCTAATGTGCACTGATACTGGATAGAGTTAACAAGGATACGTTCAATGAAAGACCATATGACAATGCCATTCCAACAAATCCTGCAGTAGAGATTAGTTATTTTGCAATAAATTAGTAATCAAGCATATGGTGGAACATGCAAAACATAATTAATATACTGTAGACGTTGTAACTTGTACGAATAGAAAAGATAATCCCTACCAGAAGTAAATGTTCCCAGAGGAAGGAAAACCATCATAAATGCAGAAGTGAAAAGGATGAAAGCACTCAATGTTTCCAAACGCTGGATCAACCACTCGTTTGCCGAGAAAGTGTGAAAATATGGACTAGAATTTTTGTCTATCAGGTCAAGATTCTCAGCAAAGAATCTGTCTTCCTCCTCAAATGCTCTGATCGTCATTGCTCCTGCAATGGATTCGGCAAGATGGTTCGCTATCATAGATTTGGTTGTTCCATTGATCCGCATGAACTCTTTTGCAGAAGCGAAGTAGTATTTCTATGAAACAAATCATATTTCACAGGGTTAAAAGTAAATCAAAAGAGGCAATTGAAAATTAACAAGCAAGCCTGGAACAATACCTGCAAGCAGATTGCCAGTAATATCATAGGTAAGGAGACAAATAACACTGGCCATGTAATAACGGCTAATACCGCAAGATTAGCATAAACACCAATGGCCACCACGGCAGAAAGTGTTAAGCTGAATGGAATATCAAGGTCTAGAATACTCAAATCAGAAGAGACCTAGATAAAAAACATGGACATAAAGTTTAGCACATAAACACATACTAATAAATAAATAAAATTCTAGTTTTAATGCGCTTACCCGACTCAGTATCCTTCCCAACGGGGTGGACTCATAGAAAGACATTGGCGCATAGAAAAGAGAGTTCAAAAGCTGGAAAAATAAGGACTTCGATGATTGGATACCCATACCAACTGCAGCAAGCATTCTAACGACTACAAGAAATATCGTGCTACATCCAATAATTAAGTAGACTAAAATCAGTCACAATTTAGTGACTTGAGGATTCTCAACATTCACAGCCATCCAAGAGTTTTGTAGTACTAAGGCACCCACAAACATGAGGTGAGTCAGAACTACTATGAAGAAGTATATGAAGCCTTTGCTCTGATTAAGATACAGCAGGTATGGTTTGAGACCCGTATCTCCAGATTCCCTCTCTTCAAGATTAATCAACTGATGACCACCTGATTTCAACTGTTTCTCACTATAAGTTTTGGAGATTTCTTTTGAAGAGGTTCCACACTTCTGAGATGAGGATACTTCTGAAAAACTTTCAGAACCAGCTGTATCTTTGTGTGCATTTACCAGTTCGGAAAACTCTTGACAAGAAACCAGCAACACATGGTAAGAAGCAGCACGTAAGATTTGCCCATCTGACAGCAGCTGCAATGGAAACCAAATTGTTTCCCTGTTAAATTCATATATGAAGATGCTCCTAGAAGTTGCTCTAACAACATCCAGTAATTCAGTTTTCAGAACGAAGTATTACGATTAAAGTAGTCATAAAGATAGAAATGCAGTCTAACCAAAATAGAATCAAATTTGGGAAGAAAGTCGACTTGATGTGTCACAAGTAAGACTGTCTTTGCTGATAGAGCTTCCATTACATACTCCTGCAAAACCAAACTAATTGAATAAATTTTAGACAGAAAGAATTTTCAATTAGAAAAAGAAGAGAACTATTTTATGGAAGAATCACGAACTGACATTAAATAGGTTTGTAGCAGTGTGAGCATCAATTGCGCTAAATGGGTCATCCAACAAGTATATATCAGCATCCTGATAGAGAGCACGGGCAAGTTGAATGCGCTGTTTCTGACCACCACTCAGATTAACTCCCCTTTCTCCAATTTCAGTCAGATCACCAAATGGAAGCATTTCAAGGTCCTTTAGAAGTGAACACTTCTCTAATGTTTCTTGGTATCTTATTCTGTCCATGTTGCATCCGAAAAGAATATTCTCTTGTATACTTCCAGTTTGAATCCATGCCGTCTGTGAAACATATGCAATTTTGCCACACGTTTGAACCTGTGTATGGGAGAAAATGAACATGACAATTGAAAGGAAAGTTACTGATAGATAACAATTGACAATCAAAGAAACAAAACACAGAAAAGGTATCGCTATATAGAAAGACTAACCGTTCCCTCAGTGTTTAAAACTTCTCCAAGAATTGCTGCTAACACGGTTGATTTTCCAGCACCAACCTCGCCACAGATAGCAACCTTCTCACCAGATTTAACCTCTAGGTTTATACTGCTTAGTGTAGGCTTAAATGGATTCTCATCCCATGAAAAGTTTCCCAATTCGATAGAAATGGCTGTCCTAAGTTGGTCTGTATTTTTCTTTTGCTTAGAAATCCCAGCCTGTAGCTCCGGTGCCTCAAGAAACCTTGTGATCCGTGCTAACGCAACTTTTGCTTGAATAACTACACCAATAACCTCAGGGATTATTCGTATAGGTTCCTGAACAAGACGTAAAGTTACTAGAAAAGTGAAAGCATTACTAGCATAAAGGGGAACACCAAGAAAGTAGCATGCCCCAAACGTAGCTGCTGAAACCAATACAGGGGATGACCAAAAGAGAATTCCATTGTAAGCTCTCCGCAACTGCACTGCTGACAACCACTTGAGTTCCTCTTCTCTCAATCTTTCAATAACACTCTTGAAATGTGTCTCCCAAGCATACAACTTCAATCTTGATGTTCACAAGGGCCTCTGATATAGCTTTTAGTCTTTTATCTTGTGCAACCATGAGGTTAGCCTGAAATTTATGTTGTAGTTTCGCCACGGGAGTATTGCATAGCACAGTTAATACTATTACAACCAACGCTGCAAGTGTAGCAAGCCCAACAGTATGAAAAAGAATGACTAGTGCAATGCAAAGTTGCAGAATTGTTGTCCATGTCTGGTGAAACCAATAAGGGAATTCACCAATTCTGTAAGTGTCTACAGTGACATAGTTTGTGATCTCTCCAGCCGAAAGCACCATCCTAGCAGAATTTGAAAGCCTCAATTGCTTTTTATAAATAGCTGCTGAGAGAATCGATCTGATTTTTAGACCTATTAATCTACCACGGAAGTGCCATTGCCTTTGCGCCAACGACTCTAAGCATTTAGTGAAAAATAATGACACAACCAATACATACCCCTCATATTTGAAAACTTGTTTGCCTTCTGCAACCTTAATGAACGCATTAAGAAGAAGGGGACCAGCAGAGAGAGTGAGTATCTTCAACAATGCGAAAAACCCAGATATTAGAATCTCCTTCCAATAACACCAAACCAGTGTCCATAAAATTGACGGTTGCTCAGATGCATTAGTTTCCTTCTGTGATATTAGTTGATCCATAAACAACAATTAACAACTCTCTGCTCGGTCTCCCTTCCGCAACTGAGGTATATCTGCATCGGTAAGGGTTTTTTCCGTACCACTCTTCATCAACGAATTCAACCACCAAAATGTCATTTTACTGAGAAATCCTGCCTTTGGAAAAGGAGTTTCACTTCCCATATCTGCTTCAGTATGTCTATTAGACCCACCATTCAATGGTGCATAAAGAGAATTTCTGTCACCAGTTTCACCTATATATTCTAATTTGTTTCCCCTAGAAGTGCATAATGACAGAAGGACTGCTCCAGGCAGTAAAAGTATGTCTAGAACAATGTTAACTGAAACTATTCTGTCAACCATAAGGACCAACAATGCTGAAAAACAAAGAAGTCCCGCAATCAAGCATGTAACTACAGAACAAAGCCTCGACATCCCTTTCCCAAATTTCTTTCCCCTAAGGATGACATTTGAACTCAAAACCAACCATGTGAATCCTTGAAATAACACTGCACCCCATCGATGCACAGGCAAAACACCCGTTGTTTTACTAAATTGAAGAATCCAAATCCCCAAACCCAAGTATAACAATCCAAGACAAGCATTATACACAGCAGAAACAATCTTGAAAGAAGTACACCCATACAATGCATTATGAACTGTCCTCGCAGCAGACGAAGGCTTAACAGTTGACAATAACACAAACAACAGCAGGGCATCTAAACATATGAAAATGCCATTATGTACACAAGAAGAAGGCAATAAAAATTCAAAAAGACCACATGTTGCACCATTATATATACAATCAGAATCCCCACAAAACGAAGTCCAGAGATTCTCCATGACCATCATATTTACAGCTTCTGTTTAACATTGAAAGCACAATGTTAAATAAGAATTAAAATTAACCAAATACTGAAGTGAATCCTAATCAATCAATCAAATATAACCAAAGCACAATTCTAAAACATGGTTTACTGAAAACCCATTCAGAATAATAGTTTAAGAAGCCAAAATCATGTAATGAAAAATTGAAACAAAACCCACCATAAAACCCAGTGGAAGAAGAATGGGAGTCTGGTTCTCATACCACTACTAACAACTAGATTGATTAATTTTCTTCTCACTTCTCAGTGGAATAAAACGTAAAAACAGAAAATAGTTCCAGACCATGGTTCTTGTGTTTTATGCCCTCTATTTGGTGTCTGCCATTGATTAGGAACTTGGACTGGAAAAGAAACCGGGTCAGTGGGTTATCTGGTTGCATCGGATGGTTCACTCGGTTAGGGGTGTAAATTGGGCCGGACCGGGAAGCCCGCCTAATTATTAAATGGGAGTATGGGACGGTATAGGGCGGGCCGGAACATCTCTTACTCATGAAATTAAAAGGGTCGCACGAACAGGGTGATTTATCTACAGTCAGTATCCATGGCCTTCCCAAGCCTGTTACGTAATTTGGGCCCGGACGGGTAGGGCCGAGAGGGCCTTAAACATTACTTATATATATATATATTATTGAAAATAAAAAAAAATAATGTAATAATACACAAGTTTTACTTAAAATTGATATTCAAATACGAGATTGAGATGGGAACAAGATAAACCAAACTTCCTATAATTTTCCTGAATTGAATCATCAGATAAGGAAACTGCCTTAGATTTTGCTCAATATTTTCTCTATATGGTTAACAAATTTAGATTCTTATGGAGTAAAAGCTAAGAAATACATATGAGAACTATGAGGATTGACTGTATTAAATATTTGTACCAAGTATATTCAAGGATTAAAAAAATGAAAACAACCATTTAGGCTAAGTATATAAATAACATTGACGGGCTAATAGGGCGGGTAACGGCTAATAGGAAGGGTATTGGGCCGGACAAGAAAATTTGACTTGTGGAATGTGCCCGCCCGTAATGGGCCATGGGTTGTCATGGGACAGGGCGGACAATATTGGGCCTTGGGCTGCCGGGCAAATTTTACAACCCTATTTACGAGTGAACTTTTTTTTTTGGAACAAAAGAAGATTTTATTGATAGGCAGGTTACATGGAAGGTACATAGTTTGCATATTCCAACAGTAAAGGAATTACCACAGGCGGTAAATTATCAAACCAAACCTGATTGAGTTTATATAACCTAGCTAGTTTACACAAAGCATCAGCTGCTTTATTTCTTGGCATCGAGAACTGACAGCTGGTTTTTTTTTTTTCTTTTTTGGAACAAAAGAAGGTTTTATTGATAGGCAGGTTACATAGCAGGTACATAGTTTGCATCTTCCAACAGCAAAGGAATTACCACAGGCGGTAATTTATCAAACCAAACCTGATTGACCCTAGCTAGTTTAGACAAAGCATCAGCTACTTTATTTCTTGGTATTGAAAAATGACAGCTGGGTTGTTGTTTTTTGGAACAAAAGAAGGTTTTATTGATAGGCAGGTTACATAACAGGTACATAGTTTGCATCTTCCAACAGTAAAGGAATTACCAAAGGCGGTAAATTATCAAACCAAACCTGATTGAGTTTGCATACTCTAACTAATTTTAGACAAAGCATCAGCTACTTTATTTATCTCTTTTGGCACATAAGAGTATTGTCATGAGATATTGTCTTTAAAACATAATCTAATATCTTTAACTAAATTCAAAAGTCTCCATTCTACTGAGTAATCTTCATTGTTCACTGCATCAGCTACTAATTTGCAGTCTAGTTCAAACAGAACTCCTTCCAACTTTAACTATTTTTTCCCAGTTCACAGCTTTCCATAATCCTATACATTCTGATTATTCTCCACTTTCCACAGTCTCTAAATGGATGCTCCTTGCTGCTCTTGGGGTACCTGCACAAGTACGCAAAATTAGTCCAATTCCACCTGTGTTATCCAAAATTTGATACGAGCCATCACAGTTTAAAGTAAGCATATTGATAGGAGGAAGTATCCAGTGAATGTTAGAACGATTCACTCTATAAAGCTTATTAGTTATAGGAGATATCTGCTTAGCATATTCTTCAATATATAGAGAACTAGTTCTGACAATCTTTTCTGTAGTAGAGTGACTATTCTGAAAGATCTTATCGCATCTCTCAGTCCAAATGCACCAAGACACTATGCACCTTTTAATCAGTACTTGTTCACTTATTTTTCTGCCATGAAACTCTTCAAACCAATTACAAACCCATTCACTGAGATTGTTCAGGTTATTTGCAGTGCATCTAAGAGTTGAGAACCAAACTGCTCCGGATAAACTGCAGTTAAGAATGACATGAGTTGATGTTTCCAATTGCTGCTCACAAAAAGGAAAAGATTTATCTTGTCTTATTATCGACGAGCTAAGAATGTCACTTGTAGGAAGGAGATCAGAGATGCATTTCCAGATGAATTGGCGAATTCTTGGCAACATAGGAAGCTTCCATAGAGTTTTGTAAATTCTCTGAATTCTTGGGCCCACTGAGAAAGCAAGTTGCTTATCTGCAAACACTCTCCGATAGCAGGACTTGACTGAAAATGTCTCGTTTTTATCCAGTAGACAAATAAGTCTGTCGTCTTGATTAATATGAATGGAAATGTTCAAAATTTCAGCTATAGTATCCTGATCAAAAAGTTCCCCAAGTACAGTTATATTCCAAGACTGAGAATCTGTTGCAAATAGTTGGTTAACATACTGGAAAAATGGCTTGATGTACATCCTTGTCTTTATTGATGAGAAGAAGGCAAACTTGGGATCCAACGGTGTTTCCATATAAGAATCTTCTTACCATTTCCTAGACTCCAAAAATTGTGTTCTTTAATAAACTACAACTCAGAACTGATGCTTCTCAAAGACCATGTGGTGTTTGTCTTATTTTGTAAATTGAAAAGATCACCACCGAAATATTTCGCTTGAAGAGATTTTGACATAATGGAATCTGAACCTGAGTAAAGTTTCCATGCCGATTTTGCAAGGAGAGCTCTGTTAAAAGTGTGCATATCTCTAAGTCCAAGTCCACCTTCTTCCTTTGGTTTTTGAACCCTTTTCCAAGTAATGACATGTCTGCCTCTATTAGTTTTCTTGTTGCACCAGAAAGCTTGTTGAGAAGAGTTCATTTTGTTGATAGTGCTATTGGCAGTTTAAAGCTTGTCATATGATGAATAGGTATTGCATTAGTGACATGTTTGATCATAACTGTTCTTGCTGCTTCAGACATATTTCCACCATTCTATCTTGAGAGTCTGTGATCTATTTTGTCAACAAGCACTGAGAAAGGAATTTTACTATTTCCGCCAATAAAGAAAAGAAGTCCCAAGTATTGATCTTCTTTGATATTTATTGCCTGACTCTAAGAATACCACTCAAATCTTGGCAGCTAGAAAGGTTCATGTTTGAACTGAAGTAGACAGCTGACTTACTAAAATTTATTAGTTGCCCAGAACAAGAACTGAACTCCTCTATTACTTTCAATAATTTGTTTACTTGAGTAAGATTTTCTTTACAAAAGAGTAAGCAATCATCTGCAAAGAGTAAGTGGTTTATTTTTGGTGCAGACCTTGAGATCTTCATGCCAGCGAGCTGTTTTGTTGATTTTCACAATGAGCTAGATATCTTGAGAAGGACTGCATAACAAGTGAATAAGTAAGGTCATAGGGGATTACCTTGGCGAATACCTCTGGATGGGATGAAAGCTTTAGTATGCGATCCATTAAACTATATTTCAATCTGTGTGGTGCTGATACACTGAGAAACCAACTGACAAATTTTTTGAACAAATCCAAACTTGTCCAAAACCTCCAGTAAGAAGCTCCATTCTATCTTATCAAAGTCTTTTGACATGTCCATTTTTAAGTCTAAATGACCTCCTCTACCTTCTTTATGTTTCATAACTTGCACAATTTCCTGAACAAGATATATATTCTCAGTTATTAACCTTCCTGGCACATAGGCTGCTTGAAAAGGTGAAATGATGCTAGAGATGTGTTTTCTCCAGAATCTTGGAGATTATCTTATAAACTGTATTGCACAGTGCAATTGGTTTATAGTCTTCTAGTTTGTGAGGAGTCTGAGTCTTTGGAATTAGAGAAACTCTTGTATGGTTCAGCTACTTAAGTAAATAACCAGAATGGAAGAAAGACTTCACCATTTTGCAGACATATTCCTTTGGAGTGGACCATTGAGACTGGTAAAAGCCTGGTGGAAAGCCATCAGGACCAGGTGAAGTCCATGGATCCATAGACATGAGAGCTTGATGTATTTCTTGGTATGAAGGTATTGCTTCAAGTTCTATGTTATCTTCAGCAGTGATACAACTTGGAATATGTTGCAGGAAATAGTAGTTATTTTTTGGAGAAGTGTAGTCATGATTTTCTGGAAATTCAACTTGAGAAGATTCTCTAAAAACTCTCTTGTAGAACACCATGATCCATTTGGGGTAAGAAGTGAGTCTATGCGATTTATGGATCTTCTTCTATTTGCTCTAATGTGAAAAAATTTATGTTCTTATCCATATCATTGAAGAAGTGGTCCCTTGATTTCTTCTGGTAAGAACTTGCTAGAACTTTAGACAGCTGGGTTTTTAAAATTTAACATCGTACGTGTTTTTTTTTTCTTTTGGAAGTGACTCAACATGTTTGTTTTAAATCCAAATCTGACTCAAAAATATGAGAATCAATGGTTTGGTTCAAGGGCATTTTATCATCCAACTCAAACAGGTTCATGTAAGAAATTAGGTCTGAGTTAGGTAACGACTCAGATGTGTCTCAAAATAAAAGAACAAACGATCTGATATCTGACCGGAGTCAAGTCAGGGGTTGACTCCGATTCAGACGTCAAGTCAAATGCAAACAAGCATGCTGTAAAACCTCAACACAAGAATATTCTATTAAAAAATAAACGCCATATATGAATAAAAAAAAATTGCAC
Organism: Papaver somniferum; assembly: GCF_003573695.1. NCBI lineage: Eukaryota > Viridiplantae > Streptophyta > Magnoliopsida > Ranunculales > Papaveraceae > Papaver > Papaver somniferum. The sequence goes on from NW_020631041.1 coordinate 3,782,492, forward strand.
CAATTTGGCTTAATCTCTGTAATAATCACCTCTATATAAGAATAACTTTGTATGGTCCAATGTTATTTTGGAATACAAGTTTTACTGTGTATTGAAAAGGTAAACCAAACCAACCCTATTTTTTCTTGGTTTACTGGTATGAGCGAATAGCTTGGCTCAGTTCTTAAAACATGAAGACCAAATAAGTTCACTGAATATTGACTGAGTCACCGGAACTAATATAGTAAAAGAAAAAAGGAAAAGAGTATTATAAGTGAAGGACTTGAAAAAAGGTTATCGGCCCGCCTCAAATGATAGCGATAGCCAAACCAATAACAAAAAAAACAAACATGTTAAAAATGAAAATTCAATTTCAATAGTTGTTTGTACAGGATGTAACTGATCGAACGCACCAGAAATCATCAAAGACTGAGGAGGCTTCTTCAACACTACAAACAAATTGTAGGAGGAAAAATGATAAATTTATCAAGACAGGTGACTGCACGGACGACATGACGGTAAAAAAAACCTACACTCCACAAAGGAGATGACTCACTACACACCGGTCCCATGCTTTCCGATTAGTAAACTAGCTTAAAAGAAGAATGTTACGCTTCCCCGAAGAAGAGTGATATTAATAGTAATAATGTTAACAAGGTTGTTGCAATTCTGAAAAATTTCATCTAAGAACATAACAAACAACAGTGTAATTATTCACATGAGAAATTAATTGATATTCATAAGCAATAGAAAAAGAGCAACTAGCTTTTGGAGTAGCTTAGGATATCTTCAACGAATAGCATAAGCCATATATACCAACCATATTCTTGAGAACAGGCCCAACCCCTCTCCCAAGAAGTCAAAAATTGTCTTAAAGATTGGTTTCAAGATATACCCACACAAAATGGAAAATGTCATTCTAGAGAATATTCCAAGCATTCCAAGAAACATATAGAAACCAACAAACCTTTATAAAAGGGCAAACAACCAAACAAGGAACCTATAATATCTTCAAAATAATACTCTTTAAGTATCCAACCAACCTACTTAAGAACATCAATAGGATCCTGCACTTGTATATGCTAGATATATATACTGATTGCCCAAACCCTCGCCGGTGGAGTAAAATGGTTCCAAGGTATGATGTTGAGGTATATCAAAATATTAGTGTTAAAGCATCGCTCAGTCAAACTTGTAAGTTTTGGTATGTCAAACTTAATTGTTATCAATTTTAGTTAATCAAAACTATATCTTTATTTATAGTCTGTTAAAGTCAGTCCCGGAATAGGAATAGAACAAATGAGTTGAGTATTAGAATTCACCAATCGACTTTGAAGGACTGAAAACTGAAGACGGCGTCAACCGAAACTTCATTAAAAAAGGTATATGAAGACTAAATATCTTATTTACTCATATTATCTACCATTATATCATATGACACATGTTGTATGACTTTGTTAATATGATGAACATTTCAAAGAATGTTGCAATCTATAAGGAGTAGTCAACTTAGTTCTTAAAGTTTATAAAAATTCTACCAGTTTTCGAACTTGAACTTGTAAATACAGAGACCTAATATTTAATATCTCAATTGACTCGCATACACGAGATGATTTTCTCAGTTCATGAACTGGTCGATACTATTTATTTCATCTTACACGAACTGATTTGCTTTGTTCGTTGGTTTTTGATGTTTCACATATACTTTTTATTTTCAAGTACATAAACTTTTTTACATTATATAGTTCGCGAAAAAAATATATGTTTAACATATACTTTGATGTCACTAATTTTTTTGACAGTTCACAAACTGATATGGTCTTGAGCTTGTCGGTTTCAGAACTATACGATAACTCTCTGGAAAACCATATGGTGCACTCTGGTTGCGCACAACTTCTTTTTAATTCAAATCAAACTTCTCACATGCATAATTTATATGAAGAAGCTTCACTACGTGGAAGTTCTAGACAAGACAATAGTTCACGAAATTAAATTTGTTTGTAAGCTACCAGGGTTTTCATCAATATAAATAGGGTACTCCTTGTATACTAAAAACTAAATCCCAAACTTTTGTGTCCAGTTGCAAACTAGAGTCGTCCTCTGAAAACCTAGGTTTCCTCTTGAATCTGTATTATATGACTTTGAAAGACTTCACTAGGGATTCGTGAAGTCCGGTCGGGCTATCTTTTACCTGATAGTTCTTGTTATCCAGATCTTTTTCGTATTGATCTTCTAAGTTTTGAAACTTTAGATCAGGATTTTGATAGATAAAGATCACAAAGTACTTTTTGTTTCAGACTTTGTGATTCTGCAAAATAAATATCTAAATCAATTCAGGTTAAGTTGCTTAGATTGTTCATGTGGGGTGGTAGTGATCTAAGCTTCTACTTTATTAAAGTGCAAGTGCTCCAGATCTTTGAGGTCTGTTGCACTTGTTCTATGGCAAACATATTTCCATACTTTTATTGAAATATATCTAAAGAGAATCAAATATATATGCTTAGCATTAGAGGAAGAATAGTCATAAAAGTCTTCACTTCGGTTGAAGCAACTCTAAGGGTTGTAAAGGACATTAGCTAGGGAAATTGTGTTGTATATGGTCTTGCGAGATCCAAGAAACGTAAAGGTAGTACAACTAAAGCTGAATTTCTCTTACGTTTGATTTGGTCTCAAGTACATTTAAGTCTATAATGTGACAGTATGCTAGTGTTTTTAATGGCTTAATACGTCGTGGTGATCAAGTTCTGGACTAAGACCCGAGAGTTAAATCAACCTTGACAGTTTTTAAGCTTATAAGACTGTATAAAACCTACAAGATTTATTCTTGAAAATTTGTTTCTTAAAAAGATCACAAAACATGTTTTTGTTAGAATTCAGATTTTGGGTACATACTAGTTTATTACTTGGATATTGATCGATTTCTGACATCTTCCAAGTTAAGCTTGTTTGTATATCAGGTATCAGATCTTTATTATTGATCCGTGCTACTTATGGTGACAAGTTGGTCCATACAGGTTTGCGAATAAAAATTTTGTGGTGTATTTGGTAACCCTCTTTTCCAATAAGTGGAAATTGTAAACCAGCTGTTGATGGTGATTTTTAGCTTAGGGTTAAAATCGTAAAACCTTAGTCTGACGTGACGTCACTCTATAAGGAAACGGAGCCGTGAGTAACAATATCTCCACTAGAACATTTATTGAGCCTTTCAATACGTCTACGAGAAATTTACCAGGGTACCTTTTTTTTATATATCTATACGCTATGTTCCACGACAGAACACTCAAGTATCGACTGGCATTGTATCCGTACATTCCAGCCGCGCATGCTAGCCAAGTGTGCCAACGGCATGCCAGCCACACCTCCGTACCCACGACATGCCAACCATGCCATCCACATATCCGCGCCAAAGGCATGCCAACCATGCCAGCTGCACCACCGTGCCAACGGCATGCCAGCCACACCTCCACGCCAAAGGCATGCCAACCATGCCAGCCGCACCATCGTGCCAACGGCATGCCAGCCACATATCCGTTCCAAAGGCATGCCAACAATGCCAGCCCCACCACCGTGTCAACGACATGCCAACTATTGAAGCCTCACCTCCGCGCCAAAGGCATGCCAACCATGCCAGCCGCAACACTGTGCCAACGGCATGCCAACCATGTCAGCCGCACCTCCACACCAAAGGCATGCCAAATCATTCCGCTCAGATGATGGCCGAGCTGGCAGAATTAAGGAAGAACCAGAAGGCATACACAGATGTTGTGGCTATATTAGCACAAGAGAACCAAACACTCAAGGAAAGAATCATTCATAGCGCAGAGGTAGAAAACCAACGCGACGAAGCTAACTCCAAGGTTGTAGCACCTAATCAAGATATAAGAATGGTGATAGCAAACAACCCGATTCCATTGAACCGAAGAGGAGCAAGAAGCATCCAAAGATCAGACCCTGAGTACAATCCCGAGAACTCGGACTACTACGACGGTACCACCCTCCTAAGAGCAAAATCTACCATTCGTGAAGAGCACCAGATCGCAATGGAAAATCTGCGTGCTGAGATGATGGAAGAAATCAAGGAGATAAAAACTAGGCAGGGAGGCGGAAGACTAGAGCAAGTGATGAAGGAAGCAAACACTACCCCGCTGACGCCACACTTGGCCAGGGCTTCCATACCGCTGAAATGTTCGGTCCCTGCTTTCGATTGCTATGACGGATCAGCTGATCCTGCGGCTCATCTTCGATATTATAATCGAATGATGGCCCGTTGGAATAATGAAGACTCCATACTGTGCAGATACTTCCCATAAAGTCTAAAAAGGTCCGCGTTATCATGGTTCGATAACCTGTCGTCAAACTCCATCGATTCCTACGACCAACTCACAGAAAAATTTCTGGCAACACACATGTACAACAAGGTTGTCAATACCGGCATGGACAAGCTATTCTTGCTGGAGATGAAATACAAAGAGACCATCAGAGAATACACTGATAGATGGCACAAGATTTTCCAAGCTATTGGCAACGTAGATCATGTGGTTAGTATCAACTGCTACAAATGGGGGATGGACAGGATGAGTCCTTTGTTTGTGGATATCCATGGGACCATCTCTACCATCAAAGGAGATCTCCGAATAATCATAGAAAAGCATGCGAGGTTAGAGGAAATTCAGCGTGAAAATCCCAGAGCTCATACTCAACGTCCCACATGCACAAATTCCATGGATCAAGCCAGCGGGTCCAAAAGAGGAATCACAGAAGAGCATCCCAACACATAAAGGAAAGAACGAAGGGACGATAGACGAAGAGATGATCGAAAATTTGAAGATCAAGTCTATACTAAGCTGAATACCAGTTATTCGCGCATCCTGAGAGAGATCAAAGGGAGGGATAACTTCGATTGGCCATGGTCCAAGGGAAAGCAGGCTCCTAGATCAGAAAAATCCAAGGAATACTGTGAATACCACTTTTTCAACGGTCATCAAACAGAAAAGTGCAAAAATCTCAAGATAATGATTCAAAAATGAACCGACGCAGGAGACCTGAAGCAATATATACAGAAGATTGATAACGAAGATAGAACCAAGAGAAGCAAGCAGGTTCAATTACCAGAAGGTAACCGCACCCTCAACAAGATTTCATGTTCAGAGATTCAAGGACCATCCCTAACCGCCCAGATTGGGAAGAGATTGAGAAAACAATTTGAAGATTATTGTGAGCTTTATAAGATCGATGGGAAAGAGTTAAACGAGCACAAACAATGGATGGACGCGCCCATGATCTTCGACGCAGACGATGTGGAAGAAGACATGGAAGACCATAATGATCCTCTAGTCCTCACACTCCCAATAGCAGGGTGCAATGTCAAGAAAATTCTCATCGATGGAGGAAGCTCAGTCAACGTCCTGTTCTATGACACGTTCAAACGTATGGAACTCAACGACGAGCAACTGCTGTCATCTTACTACACCATCTACGGATTCAACGACGCAGCTACAAAGCCCCTAGGGGACATTGTATTACAAGTAGACGCAGGTCCCATGAAAGTGGACACTCGATTCAGCGTCGTAGATGCACCTTCACCTTACAACGCCATCATCGGAAGAAGATGGATTCACAAGCTCAAAGGAGTAGCGGCAACTTAACATCAATATCTCAGATTCCCAACACCCCAGGGAGTCATGGAAATTAAAGGAGACCAAGTAACTGCGCGGGAATGTCAGACCTTACATAATCAGATCAATAACGAACGGGAAGAAAACCACCAGTCCCGAAGAGCAAAAAATAAGGAAATAACCATAGATACATATCTGGAAGAAATCTCCGGAAAAAGCCTCCTGAACGTGAGCACCACTGGCAGCGCAAAATCCATCACCTCCGCGACAAAATAAGACGGAGAGCACACCAAATAGCAATCAAAGAATGTTCCTCTCTTGGGGTAACCAAAACCCACGTTTACGCCTGTCGAAGCAGCTAAAGAAATCAACATAGGTACTGAGGGAAATCCGAAGATTATCATAATAGGCACCTTGATGGATGAAGAAAGAGAAGCCGCGCTAATCAAACTTCTAAAGGAATACGCGGACATCTTTGCTTGGAAATTAGGGGACATGCCGGGAATTGACCCAAAGTTAGTTCATCACGAACTTCGAATAAAACCAGGTACCCCCCCTTTTAGGCAAAAGGTGTGCAAAGTAGCTCCAGAATACCATCGAGCAGTTGAAGTGGAACTCCGGAAACTACATACTGGACGCAGGATTCATCAAAGAAGTTAAGTACCCAACATGGATCTCTAACATGGTCATCGTACCGTAGAAAAATGGCGGAGTAAGGATATGCATCGACTTCACCAACCTCAACAAGGCTTGCCCTAAAGATTGTTATCCACTGCCAAGTATTGACCAACTTGTTGAGGAAGTTGAAGGATACGAAGAAATCTCATTCATGGATGGATACTCTGGATACAATCAATTATTCCTAGCAGAAGAAGATCAACAACATACATCATTCTATACACCACACGGCCTCTATTGCTACGTAAGAATGCCTTTTGGATTGCGAAACGCATGGGAAACCTACCAAAGAATGGTGGATGCAATTTTCAAACCATGGATTGGAAGTACGCTGGAAGTATATGTGGATGATATGCTCGTTAAAAGCAAGGTGCGCAAAGATCATCACCAAGACCTAAAAGATATTTTCCAAGCAATGAGAGTGCACAACATGAAGGTAAACCCAGAGAAGTGCACTTTTGGTGTCACTTCCGGAAAGTTCCTAGGATATTTGGTGACGAAGAGGGGCATTGAAGTCGATCCCGCTAAAATTGAAGCCATTGTAAGAATGCCATCCCCAAAGAATTTAAAAGAGGTTCAGAAACTCAATGGTTCGCTGGCTGCGCTGGGGAGGTTCATATCTAGGTCCTCGGATAGATGTAAGCACTTTTTTAACATTCTCAAAAAAGGAAGCAAATTCGAATGGATGGCAGAGTGCGAGGAAGCTTTTCGAAATATCAAAGAATACCTGGCTGAGATCCCTATATTACAAAAACCAGACCCTGATGAAATGTTAGAACTATACATAGCAGCAACAGAAGATGCAGTCAGCGTAATATTGGTTAAAACCAACACGAAGATAGAGCATCCCATCTATTACATCATCAAGACTCTGAACGCAGCAGAAAGAAACTACACGAAGATCGAGCAGCTCATCTTGGCGTTAGTATGGGCAACCCTGAAACTCAGAACTTAATTTTTGACTCACTACGTCTGCGTCCCATGCAAAGCTCCGCTAGAAGCAGTCCTTAAAAACGCAGGAAAAGTAGGCAGAATTGCAAAATGGAATACTCGCCTAGATCAATTCAATATCATCCATGAACTACATCACTCTCAGAAGTCACAAGTATTAGCAGATTTCCTAGCAGACTTACCATTGGATAACTGCGAAGAAGTCATCATCGAAGGACGAAAGGCAGCAGAACTACCAGAAATGGACGAAGGTAAAGACCCTATAGACATCTTGGAAACAAAAAATCCTAGGAAATGGGAAGTTTTCGTAGATGGGTCGAAAAATAAAGAAGGGGCGGGGATAGGCATCGTAATCACCACCCCAACAGGAGACAGGATCATACATGCTTTCAGGTTAGAATTCAAGGGGCATACCAACAACACAGTTGAATATGAAGCAGTGGTGCATGCCCTTCAGTTGATAATAGAAATGGGCATAACTGACGTGCGTCTGACAAGCGATTCACAGCTGGTCATCCGACAAGTAGGGTTGCAATATAATGTTTATGACTGAACATTGTCAGCATACATGGAATTGGTGCAAACACTTGCATCACAAATCCCAAAAATCAAATTCCGACACCTGGAAAGGAAGGAACTCAGGCACGCGGATGCCCTGGCCTACATATCATCGATGCTCAGAAACGAGGACGTCAAAGCAATCAAAGTAACCAGGATTTACGAGCCTTCAATTGATATTCAAGAACTCTGCGCTGCACAGCAGAGGAACCACGCAGAAGAATATATGCAGATGATGACGTGGGAGAATTCATCGCGGATGATTTCCAAGAAGACGACATCATGGCTAAGGCAGATCAAGATGAAGACTTCAGCAAAGAAGAAGATTGGAGATCTGAGATTCATCTTTTCCTAAAAGAAAGAATTCTACCCTCAGATCTAAAGCAAGCCAGAAAAATACAGTCAAAGGCAGGAAGATATGATCTGAGAAAAGAAATTTTGTACAAAAAATTTTTCTCGGACCATTATTACGTTGCCTATCCAGATCCGAAGGACATTTGATTTTGAAAGACATACACCGCGCGACGCAGGCAATCACAGCGGAATGAGATCCCTAGCAGATAAGGCGAAAACTCAAGGATATTACTGGCCAACAATGATACGAGACGCTGCAAGAATGTCACGAAGATGCGAAGAATGCCAGCGTTTCGCCAAAAAAATCCACGCACCAGCAACAATGTTAAACCCAGTAGACAGCCCTTGGCCATTCTCAAAATGGGGCATAGACATCGTGGGTCCCCTAATCGAAGGATCAGGGAAGAGAAGATTCTTGATAGTGGCCACGGACTATTTCAGCAAATGGGTAGAGGCTAAAGCCCTGGCAAGGATTCGAGACGCAGATGTCTTCACATTCATTTTTCAAAACATCATTTGCAGGTTTGGCATACCAGCTGAGATTGTATCTGACAATGGCAAGCAATTCCAGGGAAAAAACATCGACTTACTCTTCGATACTTTCAAAATTCGAAAGAACAAGTCAACACCAATTTACCCTCAAAGCAATGGTCAGGCAGAAGCCACAAACAAAACCCTCGCACTCATCCTCAAAAAGCAGTTGGACGAATACAAGAAGCGTTGGTGTGAGCAACTACACAACGTTTTGTGGGCTTATAGGACAACTCGAAGATCAGCCACGGGAGAATCCCCATTCTTACTCACCTATGGAGCCGAAGCTATTATCCCAACAGAAATAATCATGCCAACTACGAAGACTGAAGCATGGGAAAAGAACCTCACAGCGGACATGATGTTGGAAAGGTTGGATGATCTAGAAGAGAGGAGGGAGGCACTAAAAAAATGGAAAACTATCAAAGGAAACTAGCAAGGGAGTATAATAAGAGGGTTAAGCTTAGAAATTTCGTAGAAGGGCAGTATGTGCTGAGGACCATTCCCCAATACCAACGAGAAAAGAAGTGGGGAAAATTAGCACCAACATGGGGGGGACCCTTCGTCATACATGATGTTGCAGGAAATGGGTCTTATTATCTGCGCAACCTAAAAGGGGAGATCCTCAAACACCCATGGAATGCAAAATATCTCAAGCCATACCCGTAGAGGGCAACGCAGACCTGCATCTACGTGAAGAGCCAGAAGAAGAAAACGACGCTTGCGATCGACATGTTTCTATCTCTGAGAGAGGAATACAAACCTCAACCTATCAATCAAGCAAACTTTTGGCAAAAAATAGTCAATACATGGAGCAACATAGTAACAAGACGACTGCGTGTAAATATAACACCTCACGAGAACCCTACACCTGTAAATACAGCCTCCGCGTCAATACTTCATCCTTGTTTTTTACTATTTGCTACCTCAGAGTTCCATCAATGGAATTCTTTAAATGTAACTCAACAAACTGAATAGACACTTTAACCCTCTTTCACCCGTGGACGTAGACACTCTGCTGTCGAACCACGTAAACACTGGTGTTAATGTTGTTCTATTTTACTTGGGGAAAGTAGTCACCTACAATCTCTCGGGACTCCCCTATCAGCGTCTATAAGTGTAGGACCATGGGGAAGGCATCCAGCAGAAAGAGATACCCAACCAATCTTATGGCAGCGGGTTGACGGAATGAACGTACATACCAAACAACTCATATCCTAAAACGCTGCCCCGACCCCCACCGTCTGGGAATCCTCTGGCCCAGGATTATCCAGCGGGGTGAAAGGTCTCAAGACGTTCACGAAGATACACATATCTTCTGGTTCGCACTCAAACACTTCACTTACACTTATGGCAGCAGGTCGACGGAATGAACGTACATTCCAAATAACTCATATCCTAGAACGCTGCCCCGACCCCCACCGTCTGGGAATCCTCTGCCCAGGATTAGCCAGCGGGGTGACAGGTCTCAAGACGTTCACGAAGAAACACATATCTTCGGGTTCACACCCAAACACTTCACTATCCCTGATTACAGTCAGTTATATTCCAAATTAACCATAACAATTTTTAATTCATTAAAAGTTGATTACAGGCTTGGCAATGGTACGCGGAAACAAGAAAATACAAAAGGAATCTCACGAAGCCTCATAATCAACAAAGATCAACTCTCTAAAAAAATATACTTGTATGGTTCAACCCCACCAGCAGGTTTAGCAATTTTCCCCTTCTGCGTTGAAGGTACGCTCCCACCCGAGGAAGGGCCTGAAGAACCAGATGCAGGGGGCAGGGTTTCTCACGGCGCGGATAGTTCCTGATAAGGCCATGCTCGGTCTTCAGATCATACTCAATTCTATCCAGAATTTTGTTGGTCTCTTCCACTAGCTGACACCGAGCCTTGTACGCAATAACAATATTCATCATCTCAGCCTTTGACTACAACGAGGAAAGGCGACTCACTTCCTTCGAAGCGGCTTGGGAAGCCTCGTCCCTTGTTGTAGCTAAACCTTTATGATAATTAATCTGACTTTCCTGATGCACTAATTGAGATTGAGCCTCCGCAAGCTTTTCATTTGTAGTACGAAGCTGTCCCTGGAGCTCTGCAAGGAAAATAAAAACGCGGATGGTTAGGTCCAGGAAATTGCAGAATCACACTCGATAATACAAGCATATACCTTCGATTCTCGCCGAAGCTATTTCATATTCGTTAACAGCAGCATCACGGGCTTCACCAAGAAAATCATACTCATCTGACAACTTCTTATAATCCGCCTGAAGGGTTAAAAGGGCGTACTGACCCGCATCTAATTCTACATGTTTCATTGAATCCAAGTATCGAAGATGATTGACCTCATTGTTTAAACCCTCCAGAACCTTGTTGAGCCGATACATATTTACTTCAAGATTCCTCTCAGCCTCAGCTTGGCGTACCACATCATCCCTAGACGCAGCTAAAGCTTTGATGAGAGCACCAGTGATAGACACATTTTTGTGTCTAAGTTGTCCTCAATTATCTCCATGTTGGTACTCGATTTTGAACTTATTATGGTATTTTTATGTATGTGTAGGTGTTTTTGGAGAAATAAACATGTGTGGAAATTCGTCTCGGAAATTTGCCCGGGGCACCCCGAAAGAAACGTGTTATCCGAACCCTATCACTGGATAAGGGGCAATCATCACTATCTTCTTCACTGTTTAAAGAATACATTTTGGCGGGAAAATATTTTCAGATTACGTAACTTCCTGTGTTGATTTCTGGGCTGATTTGTTGGGATCTTTTCGCTGGAATTGATTGGGAATATCCTGTTGCATTAAAACAGGAATGGTATGCAAGAAGATTTCACGTGATAAATACTTGATATTCTGGAATTGATTATGGGAGATACGTGAACTGTGAGAAAGGATTTTACTCTCTGGAATATATTCTATTGATTGAAAGAGATTTCTTTGCCAACTCAGAAACGTGTGGAAGTGTAGAACATAGAAGAAGGAGTTCTTGTTGGTTTTGGAAGTTTAAAAGGTAAGAAGATATTCCCGATAATATTTTCCTTAATGCCGAGTAATGAAAAATATTTGTAGTTATGGAAGAGATTTCTTGTGCATGAGAGGCTATATAAGGCGCTGAGGAGTTTTAGACGAGGAGAGAGAGAATTGGGAGAGGTTTAGAGCACTACAGAGCAAGAAAATTGAAGTTGCAGAGATTCTGGTTCTGCTGCTGCTGCTGCTCGAGAGGAAGAAGAAGAGGAAGAACAGACTACCAAAGGCATTCGTTTACCAACAAAGACAACGACTATCGTCTGTGGGTCATAGTTTTCCAACGACAACAGCACTTCATCTCTATCGTTGATTCTGGACGCCTTCTGTGGGTCGCAGAATCCTGTTTTATATCATTTTCTTGTCTTTCTCTTCATTGTAAAACACTTTTGAGCATCAATGAAATATTTTGAGAGGTTTTTCATCATGTGGAGCTAAACCCCATCACTGGGACGACGGAGGAAGCAACTTTTCATGATTGTGGTAAATGAATTAATTCTTTTATTGACTATTTGCATTGATTTAATTGCTTTATGATTTCTATTAATTATTTGTTATTTTGTTAGATGCCGCATGCTTAGTTCTAAATGCTTTAGATGCGTCATGCTTTTATCTTACAAATAATATTTTACGAAATCTATTTTTGGCAAAGAACTAGAGTCACATCTTCTTTTGTTTGAGCTATATTGTTTAGAGTTAATGACTGAACCATAACAATATGAAAAGTAGTGGAATCCCGCGTCTTAGCGTCTCTTCATCTTGTGAAAAATTGTGTGTATATATTTTTCCTTATTTTCTTTATTAAGTCTTAAAACAAGTTCTCAACAAATCTGAGTGAACGAATCATCTTACTACAACATCATTGTAAAATACCACCAATTTTTGGCGCCGCCGACGCGGATTTGTTTATAAATTTGTTTTTAGTTTTTCTTTTTATTATTTTTGTTCTTTTTATGCGTTTTGGTATTTCTTATTTTCTTTCAGGTTTGGAGCTAAGCTAAAGAAAAAGAAAAAGTGTTGAAAAGAAAAGCGAAGCTAAAGAAGGAAACAAAGAAGGGATCCAAAATAAGTAAAGAAGAAGATTTTGTATATAGTTAATTTATTTTTATTTTATTTTTAGAAACTGTATATAGGATTTTGTTTTTGTAATTCTTATTTTTATTTTTGGTCTTTTTAATTTTTAGACATTTTTATTTTTTGGACATTTGGACATTATTTTTTTAAAACCCTACGGAAGGGTAGTTTTAAATAAACTGCACAGAGAAGGACGACGATTACGATATCGCATCGGCCCCTCGGGTTCGTACATGACATAGGAGTCGTGGCCTGAGTCGACTTCAACGGTTCATCCCCCGTCTGGAACGGGAGGTAAGAATTCTAAACACCCGTGAATCTCCTGTCAGCGGGTTTACTGGATGATTTTGTATGCATATATGTTGAGGAATCGAATACGGCTGTTTTAATTTCCTAGTAAGGGGCAATTCCTGGCCATACAAGATAAGGGTTCAGATTTCATCACCGTTCTCTTCTTGCCCGCCTTAGGAAAACGAAACCAAACGCGAACCTAAGCTTTAAAATTTGGAATATAACGAGACCTATAGGGTAACGAGCTTAGTAGGCAAGTAATTCGAGAAATATTGGTTACTCTTTTAAGCAGACTTTGAAGTTCATGATGGTTTCTGTGAGTTGAATGCGTGACTGCACCGCCTTGTAATGCGGTGAGGCCTTGGGTATCAAATCTCCACGTAGCTTCCCTCGCCTCTATTCAGCTTACTTTGACTCGGATTGATTCCAGAGGGGTTTGCTCAGATTGTAACGAATTCCTTTTCGAAAGAATAAAAGCTGGTCTAGAAACAATCTAAGTGGAACCATCATGCTTTTTGTTTTCTAGATAAAATAGACTTGTTGTGGTCGAGTCAGCCTTCTTTGTGTTTGTTTAGAATTCTATTGCATTTAGGATGTCGAACTGGTATTATAATAGCCAATACAATGAGTATCCGACTGAGCAGCTTGGACATTATCCTTTTTATGACCATAGTGTGAATAGTGATTGGGAACGTGAAACTTTTGAAGGTTATGGGTTATACCATGGTGAGCCCAATTACTATCCACATGCGCACCGGTCGTACGAGCAAGAAGACTATAGCACTAGTTCCTCGTCTTTGGAGGATGCAATGAAACTATTGAAAAGTAGTCCTTTTTATGATCCTTCTGATAATTCCTCTTTACTAGAGTCAACACGTAAATTAGCTGAGTCAACACGTAAGTTAGCAGACATGAATAACTTAGTTTTTGACGAAAGAGAACTTTCTATAGAGGAATCCCTCAAGTTGAGCTGAGACGAACGAAAGACTTGCTCGAAATAATCTTACTTTCCAATATAGTGTTTCCAATAATACCCTTAAAAATGAGGATAGTTATTTGCATAATCAAGATGACGAGGTTAGAATTGGTAACACTACTTGTTTTGATGAGGTTCGATCATTTTCATGTTATTATAATGATGATTATGATGAGGATAGTATCGATGAAGAACATGAAATATGTAGGCATAGTGATCATAAATTTGTTACACCGATTGAGATTTATAATGATAGTATTGTTTCTAGTAAAAATCCAAATAATTTTACTAATTATTCACCTATTCAAAAGGACGAGGATTTGACTAGAGATACCCCCGTTTTAGATGATGTAGTATTTCCTGTCTACGAAGCCGATGATAGTTTTGAGGAACGAGTTTATTCTGAGAATATTGTTTTAGAGTATAGAAATTTAGAAACATTAGACTTAGAAAAAGAAATTGAACTCGTAGAAATGAGTGAGGATGAACCCTACTTAGAAGAATCAATTGACCATTTTCGGGAATCCAATGACCTAGAAATTAGGGAAGTTGTGACTAGTCTTTATAGAGACATGGAAAACTCTAAGTTTGGGGGTGATTATCATTCTCCGTGTGCTTTAACTCTTAAAAAGTTCCCTCGTGTAGGACTTGACATTTGTGCCTCAACCATCTTACAAGATTATCTTCGTATACTTTTTACTGAACCTAATGATGTCCAAAGAGAAGCTCAGTTGTTAGAAACCCATCCTCTGGTTGATTTGGTTGACCCAGGCGATGATACCAAGATTGACTTTTTTTCCCACCAAATACTTTTCTTCCAATTTTGGGAACATTTGATTTTAAGATGTGTCGGTTATTAAGTTTTGAGACTAAACCTAATTACTTTAGAAGAATAGGGTCGACACATTTGCTGAAGGAATACCAACTCTTTCATTGTGGTCAGTTTTGTGAGTCAAGTCTAATTGACTTTAAGGATCCGCAGTTGTTCAGGTTATTGTTATGTGCTTCTAAGTTCCTACTTGAGTATTTTCAGACTCTACAACCTGATCTTAAGAATCCTTCTTTTGAGGAAGTCCTGCCTATGAAAACATTTTATTTAGACCCTTTTATAGAGCCTGAACCTGAGCCACAACTAGAGATAATTGTCTTAAACAAAAAGTTAAATAAGGGTATGTTCGGTATCTTCTTGGTCTGTTGCAGTTTCCTCTTCTTGTGGTTACCACTTTTTGATCCAGATAACCCACAATTATTCCGGCTACTTCTATATGATTCTATGAGGTGACTAATTCCTTCCGATGTCTGGCTGAAGACTTTAAACTTAGCACTTCTTGGGAGGTAACCCATGCTCATGAAACATGGTAATATCTTTCCTTAACTCTTTTTCTTCAAGTGGTAACAGTTTCTCCTTGTTCATGCTTTTAATTTTATCTTTAGAACATCGAGGACAATGTTAGATTTAAGTTTGGGGGTGGGGAAGAACTTTTTAGTTGCACTTTTGAAACTTCTAGCATCACATGGTATCCGGTTAGCTAAGTTTACATACTGTTTCTCACCGAAAAGATAGAAATTGGAATGCTAGGGATAACAACCTTTTGAGACATTAGAGAAAAAGACATTGAGATCCTTGAAATTCAGGAGAGAACTTGTTCCTTTTAGAGGGTAACCGTGATGGACCTAACCATACATGATGGAAAGGCAAGTAGGTCAGGAAATGCCAGAAAGACAAAGCAACCTCACAATGTAATCATAGTTACTAGACTACGAATCTCTCTCAGTAGAAACTTATCCTCATCAACAGACAGAGCGACATCAAAATCTGTGAAGGAAGTTGAAGACGTTTAAGGTTTAGAAGCAACAATAGAAAAGAATAATTCAAAAATCAAAGTTGAAGACTTAGTTACAAGAAGTTGTAAGAGCAAATGATAGAAGTTGTTGGAATTCATGATACCAAGACATCTTAAGTTGCGAAGATCCAAGTTTTTAAAGTCCTTCTCTCATGGCCTTGTAAATTTTTGTCTTGTAATTTTTTGTACTCAAAAAAAAAAAAAAAAAAAATGAAACATCATTACGTTCTTTTTGTTTAATAAGGCCATAGGGAAGAAGAAATTTATAAGTAAATCAAGAAATCGAAGATAAGAGTTAATTGTCAAGGTTCTATAAGTTTCGAGAATTTATCATCAACAGTTGAAGACCGAAGAAGGCGTTGTTTCTACTGAGCACTGTGAGAGGGTCGAAGAAAGGTGCATTTTGGTTGCTTAGTTAGTCTGCTTTCAATCTGGCACAAGATCTTTCTAGCACTGGTTTAACTCATCACACGTAATTAGTCCAGCTGTGTAGCAGATGTCCCTCTCATTTTTATCTCTCTCCTAATCTTATCCAGCTGTAAAGAATCAGACGCATCTTACAATGTTTATCTAGGTGTGTAGCGGATATCTTTTTATCTAGCAGTGGTGTGGATGTGTCTCCCCTTTTCTTCAGTCAGCTTTAGAGCTGACACCTTTAATTTCTCTGGCATTCTAGTTACTTGGAGATAGGTTGAGAATATGTATGTCCTCATAGCTGTTTAGATACTTGTTACCAATTAGAATTCATGGTTTTTGTGGGTACACCTCTGTTAAACCCACCCGAGACTAACTCGGTTTTTTTTTATTATTTTTTTTGTTTTGCTCGAGGACTAGCAAACAATAAGTTTGGGGGTATTTGATAGACACATTTTTGTGTCTAAGTTGTCCTCAATTATCTCCATGTTGGTACTCGATTTTGTACTTATTATGGTGTTTTTGTGTATGTGTAGGTGTTTTTGGAGAAATAAACATGTGTGGAAATTCGGCTCGAAAAGTTGCCCGGGGCACCCCGAAAGAAACATGTTATCCGCACCCTATGAATGGATAAGGGGAAATCATCACCATCTTCTTCACTGTTTAAAGAATACATTTTGGCGGGAAAATAGTTTCAGATTGCGTAACTTCCTGTGTTGATTTCTGGGCTGATTTGTTGGGATCTTTTCGCTGGAATTGATTGGGAATATCATGTTGCATTAAAACAGGAATGGTGTGCAAGAAGATTTCACGTGATAAATACTTGATATTTTGGAATTGATTATGGGAGATACCTGAACTGTGAGAAAAGATTTTACTCTCTGGAATATATTCTATTGATTGAAAGAGATTTCTTTGCCAACTCATAAACGTGTGGAAGTGTAGAACATAGAAGAAGGAGTTCTTGTTGGTTTTGGAAGTTTAAAAGGTAAGAAGATATTCCCGATAATATTTTCCTTAATGCCGAGTAATGAAAAATATTTGTAGTTATGGAAGAGATTTCTTGTGCATGAGAGGCTATATAAGGTGCTGAGGAGTTTTAGACAAGGAGAGAGAGAATTGGGAGAGGTTTAGAGCACTACAGAGCAAGAAAATTGAAGTTGCAGAGATTCTGGTTCTGCTGCTGCTGCTGCTCGAGGAGGAAGAAGAAGAGGAAGAACAGACTACCAAAGGCAGTCGTTTACCAACAAAGACAACGACTGTCGTCTGTGGGTCATAGTTTTCCAACGACAACAGCACTTCATCTCTGTCGTTGATTCTGGACGCCTTCTGTGGGTCGCATAATCCTGTTTTATATCATTTTCTTGTCTTTCTCTTCATTGTAAAACACTTTTAAGCATCAATGAAATATTTTGAGAGGTTTTTCATCATGAGTAGCTAAACCCAATTTCAGGGGTGACAGAGGAAGCCATTCTCACAATAATTATGTGGTAATCTCTATTTTTTTATGCAATATTTTTATGTGATTAATTGCATTGATAAAAATGAATTAAATGATTTTTATTAATCAAATGTGTTTTCCCTTCATAATGCATGCTTAGTTTTAGACTCTTGATGCATTATACTTGTGATTAACATTTGGTATTTTGGAAATCTGCTTTTGGCAATATTTTGAATCAAACCAATTATTTAAATTGCATAGTAGAAAAAATATATTAGATCATATAAGTATTGTTGAATGGTGGAATCTTAAACCCCTATTTGTCCATAAAATTTCACATAACTTTGCTATTTCATTTTGCTACATTCATAAGTTTTAAAAAAAAAAAAAATCTAAAAATTTTATTCCCTTCACAAATCTGAAAAGAACCCATTTTTACCACTATCACTACAACCATTTGAAAATACATCAACCAGCCTCAGCCCTAGCGTCATCTCTCTCCCTAGCAAGACGCTGAAGGTAATCTTTAACATCAGAAGACTGAGAAGAACGAGCTTGATGCAATTCTTCTTCCAAGAGATTGATTTTAGCTTCCAATGATGAGACCTGTTCTCGAGATTCACGAAGATTATCACGCGTCCACAACAACGTTCCATCAAACAAACGACGATCATTGATATATTGGTTCTGCAAATCAATCATTTGGACTCGTATGACCCGCCACTTCTCTGCCAGAGAATTATGTTCATCGGCACGAGCATTCCACTTATCAGCTTCGCTCTTTATCCTCTCTACCAACTCTGCGATGCGAAATTTCTGACGCTGCCGCTCTTTCCGAATCCATACTAACTCAGGAACTCCATCCACTGAAGATAGGGTGGGGGAGGGAGACTCAGATAGAACACTAATTACGGTAAAGGACAACAGCAAGGAAGAGAACAGATAATCAAACCTGTAACAGCCAAAGAATTCTTCTTGGCCTCCTCCAACTCACTACGAACCATAGCAAGATCATTACGAAGCTTCTCCTTGTCTTTGCCTTGTTGCTCCTTAGCCTTGAGGAGACTCTTCAACTCACATATCTCCCTATCCCTATCAGCGATGACAGTCTCAGCCGCAGTAAGCTCCTCTTCCCGAAGACGAAGCTTAGCCTCCAACTTAAGGGATTTGGCCTTAAAAAACTGGTACAACATGTGATTGCAGTGCTCACTCCTCATCACCTGCGAATCAGAAGATTAGAACATCCTGACTCTAAAAATTGCTAAAAACTGATAACAGGCAAAATGATAAGAGAACTCACCTCTAACATCCGCTGTTGGGGAAACCCATACTGATACCCATCATCCAACGCCATCATATCGGCAACAGTCGAGGGAGCGTCGACTACTAGAGAAGCCTCCGAGATCCGAAGATTCTTATCCCACGCTACTTCAACCTGGTACTCGGGAGACAATTGCATCATTTTACGGGTATAGGCGTCAGATTTTTTCTCACCCTCCACCACAGGAGCTGGATTGGGTACGAACATCAATTTCTTCTTCTTAAACCAAGCTAAGATGGCATCATCACCCTCCAGGATCAGTGACTGAGGAAAATCATCTCCAGAAGACCCAACCGAGGCCTTACCCACGTCCGAGAATTTAGCACCCGGAGAGTTCGAGGCCACTCTTGCGTCCAAATCTGGAAGGTATTTAGCACCGCTCCCCTATGGAACATCACTAGCATCCACGACTCCCTTAACCTTCCCGTCCACCTTGTTAGAATTACCAAGCAAATCCCAATCATCATTGGGGGAAAGCAGATTGAACTCAGAAGCCAGGACCAGGGCAGCGTTTATGTCAAAACCATCCCCCGCAAAATAAATCCGACTAAAGGAAAACTCCTGAGACATAGCAGGAATTTCACCACCAGCACCCTAATCACCAAGACCATCGCTATCATCATTAGCATCACTGCAACCCGTAGGATTATCTTCGGCACCAGCATCATGACACCCTGCGAGATTAATCTCACCACCAAAACCGCTGCCACCAGCGGTAGTATTCCCTTCAATAAATTCATCATCATCATGACCGGGAGGGGATGTATCAATACTCTCTTTTATGTCAGACACATCTTCATCCTCGCTAAGCTCAGTCACAGGACTGTTAACTTCTTCATAAACCTCCGCCTCCTCGATTGTTGCGGTGGTGGACTGCTTGGGATTTATCCTCCTCTTCTTCGTCGCCTAAAAAGACAAGGCACAAGAATAAAAATCCCTGACTTTTAAAAGAATTAAAACTTCCTCAACTAAAGGACAAGGCATATAGAAATCTTACCTTGACAACCGCAGCATTCTTCGCCTGAAGATCAGCATCGGAACTCTCTTCGTCATCTCCATCAACAACATCGAGGGCATATTGGAAATTCATGCCCTCAAAATTCAAAAGCCAAGGACGGAAATTCCCATAACGAGCAGGAGGAGCCGTACGTATCTGGCTATCTGCGGTAGGACGCCATCCTTGCGGACCTGGAACCCACCCCCAAGCCCAGGGACCAACAACCTCAATAACAGTTGCGTGCCATTCATAGTCATGATCACGCTTGATCCGCTCACGAGTAGGAAACACCAGTTTGTTAGTAGAATTCTCCGTACCCGGGACGTACTTCACCTTAGCACCACTTACTTCACTCAGTAGGCGGATCTCACCACGAGGAGCGGCAATATTCCGAAGACTCACACTCCACGGTTTACGATTCCTACTGTTAACATAGTCACCGAAAGACTTGTTAAAATTCTCAGGCGTATACCACTCCCTTTCCTCAGGGTTGGGAACATAATGAGTCATTATTGTCTCTCCTTTTCTCCGAAGATAACACTCCCTCAGTGCACGAAGATAATTCCCATGAAGTTGGGAAATAGAGCGACAGTGTGTGTTCTTCGAAGAACCCTCTCGACCGTCCAGCACATCATAATAAAAAGAATCCCCAGACTTGTACAAAGGCAACATCAGACCCGCTTCAAAGGCCCCCACCGTGGTCAGCAGATGAAATTCATCAAACTTATACGTCGATATCATCTCATAAGTAATATCATCATCAGCAGCGTAAAAACGAACATCGAATAGTTGAAGACCATGTTTTTCCTTGAAAACCTCCAGATCAATATGTTTGAAGGTCACTTTCTTCTCCCAAACAGCGACGCTGCGTATCTCCTGAGAAATATCCTCCTCCTCCACGGGATCAGGCGCAGAATCCTTCGAAGGGTTTCTATCGAAAGCTTTTCTCTTAGGCTGAACCTTAGATGCATCATTCTTCGAAATCAATTCTTTCGAAGACCTCCCCTTGGGTTGAGACACTGGAGGGGGAGGTAGAGGATGTTGGTGAGACGCGGAAGGAATCGCCACTGACCGAAGAGGTAGGACATCCCGCGTTCTCTTAGGATCATCACGCGGATTAGCTGAGGGACGAGAAACAGCATACCGGGAGCCAGGAGTCTCTTTTGGCCGGTCCCCCTTCTACGTATTCCCTCTATGCGACTCGCTCCTCTTAGAAGTTAAGCGCCTCTGACCAGAAGAAGACGAAACCCTATGACCGTGGGCATCACCTCAGGAAGATTTAGACGAACCTCCACCAGGTGGAGAAACATCAGGATACATACGCGGAGGAGATCTACGCGGACTAGGCGGTGGAGTTTGATAAGAAACCCGCGGATGATCAGCCATGTCTGCGTAGTACACAAACAAGTTTCATATTTCCGCCGATACAAAACGAAAATAAAAATAAAAAACCAATTGTATCCAGTTCGTCATAAGAACAATACCTAAATAAAAAGAGGAAATAACAAATAGGGGCAACCATGCACGAAGGATGATATTATTACTGTTTATAATGACGAACAGGGGCAATCATACACACATCTATATACATGTTCTTCATCACAAACACATATTGCAGCAACAGAAAACGAACATATTTTTCAAAAGATAATCAAACACAGTAGAACCACTTACCTATAAAGGAAAAATCAGGGTCGTAAAGAAAGCTTCGAGGAACAACAAAAGCAACAGCAGAAAAGCTCCGAGGAACGACAACAGCAGCAGCAACAAAGACAAAAACAACAGCAGCAGCAGCAACAATTAATAACAAGGAAACAAAAGCAGAAAACAAAAGTTCTGAGGAAAGAGAAGGAATGAAATTTATGACTAGAGAATTTTCATATTCCTTCTCTATATATATACAAAGAGAAATAAAATCGCCCCACTACCCAAGAAGAAGTTATTGCAAATAGTGGGGAACGTTCCCTAAAATCTAGGAAAATAACAAAGAGAAGATGAAGAGAGTAATACGTTTTTTCTTTTCACTTCGACTAACCGCCCAGTAGGATGAAAAGGGGCAAATTGTAGGTACACATTTCATCTTCCACCACGTGTCCAAAAAAACACACGTGGAGGACATGCGGCTGAGAACATCAAGATATGATATCACATGTGGACAGCCAAGAGACGCGCCTTATCAAGATAGCGTCGCCACCCACCAGATCCAACGGTAGAGGATCCAGGAAGACGGAAGCACTAGAACACTGAGAAGCACTGAAGGATAACCCAAGATTCACTTTACCCTATCCCCAGAAATATCTAAGATCTACGACTGAGGATAGTCAGACTGACGCAGACAAGACAGGGGCAGAAGACAGCTGTCTACCGCGGACAGACATCTCAACTACCCGCATTAAATACCCTCAAACATCATACGTGTCAGTCAGCCTATGGAGGAAGCGCAGATAGCACTGAATATTCATGACTCTGCGTAGAGAAGACCAAGAACATGAAGACCTTTGTGTAAGCGGCACAAGACACAAGAGGATAAGGTTATAACGGGCCTCAGAAGTGGACCCCATGTAACCACCCTATATATACCCCTCTCCCAATTGAAGAGAGGGGGAGAGGAATATTGAGAAGAGAATAGGAGAGAGAGAGAGAGAGAGAGAGAGAAATAGAGAAAGTATAAGTGAGTTTCCTCCTGTTACGCAGGCTTATATTGGTCTCAAAGTCATTTGACTATTTCTGTAACCTTCACACATATAATGAAAAACCCAATCCCGGAGACAGAGATCTGAGTGAGAATTATATAAGTTAATCGTTTCGTCTATGTTCATGCATCTGTACTTTATATTCAATTCGTTACTTATGGCATATCATGTTCATACATTTTATACTTCGTCCACTATTTATCTTATTGTATGAGCTAAGGAAAATGATTGTAGTTGATGAGACGAGGAAGAGTATTAGAACTCTGAGTCAAGGATTCGATATTACCAATCCATTCCCTCCAGGTGCAGCCTATTTAATGTGTTATCGTGACTCTGCGCGCATTGTTTGTGAATATTCAAATGACATTAATCTGCGTGTTCACATTATTATTGGAGCTGCGGTGGCTTAGATTTTGGGATGCAAAAGGGTCATCGAATAGTAACCCTCATAACCCCTTATCTGACCATTTTTGATAGTGGATAATTTGACCCTGATTTGATTAGTGTTAATTAACGATTAATAGTACTAATCAAGATTATTAGTGATTGAATTAGCTTAATGAAAATCATTAAGGTAGGGTAAAAACCAAAAATCAAGACACATTTTCAGAGGGAAAAGCAGAAGAAAAAGATGAAGAGAAAAAAAATTACCTAAAGATTTCAAATGAGAGATTCAAACAAAAGTTTTGATATAGGTGAATCCTCATATTCACAATCTGACAACATACTAGAACCTATCAATAACTATCTGTTCTTAGCTGATTTCTCACTAAATCATGAGACAAATTATCCAACAGTGCAAAACCCTTGTGAACCATATTACGATTTCGAAGGACCAACAGCGGAAGAAGAAGAAGAAAACGAAGAAACACATGTTGAAGACAACCAGGTACACCTTTAATATAACTCCAATTTCAGTTTTTGGAGTTTTAATCGAAAAAAGTTTCGATTTTTCCGTTCCAAAAAAACTAGGTTTCCATCCGTACAGTGGGATATCGATTGGGATATCTGAACTTCAGCTGTAATCAGGTATTACGGCTTGTTTGTAATGAATTCACAGCTGTATTAAAACTAAAATGGTTGGGTTGATAAGGTTTTCTGGACGTAAATACGAACCTACGGTCGGGTTTTTCCCCACTTTACATGGGAATATTAAATGCTATTTAATGTTGTCGACGATTATTGGGGTACCCAGCCGTAAATTATACTACGTCAGGGTAACCTTGACGAAAACATTAAATATCGTTTAATATTTGACGGGTTCGGCTGGGATACCTAGACGTTTGTTCTTTTACGTCTTTGTTTCCTAACCGCTTTGTAGAACGTCCAAGAATTCTCGGAACCACAGCACTTTATGGATGGGTAACATGGTCGTAATAGTGTTTTACGGTTTGGTTTTTGAGTAACTTCCAAGGTGTAATGTACTCTACGGCTTGGACGTGTTTGTCGACCTAGACATATGTCTCACCACAATTAGGATATCCGTTTTCTTTATAGAAATAACCGTAAATTTGGTTCTTTTATTTTTCCTTCCACTGGTCCTGTGATATATTTTATTTTACTGTAGTTTCAGATTGTACCACACATTCCAATGGGGTTTGTGCAAATGAACCATTTTATCAACCTCTAATTGGAAGAAGGATGCCATTACCTCCTTTAAGGATGACCGACAATTGTGATGGCGCGATCCCCAAGGGTTAATGTAATCGTTTCGAAGAAAAATTTGAAATGTAGAAGGCATTACAATGACTTCCGATGAGGATGAGGATGTTGATGAGGAGGAAGATGTGTATTAATGACTTCCGATGAGAAAAGTGGTGATTAATGGATATATTTAGAAAGGTGGTATGATAAGAATGCATTTTGAAAGGTGGTATTATAAGTGAACCTGTGTATTTTAAATCACTTACTCACTATTAATGAACAATATGTTTTGGTCTTGTTCCATTGTCATTTCTTATTTTGTATTTTGAAAAACCAAAGGTGTTGGATATTTACATGTATTTACGGCTAGGTTTTATGCCGGCTCGACCGATTCGTAAGTGAGCCAGTGATGCACAAAATGGAATTATACTCATTAACGGGTAGGTTATTCTAATAACAGACGTGAATTGTGATTTCCAAAATTACGGATGGGAAAATAAACCTTAAATACAGAGGTTCAAGTTTATGCAGATTTACGGCCACAAAAACCAATCGTAAAAGTATAAGAACGGCTAGCTTTCCCAGCCACTCTGATCCGAAGGCTGGGTCTTATAGTGGACATCCTTTGAATCACTTATACTTAAAAAATATCAAATTAACTAAATTACTAAGTTCAAGGTAAATCAATATCCCCATATTACATTTAAACAAAGTTGTTTTTGGTCCCTATTATCTTGCTCAACTTTTATAGACTAATGACCTTGAGCTTTGGCTAATTTTTTTACTGGAAAATAGATTGAGATTGTAGCAACCATATCCGCACGACAGACCATCCATTCATTATAAAGCATATACTAGTAATACAAACATGTACACATCTACAAAACCTAACAAAATATAGCATCCTACCCACAAAAACATGTCATATATTCATCACATAGAATTTAGTGGACAAACATGTAGACATATAAAGAATCAGTAAGAAAATCCAGCATATATAGTCACAAACAGGACATGCATTTATCAAAAGGCATACTAGTGTACAAGTATATACTCATCTATAGAATAATAACAAAATAGAGCATTGATCCAAACATAACAACATACATACCCTATGAACATGCCATATATCTTTGAGATATCACAAAGGTGTACAACTTTGTATATTTCATACCAATATCCATGAGATAACACAAAGGTGTACAAATATGTACAGTCTTGCAACAAATCTAACAAAAACAACATTCATACCCACAAAACATGCCAATATATATCCTTGAAACAGCATACTGGATTTACAAATTAATGTACAATCCTACAACAAATTTTAAAAAACAACATGCATCCTCACAAAAAAATTTAAATATATTCTTGAAACATCATACGGGTGTATAAATCTGTACACTCCTATAAAAAATCTAACAAATAAATTAACAAGTCAAAGAACAAATTAAATTAAATGCATACCTAATTTTGTAAGAATAACATATATGTACAATAAAACTTCATTTTTTTTATAATAAAATACAATAACATGTGAACATTAACAAGACCACATACCCATGACATAATACACTGGCATACAAGTATGTACAGATGTGCATAAATCTAACAAGTCCAACATTCATGCTCACATAAAACAGGTTATATATCCATGACATGATACATCAATGTAAAATCATGTATATATCTACAAAAATCTAAAAAAACTTAGCGTCAATGCTCACACAAATTTTAACATCCGCGTACGAGACCATATCCATGACATAACACACTGGTGTACAAGTATGTACACATGTCCAAAAATTTAACAAATCTAGCATTCATCTAGAATACAAAACAAATCTTGGCTAAGTTAGGCTAGATAAAGAGCGACCGAGATTTTTCTAGGAGGGATAAATCTACGGCCGTGGTTTTTTCAACTAACCATTATAAATACTTTATTAATTAGGGTCCTATTAATTGCTCTTGATGAATGATTAATTAATTTTTCATGATAAATGTTCATTTAATGAATCTATTAAATACATATTTTTATTAATAAATAAGTTTATTAAAAACTATATATATATTGATCGGTAAAGAATTTGGTGCTGGAGAATTTCGAACTCAGGTAACTGCTATCATCACCGAATGACTTTGCCACTGTACTATAGTGACCCCGGTTAAAAATCATACTAATAATTTTTAATGGTGGTGGTGAAAGAAGAAGCCGGTGTTGGAAACAGTGGTGGGTATTTGTGATTGGTGGAGGTGGTAACATTAATGGTGGTGGAAAAAATAATAGGCGTGGCTGGTTTTACGTATGGTGGTGGATGTTAGTGAATAGTAGTGTACAATAATAGTTTTGTGTCTTTACAAAATGGGAACATTTTATTATGATAAATGTAGTTGGCTGTTTTTAGCACAACTTCTAAAGACAAAACACAAATATTTTGAGAAGGATACTAAATCATATAAGACAATATGATCATGACCGCTGGATCACCCAAATGGGATCCCAGCTATTTATAGTACCCGGTCGAATAAATCACGGATTTTAGTATTAAAATAAAATTGATTACATTTCCAGAATACATAACAAAGTTTGGACAAGTTAGGCTAGATGATGAATGATCAAATTTATACTTGCAGAACATAAATCTACCGTTATAAATAATCACCTTTAATTAAAATTTAATAATATATGTTCAATTGATATTTCATAACAAATGTTTCTTTAATCATTCAAATGAATATATTTTTGTTGATACATAATAAATTTATTTGATATTAACCATATCAGTAAGCATTAATGGTGAGCAGTGGTGGGGATAATGGTGGTCATTATTGGTGAGACTGGTGGAGTGGTGACGATAATGTGGTGGTGGAAGAAGTAGTGGTAATAGGGTGAAAAAAGAGGTCCTAAGATAGGTAAATTAAGCACTAATGGTGGTTTTGATGGTGGGTGGTGGTGGTGGATCGGCAATGGGGATAATGGTGGTGGGTATTGGTGAGACTGGTGGAGTGGTGATGATAAGATGGTGGTGGAAGAAGTAGTGGTATAGTAGAACTTCGATAAATTAATTACTTCGCTAAAATAATAAAATTCTTAAGTCCCAACTAAGCTTGTATAGGCTAAATTTTAACTCGATAAATTAATAACTTCGCTAAAATAATAATTTTCTCCGGTCCCAAAGCTATTAATTTATTGAAGCTTTACTATAGTAGGGTGAGAAAATGTGTCCTAAGATAGGTAAATTATTTAGTCACCCTTGGTTAACATTTCTTTCTTTCGTTTTAATTTGATTTTAATTTTCAATTTTTTTTTTATTATTATTTTTTAAAAATTAAAGCAATTTTAAAGGCCAGATTTTTCCAAAAAATAAGATGTTGTGACTTTAAGATTTTCCCGGTAGGGGGCAGGAAGAAAAGTGAAACCTATAAAAAAATTGACTAAACACAAGGCTACACACGAATTAATAGTAATCGGTTCAGTTTCTCACATCTCTCTTTATTCCCCTTTTTGTCATGGTTTCTGTTTCTGTCATTATTCTCCCCTACTTCATGGGATTATGCAAGGCTACGCATTGTAATCAATTCAGTTTCTCACATATCTCTTTATTCCCCTTTTTTGTCATGATTTCTGTTTTCATTTCTCCCCAACTTCGTGTAATTATGCATGCTTGAGAAATAGTTCATGATAATAGGTAAAGAGACGAGAAAAGAAATGAATCAAAAATTAAATATTATTATAAATTTAAGGAAAATGAATAAACATAAATCTATGTAAATTGGGGAACCCAACAATTTATATCAAAGACAAAAATTAAATTCTAATGCTAACAGATTTTGCAAGATTAATCTAATTGATTTTAAAGTAATTTTAGGTGTTTTTGTTACAAGTTTGGTGAATGACCTTTGGTGATATTTTTTTGAAGTAGTGAACGAAGTAATGTTCCACTGCCCACATGATTTGCTCTAACGATTAACTATGTTTTTCTCAAAGGGTTGTATGACTTACATACACAATATTAAAAGATTCGAGGACAAAGACATGTTTATTAACTAACTCCTCAAAACATTTAGACCTGGATAGATCCATTCGATTCTTCTCAGACAATTACGGTATGTATCACTCGATGGATACATTTGAAACACATATCATTGCCCGTGTCATTACAGCACGGGTTGAGACCTAGTGCTCATATAAACCGGGCCATATGTTCATGACATGATACATCAGTGTACAAGTATGTACACATATAAAAAGATCTAACAAATCCAACATTTGAAACCAGAGAACAAATCTAAAATGCAGATCGAAAGTGAAAGAAAAGATGAAGCTTAGAAGGGTAATAAAGATTAGGCTGTGTTGATTACAAATCTGAAATTAAATTTTAGATCGAGATTAAGGAGGAAATATATATATAGAAATTTAGACAATAACCTTAAAAAATTATGCAAAAATATTCTTATATTCTTTCATGTTTTTAACTCAAAATAATGAGAATCATTCCAGGGTTACAAATCGAAACGCTAATTGTGAATCCGAAAAGAAACTAGATATGAAGTCAAAGTTTTTACTCCGGGAGAAAAAAAAATCTTAAATGCAAAATCAACTTAAAGAATTAGAATTCTTTTGAGTTTTTAGTGAATCCACCGATATCATCTCCAACAGAGATTTATCCATTTCTTTTCCGAGATTTGTTAACTTAGAACTTAATTCGCCTCTCTGTCTCTCTTTCCCGAAAAATCTTAGACCTAAAAGTAGGCTATATAAAGAAGGGTACTTTTGACAATATAAAAAAATATATTTTTTTTTTATCTGTAAGTGTTTGGATTAACTCGTCTAAAATTTGGACCATATTATCTGACGGGTGAATTTTGGATTAGAAAGTACTGGTCTCGGAGGGACAGGAATAGGAACCATTTTTTGGGGACCACCGTTTTTTGGGGGACCATGGTTTTATTTTGGGTAAAGACATTAGAAGTAAATCTAGGTCACCCCTTATCTAGATATTTATATAAATATCTAAACTACCCTCATGATTAATTTTGGGTAATGATTAGTTAGTGTTAATAATAGTTAGTGTAATGATTAGTGAGATGATTAAGTTAAAGATAATTAGTGAGATTAAAAAATCAGATGGTTTTTTTTTTTACAAAAAGTAGAATTATTGAGAGAGTAAAGTTAGAGAAGATGAAGAAGGAAAACATGAAAAATGATGGATTTTACCGACCACAACCGGAGGAAGGGTATTTGGGTACACATATATGCTTCAAACTTAGATAATATTGGTTGAATTGCTCCAAAATTTTCAAAAAACTGTAAATTTTTAGAGTAGATTTGGGCTTGTTCGGTTACCTTATGTGAAGAACAGGTTATCGAACTCATCTAAAAGTGTAGTTCGGTTACTTTTTCCAAACACGCAGGTTACCAAACTCGCTCTTTAATTGAGGTTTTAGTCGTTCGGTAAACAGACATGTTGCCGAACTTTGTT
Organism: Papaver somniferum; assembly: GCF_003573695.1. NCBI lineage: Eukaryota > Viridiplantae > Streptophyta > Magnoliopsida > Ranunculales > Papaveraceae > Papaver > Papaver somniferum. Next base: position 3,812,369 of record NW_020631041.1, read on the forward strand.
TATAGGATTTACAGAGTAATGTTCGGTCGGTTCGCAAACTTTAACCCAACAACATATCTAACCGAACTCCACATGTATGAAATTAGTGAAGAGTTCGGTTTGTCAAGATTTTTTGCGAACAAACCGAATATAGTAGGAAAAGATCGGTTAAATCATAACTCAACATAGTGGGAAAAATAACACAGTTCGGTTACATTGTTTTTTTTATATATTATGGGTAGAGTTCGGTTACTAACTAGTTTTAGAATTTTTTGCGAACCAACCGAACACAATATATTGGTTTTAAATGAGGAGTTCGGTTAAAACTATTTTTTGCGAACCAACCGAACACAATATATTGGTTTTCAATTAGGAATTCGGTTAAAACTATTTTTTGCGAACCAACCGAACTCGGAGTTCGGTTACGAAAAAATAAATTCGTGATAACCGAAGTGTTCTTGGTGTTTTTGGTTTCAGAATGTTCGGTTACAAAAATAGTTTTTTTTTTTAAATTATTCTTAACCGAACATGCCACTTTAACTTCCATTTAAACCATATTTTGATGATTTCTACTCAATTTACCCTATCAAAAAACGAATTAAAAACGATTGGTGGGTTTTTCAATCGAACGAGGAACGTCAAGGAAAGAGAGAAGAAGAGAATATTTTTTTTTTCAAAACTAAAAAATTTCGATTCCCCTCCAAATTTTGTTTTTGATGTTGATTTTGATTTTGATTTTGGTTAATAGATTCATTTAGATTAGATGTATATGATTAGATTTATATAGTTATTAGGTAGTTTTAATTTAAATTAAAATAAAGGATAAATATGTATTTACCTAATTTTAGGACACTCCTTATAAGTATAGGGAGGTTGGCCTAAGACCATGGTGCCCAAAAAAAAATCCATGATCCCTGAAAAAATCGTTCACGATTAGAGCCTCCTAGGCCCAGGAAAAAGGGAATTAAGAGTTAGTTTGTACTCTTTAGTTTCGGTTCCGAAATCTAAAAAATAAATAAAACAGATCTGGTTGTAACGGTTATCGGTTGATTGTATATATTTGAGTCACAAGGCATTCTGAATTCCTGTCTAATTAATGAGTTCACATCTCGAGTATTTAGAGCGTTACAGTTTAAAAATTGTATTAGATTGTGAAACCTACAACTACAAGAATGTGAGAACCTTACACAGAATGTATCGCTAGTGATGCTTGATACTTCTTCACCAATCCTTGTCGCCGTCCTATTACGGATTTCATCCTCAGGTCAGCTCTTATACTCTTAGTTTTCTAATGGCTATTACTTCATGAAGAATCTGCAGAGTGACTATGAGACCAGTATTCCTTAACGAGCTTCGCAAAAAGAGATCCTTCCTTATTCATCAATTTTCATAGGCTCATCATATTCCATTATTTTTCCTGACAAACATGCAAAACATATTGGCTTTAGTTTAATGAAATGCAGGCTCGTTTAAAAGAACGCTGGGGAAAGTTTTTATGTGGTCAATTGGTTAAAAGGCATATATAAGGCTTACCATCACTGAGGGCAAGCACCATTGTGCAGTCCATCACAGTTGGAATTCTGTGAGCCACTGTGATCACAGTGCAGTCTGAAAACTCAACCCTTATGGTTTTCTGTAGAATAGCATCTGTTGCATTGTCAATTGATGCAGTGGCTTCATCCAGCACTAGAATTCGGCATCTTCTCAACAATGCACGACCTAAGCAGAACAGTTGGCGTTGGCCCATGCTCCAATTTGATCCATCGTCTGCAACTGTAATATTGAATAGGTATATTAATGCCTAGGACTACTAAGACAATGGAACCACAATCAATAACTTGCAAGAGTACCTAATGAATCCAGTCCATCTCCTTTCTCTCATACTGCTTCTTTAAGCTGACATTTCCCAAGAACCTTAGGAGAGCATACATGAAAAAAATCAGTTTTGTAAGTGCGGCAAAGGCTTTTGTTCAAATGTAACATGCGAGCAAAAATTATTACCTCCCAAATTTCCTGGTCAGAGTTTTGAGATAGAGGATCCAAATTGTATCTCACAGTACCATTAAAGAGAATAGGATCCTGAGGTATAATTCCTAACCGTGATCTCAGATCATGAAGTCCAATGGTAGAGATGTCAATGTTATCTATGACAACTTTCCCCCCAACTGGCTCTACCAATCGGAACAGAGCACCAATCATAGTTGTCTTCCCACTGCCGGTCCTGCCTACAATCCCAATCTTGTGTCCTCCTTCAAATGTGCAACTGATTCCTTGAAGAACAAGAGGAGTATTCGGCCTATATCTGATCTGCTCGGGACCAATCCATTATATACATTAACCATTGAACTGAACATGACAATGCAAAAAAGCAGATAACTCACTAAGTTTACCTTTAAATCGTGAATCTCCACTCTGCCCATAGAGGGCCAACTATGCAAGGGTCGGTTCCCTTCAATAACTTTTTGGGCTTCAATGGGAATGTGCAGATATTGATTTAGTCTTTCAACGGAAATGATATGATTGGCTAAAGTGCACTGGTTCTGGATAGAAAATACGAGGGACATGTTCAAAGAAAGACCATATGACAACGCCATTCCAATAAATCCTGCAGAAAGAGATAAGTTATCAAATAAGCATATGGTGGAACATGCAAAACATAATCAATATAGATGTTGTAACTTCCAAGAACAGAATGACACCTACCTGAACTAAATGTTCCCGGAGGAAGCGAAACCATCACAAGTGCTGAAGTGGAAAGGACAACGGCACTTAATGTTTCCAAACGTTGGATCAACCACTCGTTTGCTGAGAAAGTGTGAAAAAATGGACTTGAATTTTTGTCTATCAAGTCCAGATTCTCAGCAAAGAATCTTTCTTCCTCCTCAAATGCTCTGATAGTCATTGCCCCTGCAATGGATTCGGCAAGATGGTTTGCTATCATAGATTTAGTTGTTCGATTGATTCTCATGAATTCTTTTGCAGATGCGAAGTAGTATTTCTATTGAACAAAAGATAATCCACAAAGTTAAAAGTATATTAAAAGAGGCAATTCTAAATTAATAAGCAAGCCTGGAACAATACCTGTAAGCAGATTGCCAGTAATATCATAGGTATGGAGACAAATAACACTGGCCAAGTAATAATGGCTAATACCGCAAGATTAGCATATGTACCCATGGTTGCAACAACAGAAAGTGTTAAGCTGAACGGAATATCAAGGTCTACAATACTCAAATCAGAAGAGACCTACAGAAGAAACATGGATATAAGGTTTAATAGATAATATGAACCAATTAATAACTTCAAGTTAATTCTTGTTTTAATGCTCTTACCCGATTCAGTATCCTTCCCAAAGGTGTGGAGTCAAAGAAAGACATCGGCGCATGAAAAAGAGAGTTCAATATCTGGTAAAACAAAGACTTCGATGATTGAAGACCCATGGCAACTGTAGAAAGCAATCTGACAAGTAAGAGTACTATCGTGCTACAGCCAATAATTAAGTAAACTACGATCAGTCGTAATTTAGTGACTTCAGGATTCTGAACATTCGCAGCCATCCAAGAGTTCTGAAGTACTTGTGCACCTACAAACATGAGGTGCGCCAGCATTGCTATAGAGAAGAAGATGAAGCCTTTGCTCTGATTCAGATACTGCAGGTATGGTTTTAGACCGGTGTCTCCAGATTCCCTCTCTTCAAGCTTAATCAACTGATGACCAACTGATTTCAACTGTTTCTCACTATAAGATTTAGAGATTTCTTTCAAGGAGGTTCCAGAACTCTGAGATAAGGATACTTCTGAAAAACTTTCAGAACCAGCTGTGTCTTTGTGCGCATTTACAAGTTCAGAAAACTCTGGACAAGAAGCCAGCAACACATGATAAGGAGCAGCATGTAAGATTTGCCCCTCTGACATCAGATGTAATGCAAACAAAATTGTTTCATGGTTAACTTCAGATACGAAAATGCTCCCAGAAATAAAAAATTCATTATTTCAGTTTTCAGTATTAAAATTGAGTATAACGAGTAGAGTAGTCAAAAGAATTAGAAATTCAATCTAACCAAAATAGAATCAAATTTGGGAAGAAAGTCGACTTGATGTGTCACAAGTAAGACTGTCTTTGCTGATAGAGCTTCCATTACATACTCCTGCACAACCAAACTAATTGAATAAATTGTAGGAAAAGAGAATTTTCAATTAGAAAAAGAAGAGTACTGTTTTGAGGAAGAATCACGAACTGACATTGAATAGGTTTGTAGCAGTGTGAGCATCAACTGCACTAAATGGATCATCCAACAAGTATATATCAGCATCCTGATAGAGAGCACGTGCAAGTTGAATGCGCTGTTTCTGACCACCACTCAGATTAACTCCCCTTTCTCCAATTTCAGTCAAATCACCAAAAGGGAGCATTTCCAGGTCCTTTAAAAGTGAACACTTCTCCAGTGTTTCTTGGTATCTTATTCTGTCCATGTTGCATCCAAAAAGAATATTATCTTGTATACTTCCGCTCTGAATCCATGCCATCTGTGAAACATATGCAATCTTACCATAGGTTTGAACCTGTCAAGGGAGAAAATAAAAAGTATTAGTTACTTATGAATATTCATAAGTAAAGTTATTTCATAGATAAACATGGAAAGCTAAGCAACCGAACACCAGAACGGTATCACTATATTTAAGAACTAACCGTTCCCTCAGTGTTCAAAACTTCTCCAAGAATTGCGGCTAACATAGTTGATTTTCCTGTGCCAACCTCACCACAGATAGCAACCTTTTCACCAGGTTTAACCTCCAAGTTTATACAGCTTAGTGTAGGCTTTAACGGATTCTCTTCCCATGAAAAGTTGCCCAATTTGATAGAAATGGCCGGCCTAAGTTTGTCTGTATTTTTCTTTTGCTTAGAAATCCCAGACTGTAGCTCTGGTGCCTCAAGAAACCTTATTATGCGTGCTAACGCAACTTTTGCTTGAATAACCACACCAATAACCTCAGGGATTGCTCGAACAGGTTCCTGAACAAGTCGTAAAGTGGCTAGAAAAGTGAAAGCATTACTAGCATAGAGTGGAATACCAAGAAAGTAACATGCCCCAAATGCAGCTGCCGAAACCAATACTGGGGATGACCAAAAGAGAATTCCATTGTAAGCTCTCCGCAGCTGCACTGCGGACAACCACTTTAGTTCCTCTTCCCTTAATCTTTCGATGACACTCTTGAAATGTGTTTCCCAAGCATACAACTTCAAAATCTTCATGTTAGCAAGGGCCTCCGATATAGCCTTTAGTCTCTCATCCTGCGCAACCATGAGGTTACTCTGGAACTTATGCTGTAGTTTAGCCACGGGAGTATTGCATAACACAGTTAATACTATTACAACCAATGCTGCAATTGTAGCAAGCCCAACAGCATGAAAAAGAATGACTAGTGCAATGCAAAGTTGGAGACTTGTTGTCCATGTCTGATGAAACCAATAAGGGAATTGACCAATTCTATAAGCGTCTACAGTGACATAGTTTGTTATCTCGCCAGCTGAATGGATCAACTCAGCAGAACTTGAAAGCCTCAATTGCTTTTTATAGATAGCTGCTGAGAGAATCGATCTGATTTGGACGCCTATTAAATTACAACGGAAGTACCATTGCCTTTGCGCCAACGACTCTAAGAATTTTGTGAAGAATAATGACACAACCAATACATACCCTTCGTATTTAAAAGCTTGCTTCCCTTCTGCAACCTTAATGAAGGCATTAAGAAGCAGAGGACCAGCAGAGAGAGTGAGTATCTTGAGCAATGCGAAAAATCCAGATACTAGAATCTCTTTCTGATAACATAAAACCAGCGTCCATAAAACTGATGGTGGTTCAGATGTATTAGTTTGCGAATTTAATCGGTCCATAAACAACAAGTAACAACTCTCTGCCCGATCTACCTTCCGCAGTTGTGGTATATCTGCATCGTTAAGGGTTTTCTCCTTACCAGTCTTCATCAACGAATTCAACCACCAAAATGTCATTTTACTAAGAAATCCTGCCTTTGCAAAAGGTGTTTCACTTCCCATATCTGCTTCAATATGTCCATTAGATCCACCATTCAAAGGTGCGTAAAGAGAATTGCTATCCCCAGTTTTACTTGCATCTTCCAATTGGTTTCCCCTAGGAGTGCATAACAACAGAAGCACTGCTCCAGGAAGTAATAGTATGTCTAAAACAATGTTAACTGAAACTTTCTTGTCAATAATAAGGACCAACAACGCCGATAAACAAAGAAGCCCCGCAATCAAGAATGTAACTACAGAACAAAGCCTCCATATCCCTTTCCCAAACTTCTTTCCCTTAAGGCTCACATTTAAACTAAGAATCAACCATGTGAATCCCTGAAACAGTGCTACAAACCATCGATGCAAAGGCAAAACACCCGTCTGTTTACTAACTTGAAGAATCCAAATCCCCAAACCCAAGTACACCAATCCAACACAACCATTATAAACAGCAGACACAATCTCCAACGAAGTACACTGACGCGAAGCATTATGAACAGTCCTCGTAGACGAAGGTTTCCAAATACCAGTTGACAATAACACAAACAACAGCAGGGCATCTAAGCAAATGACAATGCCATTATGTACACAAGAAGAAAGATATAACAATTCAAAAAAACCACATGGTCCTCCATTGTATGTACAATCAGAATCTCCACAAAATGAATTCCAGAGATTCTCCATGATTATGTTTACAAATTCTTCTTCTGAGAAAAAAAAATCAAATCAATCCTAAACCAATCAAATACCCCAAAACACAATTCTTCAACATGATTTAACTAAAAAACCCATTAATAATTCCCTAAACAAGTTTCAATTTTAACATACTGAATTGAGAACAAAAAAATCATGTGTAAAGAAAGCTATAAAGAGAATTGAGAACAAAAAAAAAAAACTCACCATAAAATCCAGAGAAGTTTCTTTGCAGAAATGGGAGTCTGAATCACAATCCAGACAAAGTGGTTGACTTACCAGTAAACCCCACACTAGATTCTCATTTTCAGAGCAAAAAAACAAGAAACAATCCCCAAAAATCTCAGCCATAAATGTCTTGTCTGGTCTGGAAAAGGAGCATGAATCTTGATATTTTGTGCAATGCTCAGTATTCCTTGTCATTGCTCACGTACACAGATAAAAAATTGTCACTTTCGGCCCTTTCAGGTCATCTATAGACACATGAGTTGGGCCCGCCCTCCTGGGATTTGGAGGGGTCTGGTTTGTGGGGCCTATCATGTCTCTATACGGTTTTTAGAGGAAACCTATTACAGTCAAACCTCGATAAATGAATGACCACGGGACCAAGAAAAAATATTCATTTAGCGGAGTTATTTATTTATCGATGTGAATATTTATTCATTTAGACAATATTTTCTTAATTAAGAAGTTAAATTACATAAGAGAAGATGTACAAACATAGCTAGAGGGAAAAAAAATTGCAAACTGTTTCTCTCATTGTAAGATTTGGTTCGAAGATGTAATGTTCCAGAATTAGAAAATGGTCAATTAGAAGAAGATATCCAAGGATTAACTGGTATGATTTTTTATTTACGTTATAGAAATTTGATGGACGTCGAACATGTTTTCAACTATCCTAACGAGAATGATGTAATTATGGAATATCCAACATGTTGTCGAACAAGTTTTCCAACTATCCTAATGAGAATGGTACTGAACCAGATGATAGTAGCGTCGTACCAAATGTTTCACCTCAATATACCTTTCAAGCGACGATCACTTTAAAAAATTACATGATACATCACAAATAAATTATTCCAGAAATTGTGAAAGCATTGCATAAAGTTAAGGATGTGATGCACTTTGGTTTGGGTGAAAAAAAAGTCATTTAACCGTATATGAATTTTTTGGAGTTTATTTCTACATATATTTTTATTTAAAATTTGTTGATTGTGTATTTTGTTTTATTCTTATATATATTTTTTTATATGGAAATTTAGTGATTATTCATTTATATTTTTATAGGGTCTTTAAGGATTCAATTTTTTTTATTCATTGATGTATTAAGCGAGGTTATTTATTTATCACCTTGGTCCAAGTCGGGATCGGAGAAATTTATTCATTTGGCGAGGTTATTCATTTATCGAACATTCATTTATCGAGGTTTGACTGTACTGGGCGTCACATTCCAATAGAGGGGCTTCACTTGGATTTCTAGTGACCAAAAAAGTGGTTATGGGATGTTCTTGATTCAATACCAAATGTCTAAAATAACCTTCAACTAAAACCAAAACCTAAAAACTAAAATTAAAATCAAAACCTGAATCTCATTCAAAGATCTGCTCCTCCTCCTTCTCCTCCTCCTCCTCTTCTTCTTCTTCTTCTTCTTAACTTCCTCTCCTTCATCAACCGTAAATCATTTCCTCCTTTTTTTCAACCAAAATCATTTCACTATCTTCGATCAATCGACGGTTCGAAAAACTTTTAATCGTCAATTGAATTCTCTATTAAAGCCGCAGAAGAAGCATATTGATAGAAGTGATGGTAATCAACAAACCAATTGCATCTGAAATGGTTAGATTGATTGAAACAGTAGAAAAATTAGGTTTCAAAACCATTTACGGTTGGGTTTTCCTCAAGAAAAACCAACCGTAACTGTTTTACAGTTGGGTTTGACGGAAAAACACCTAGCTGTAACTGATTTATAGTTAGGTTCGATTACAAAAAACCCAGCCGTAACTGTTTTACAGTTGGGTTCGACAAAAAAAAAACACAGCGGTAACTGATTTACAGTTGGGTTTCGACCAAAAAAACCCATTCATAACTGGTTTAAAGTTGGGTTTTCCTAATTTTACCTAGTTACGGTTAGGAATTCATCATCACCTAACCGTAAATTTGTCTTACGGTTGGCTACGAAGGAAAATCCCAACCATAAACCTCTCTGAAAAGCTAAAAAATTCAATTTTTTTACTTACTTTCATCAATTTTGATAAATAAAAAGAACATTGGTTGGGTGATTTAAAATCTAGGATTTTAGTTAGAAAAAAATCTCCAAAGTTTCTCATTTTTTTCAACTTTTTCTTCCCACCAAAATCACTTAATATAATTTTTTATCACCAATTAAATAAAAAATCTTTTCAGTCCAATTATTAGTTAATTTTTGCAGTGGAATATAATAGGGAAAGATAAAGAGGTAGAGAAATAGAGGGATTCCATTGTTAAGAGTTATGTGGTTAAATGGATAGCATATCTTTGTATACATGGAGAAGAGAAAACCAAAAGACTCCCGTTTTGGACCACACATCCATGGGCATGGGCCCTTTAACACTCCCCCTGGTGTGGTTCAACAACAAAACTTTATACATAGTGCTTTACATGTAGTGCTTTGAATGTAGTTCTTCAAATGTCGTTCTCTCCTTGATGACTTGTGCCTAAATCAATTGTCTTACTAAAACTTTGACAAGGAAAAACCCAGTGGGATAAAACCTAGGTACAACTCTTCACATGTTGTCACTTATTTTACATGTAGTTCATAATTTAATTTCCTCGTTAAAACTTCGCCAGCGAAAACCAAAGAGACAAAACCTGAACTAAAGAAAAAGAGTACAATATTAAGCAAACTTAGAACATAGTTGGACTCGAATATGTTGCCTCATTAAAACCTTGACAAGGAAAACCCAGTGGGATAAAACCTTGACAAAGGGAAAAGAGTACAACGTGACAGATGCAAGTAAAGGTGATCTGATGCAGATGATCACTTTGTTCCGTTGAAGTTAACTAGTTGCTTCACAACTCCTAAGGCAGAAAATCCTTATGGGAAAGACAATAGCCTTAGTTGGGAAATTACTTCCCGGTGTTTGTTGTTGTCTCATTAAAAACCTTTCCGAGCAATAAAACTTTGTGGGAAAAAGTAATTATAACCTCGGTAAAGGAAAAGAGTTCAACATACCATTAGATGCTCCCCCTGATGTCAGACAATTTTCATTAGTCTAATGCAGTCAAAATGAGTTTATCACACTTTACTTTGGTGACTTGGATGTTTATAGAACCATGTTGTTGATTCTGGAAATTACGTTGCTTAACGGATTATCGTGTTTCATTTCTTCGATTCAGATATTTTCAATAATATCAACGAGATCTTTATGTATTCAACGTTCAACATACTTGATGCTTATAATATTGTCTTTCTAAAAACCTTGTCGAGTAACAAAATCCTTTGGGAAAAACTATTCTCGATCGAAGGGAAAAAAAGTACAACACATCTTCAATTTCGAAGTAAAATATGTTGACATCATATCCTTGGATCCTTCCCCTGATATCGGCATCTCCCCCTGATTACTTTCAGAGTTGTTCCAGACTGTTCCTTTAGTCATGTACTTTTCGAAACTGAATATCGGTAATAACCTAGAAAATAGTCTACCGTATCTCCCCCCTGATTACTTTCGTTGAAGAGGAGATTATTGTTCCTTTGTAATCAACAACCTTTGGATTTCACTTTCTTTAGCATTCCTTTTTATGTCTTTGCATGGATAAAACAAATTTATGTCAATGGTTACTTTTAAGCACATGATTACATTCACTATATCGTTCCAATGACGTTGCATTGGCGCTGCGATATATCTAGCTAATAAGTTCATTGAGGATGTAACATTTGGTCGAGTACATTATGCTAAGTACAATAATGCGTCTATTATACTTAGATAAGGAAATTTCATCTCCCGACCCAACTTCGTCATCTTCTTTTAGACGAATTGGTCATTTATGTACATTTGAAACTCGACTAATCATGGAAGTGCTAGAAGCATGCACGTCCTTGTTAAATTGCTTGACAATGGACTTATGCAAACTGGTGAAATAATATACCACAAGATCAGTCTTCTAGTTTAGAACATAGATAAGATCAAGATTTCCCAGGATTTTCATCTCAAATTCAGATTTTATATAGATTGTAAGATCTCTTATTTCATTAAGAGTACTTATCATGTCCATACCGTCGACATAGATAGCTATAATTTTGAATCAGGAACTTATTTAATACGCATGGCACGAAACCTTACTTGTTTATCCCTTCCCAATCAAATAGTCACTTAGACGGGTATACCGCATCCGCTTGATTGTTTAAATCAATAAGTGAGTTTTCCAGTGTAACTGCAAACATACTCCGTGCTTTAGAGTCATTTTACTTGGGAAGCAAAAGGCCATCATGCACTTTTGCAAATATTTTTGAGTGTAAATCTCCAGAGATACCACATCAACTACGTTTCAAGTTCTTTTGAATCTACAAGCAAACTTATTAACTGAACATTATGATGTTCAAAAGAGTAAGCGATCCACGGATTTGTGAGAAACCTCGCGCCACAAGGTGATTCTTTATACTTTAAGACCTCATTCTTCTTACTACACTTTGTGAAAAATAACCACATGTGTCCCATAGGCTTTACACTAGGTTGGTTAGCACTACCACACCAAATACCCATATATTTATCAAAGAACTAAGTTCTACCTAGATTGCGTAGGCAAAATATGCTATTTATTTGAAATTAATCAATATAAAGTATGATTCGATCTCATTGTGCTCTACTTCTGGAGCAACTATTTATGGATTATATCATCATTGTGTATGCATGATCCTTCCATTGACTCATATGCATTCTCATAATCCGTCAGGATTTCATTGTTCTCTAGAATCATTTAAAACTTCGGAGCGTCTTCCAGTTTGATTAATGGACGTATTCAGAGACAATCTTATGAGATGATTTCTGATAATATAAATAAGTTGTGCCTTACTCACCTACTTCCTTTCTAGGTGAGGATTGATCGAACCAAGTGGTCTCTGCAACTACCTTTATGGAGCCACGACCTCAAACACACTTCCACTGAGTTTAGTTGCAACACCTTAGTCTATGGTGTATATCCCGTATTGAGGATTTGTAACTTTGCAGGTGGTTTGCAGCTGGTATGTGTGATCTCATCACTTTAGCAATATCCATGTACATTCTGAAAATCGAATATTCTTTATCACTTCACATTTACATTTGTGGAGTACAAGAATCACTATGAGACATAGTGGGAACACACCATGACAATTCCTGTCGTTCCCTTAGATAATACTTTTTCTTATCTCCCCCTAACGACGGGAAGAATGTCTCATTAAAGTGATAACCCGCAAATCTAGCGGTAAGAGATCTCCTGTCAAAAGTCTTAAAATGCGGATAATTGTTGGAAACTCATTTCCAACATAACTACTTAACAGTTTTGAAGACCCATCATAGTACGATGTGGAGTCGTAATGGCACATATATAGTGCAACCAAAAATGCGTAAGAACACAAATGTGAGGCTTAAATCCATCTATCAACTGGTACACATAAAAGGTTGACTAATATTGGGTTCTAAAACGAGTTAAGTAAAGACGCCATTAATATGGCATATCCCCAAAGCAATAAAAGGTCGGTTGGTACGCATAACTTATTCCATAAACACCATCTGTAACCTTTGATGGTATCCTTTACGAGACCATTGGGTATAAGATGCTATATATGGATCATATTAAATATGCAATATCCATCAAGTCCTTTTGATGTAAATTCTCTAGCATTAACAAGGGTGGTGATCCTTTTCCCTTTGCATTGTGGAATATGTGCTAGGAGTTTTACAAAAATTAAACGCATCATTTGTTGAGAGCGCAATAACTGATTCAATGCGTCGAATCATCCACCATGGACATAAATCACTTCAATTATCCTTATTCTGCATGAATATGTGCTCACTAACAACACTTTATTTCTTTGAAGAATGAGTTATTTACCATTTGGATCTCAGTAAAACAGGGTTGTCTCAAACATGTTTTACTAACTAATGACTTTGTAAGATGAGTGACGTGCTTTTTTACTCTAAAGCATAATGGGGAGAGGCAGTGTAAATCTAGTAACTTTAGAAATCACTGATTGTGATAGATCCCAGAACATCTCATTCTATTAGTTCATTGTGTTTTACACTCAAATAAAGTGATGCCCGTGTTAGTACTTTCAAAACGGAACATCGTGTTACAATCAATGTGCCTTATGGTTATGTCAAAGTCTTTATGGATCAATCCCAATCAGTTCATTGTTGGGGTTAATATGGATTCATTAGTTCAAGTTCCAAAGATTTACAATTCACTAGATTGACACATTAATTTTCTAAGAATATGCTTCCTTCCACATTCATTAGAAATAATTTATAGATGCGATTAATTACATTCTCACTGTAAGTTTCCAAAAAGGTAGATAATAGTTCACGCATGAATACTCTTTGCACATAACAAGGTGCGATTAACCCTTAGTACATACAAAGCTTATGCGACTTTTGGTCTTTATTCCATCTTGGCAACAATTTTTGAGCAGCGCTTCGCTCGATGATCCAATCATCGTTGTTACATTATAAGGAGTTAGTTCAACAACTAGTGTATATTCCTCAAGATAGTCAATTGTCCAGGAAAAATTCTTGTTGCCATTAAAGTTGATGTGAAAATTGATTGCTACTATAATACACACATTACTTTGTATACACCAAATCTATGACCAGGTGCATTTCCAACTCTTTCATTTATGAGGGGAGCTAGAGTTACATTTTAGCTTCATCCCATATTCAGTTGATACCTATACTTTGCTGTCATTATTACTGGGGAAAAAGAACATCTTTGTATCATGATATATATGTCCCTTTTCACATGCTTTATATGAGTCGGTACGTCTAACCCTCATTACTTTGGGGTTCTTTCCATTTTAAATTTCTCTACATTTAGCTTAATTTGAGAATATTCATTATCTCAACAGGCCAAGATAATCTCACTAAACATGTACTGGTTCGTTAGTATCATGGATGAAGTAGATAAATGAATTTCTTTTTGACTCATTTCACCTTTTGTGAGTTCTTCCACAAAAATTAGAATACATGTGATTTTATTTCCAATGTATCTTTTGAAAATACTGACTCTTTAATAGTCGAGAAAATGAATTACATCCCACAAAACCTAGGGAAAAAATAATGGTGCTCAAGTATTTCTAAATTTCAAATGAATACATTGCAATCGAGTTGGTACCACCAATTGAACAAAAGACGCAATTCAACTAAAGCCAATATCATATTCAAGAGAACAAAATAGTATTAAGACCAAAATTCTTAATGATCGGGACCACCAATCATAATTTAAATTGACATTTGTATGACATGGACTTATCTTAAGGGAAAAAAGAAAAAAAACAAGGCATGTTCTAAAAACCAGATAAATAAGCCTAACAAATACTCAATGTAAAGATCCGCATTAGTTACACACCTAACGTTCTGGTTCCCGATGTACATAGCCAAAACCGAAACAACTTAGTCGTGCACCGTCCATCCAAAACCGGAACGGGTTGAAACAGTACCTGGACAAATCGGATCGGAACAGTACCGGGTCAAATCGGATCGGAACAGTACCGGGTCAAGTCGGAGCTTTTGGATAGAGATTTTCTTTCTCCTCCGTCTTCCTTTCCTCTTTCGTTTTCAAACTGCTAATTCTTCTCCTTCGATCCCCACATGATTCCATCGCCCAGACTAATAGCCCACAATACAGGCACACAAATCCATTATTATATTATATTATAAAATATTAACCACTCAATTGAAATTGATGGGATTTGCATACATACAAGTTGTGCAAGACAAATTACTGCATACATCAAATCAAATCCCTACCACAGATTCAATATCCCAGATACGCATGGTAATACAGTCACAATTGCAAATCAATTTTCTACCACAAATTTAATATATCCAAAATTGAAATCACAAAACAAGGAAGATTCCAAAAATGAAATCAAAAATAGGGAAAAGGAGGAAAAGAAAAAAAAATATATGGGACAAAACAGATTCAATTTATCTGATTTGATTCCAGCGATTTTAACGTCAGCTTGATGTTAATTACAAAATTTCCTTGATGTAAATCGTCCATGTAGAAAAAAAATCTACCGCCAATCTAGTTCTGCGGTATAGCATCATTCATGATAACGTTTTGCAGTGGAATATAATAGGAAAAGAGAAAGAGGTAGAGAAAGAGAGGGATTCCATTGTTAAGAGTTATCTGGTTACATGGATATCATATCTTTGTATACATGGAGAAGGGTAAACCAAAAGACTCCCGTTTTGGACCACACATCCATGGGCATGAGCCCTTTAATATTAATTAGACTATTAACACTAACTACATAATGGTTGTTTGGTCATTATAAAATTATTTTAGATAAGAGTTTTTTGAAATTACTTATGGATGACCCGTTTTTGTCCTATTAGGTAAAGCCTCTCTATTGGAATGTGACGCCCCAATAATAGATTTCTTTTAGAGTGGTTCATAATATATTAACATTGAGTCTTTCTTTTGCTCTCCCTCGAAACAGAAAAATAGGTCTCACCCGCTGGAAATCTCACATGTTCAGATCTGATTTCTTTTGAGATGGATATAAGCGAGATTTTTTTTTTTTTTTTGCTTTTAATAGTGGGATTCTTTATTTAGCTAGATGTGTTTATATTTATTTCTTGGCATTTGGTATGTTTTGTGCACCTTCATGGTGATTTTATCTCCTCTATTAGAGAGGTTTATCTTGGTTTCAATGGTCGTTTTTGGTTACTATGGGTTTTAAGATCACTAGTGGTGCATTCCATTGACGAAATAATAATCTTTTTTGTCCCCGGCGACAGAATCTTCACCGGAATCTTCATCTTTGAATTATACGGCGATGAGATCTTCATCGGAATCTTCATCAAAGATGATTTTGACGACATAATATTCATCACAAGTTTTAAGAGGTTTGAGCACATCACTCCATTTATAAGAGCATTTCTTTATGAAAAAGAAAAACAATCAAAAAGGTTGGAATTTTATTCCGAGAAAAACCATCATGCTACCGATTTGATCGGTTCTAATTCATGCTTATAATCGCCATGTTCTGTTAATCCTTCCCTTTATTTTATCTGATTTGTCGGTGTTGTACTTATATCGCATGTTTTTGTTACTTTGTATTCTCTTATTTTCCATTTTAAACCAACGCTTTTTTGTTGTAGAAAAGAAAAGAAAAAAACAGCGGTTCGTGAAGAATTTTTGAAGAAAAAATTATTACCAAACTTCAAAAATGATTGCACAACTGGACAATGTTATTGGTATGTTCACTGCGGATCAACAAGAACCACACGTATTTTGTCATGTCGGGCGATCTTAGATGAACCGCCAGCGAACGAACTTCGATCGTCCACTACAACTTATTATCATAAGGACAATTCACCTCTATTATATTAGATAAAATGATATATTATCACTACAAAACAGAAGGTCTCAAGGGACGTTCAGAAAACCGTCCCAATAGGACAAAAGCCATCCCAAATGCTCCTTTGGGACGTTTTCTTGATCGTCCCCAGATCCACCGTCACCTATTGAGGATAACTTAAGGCTCTAGGGGAGGATTCATAAAATCGTCCCTAATATAGTACTGCCTGAGCGTCCATACATAAAGCATCCCAATAAGCCCGATACATAAGCAGTAGGGACGTGAAGGACGTGATCGTCGGAACTAACCTTCATTATGGACGGTTTTGAAAAACCAGTCGTCCCTAGAAGCTTTCTGTTTTGTAGTGTATGATTACTAGAAATAACTCGCGTCTTAACAACACGGCATGAGACGGAATAAATTTTTGTTATAATGATTTTAGTAATTAGTGTCAACCGTGGTAAGATTTATTTTGACCCACGTGAACTTATAGTTTTTAAAATCTTAGATAGTTGTCATCCAAATAATTATAAATTTGGTTACACTTGCAACTGAGTAAAATAATAATTTTTGATAAAAATATTAGGTAAATTGTTTTATTTTTTTCTAAAATAATAATTTTTTAACCGATCCCCAAATATTTATAGTCTTTGATACTAATTTTTGTTGTATTCATACCTTATGCTGAATCTTCATCGGATGGGCAACAAATGCAGTTATTTCCTCCCAGAAATTCTTCCTCCATTGCTGGCACCATCGTCTGATGTTCCTTATCCATATGTTCAGGTGATTCATCTTCGATATTATCCCATGTCATTTCCATTACATGATTTTGACGAAGCCTCAAATCCATATGCTCATTATCTTCTCGAATCATCAACAGTTTAGCATACATGTAATGAATGAAGCATTCATTTTCCCGCTGAAAGGAATATCGATATTCACTCGTCGATATCATTGTCTCAATCCCTAACGTTATTCTTGAGCAACCTCAATAATTTTCATTATCCCTTTGTCAACTTTAGACCTAGATCTCCTCAACCGGTGTCCATGTCTAAAACTCTGGCAGGAGAACTACTCATTTCGTCTCATCTCAATTAACGGATTCCAAATGTTTGTTCACTGTTTAAACAGACCCATATAGTTGTTGTCACCACAGCTTCTTATTTGATTTTTCGTATATAACTCGATTGTTTCTTTTGCATGCATACTTTATAATAGGGTGGTTTTCTTTCTTATGTATAGGTAAGTATTTCAACAGAATAAATCGTGGTGGTAAATTAGTGTGTACGTGGATAATAGTTAGGGTTGTTCATGGTCGGTTTTGGTTCGGTTTCTAGCCAAACCAAAACCGAAACCAATACTATTGGTTTCTAAAAATCTAAACCAAATAAATCCATTAACCATTGATTCGATTTCCAAATGGTTCCAATTGGTTTCGGTTTGTCCCAGTGGTTTTTGGTTAACCAATAATTATGTCAAACCAAAAAAAATAAAAATACACAAATTTACAGATAAAAAAATCGCAGTTGCCGGTAGTATTGGTTTACACAAAGTTACAGACAAAAATAAAATAAAAAATATCAAGAATAATTAAAGCTTACTTTAAATCTAGAGATTAAAAGAAGATATATATCTTAATTTAGTTATTGAAAACTAAAAAACGGGAAGAAAAAAGTCGAGTAGCAGCAGCTGTAATTGGGGGGAGGGGGGGGGGAGAAGGGAGGCGACTGAGAGAAGGAGAAAGAGAAAGAGGGAGAGTATCATAATGAAATATTAGATTTAGGGTTTTCATTTATCCTGTAAATCAATGAGTAGAATCTAATACTTGTAAATCAACGGTAGAAACTAAGTATAAAAATTAATCGGTTTTCCAATGGTTTTTGGTTCGGTTTTAGAGATCAAACCAAACCAAAACCAACACTATCGGTTTTCCACTTTCTACACCGTAACCAATCCATTAGTAAATGGTTCGGTTTGGTTTCTTCCTAATTGGTCTGGTTTGGTCCGGTTCCAGCGGAAAACCGAAACCATGTTCAGCCCTAATAATAGTTGTACGTGGGCAGGATAATTAGGGGAATGGGGAGTATAATCAGGTGAAGAAAACCGGTAGTGGAGAGGAAAATCAGAGTTAAATCGTGTTCAAGGCATTGCTTTTATCCGTGAGTCTACATTTCCCTAATTTCAACCATAAATATAGGACAATATTTATTTTTGTTGTACTTAAAGTAGGAAAAAAGTGAATTGTACAAACCTTTGTTGTGCAATACATGTCCTAAATTTTTAGACTCAATTATGATGCCCCTATTTGTAACGTTTCTTGGTGTAGAAAGGTCTGAATAGGCTTATACCCAAAGCGACATGCATGATGATTTTTTGTCACCGCCACCACATCTATTGAATCTCTAGATTAGAATTTAATGGAAAAGGCTTAGACGGCGATCGTCAATCATATTGTTATGGATGAAAAAATAGTCATAATCAAGAAGATAAGAAAAAATATTATTAGATGCAGAGGAAAAAGGAAACCACAATGTAATGCTCACGAAGATAGTCATGATCTGCATTGCATGTATTTGTTATTATTTTTAAGCTGGGGGAAGGGGGTTCGTATATTTTACCCATATCAAATATGTGATAATTTTGATTTCATTGCATTGATGGATGCACATTTCATTTATTTAGGCTACATTGTGGAGTGAAGAATATGTGAAAGAAAAAAATGGAAAAAGAGAAAGAAAGATGAACATTATATATTATTTTCGATGTTATTTTAATTTTGGGTCCATCAAAGCAATCACTTAGGGTCCAAAAAATATCCAATGCCATATTTGCATCCCAGTCAAATGGTTGTATAAGTCGATATATTAAGGTTAAGTAATTGTTTATTTGTTTGATATTATTTAAAACTCATTTTTATTATTTAGGCAAATTAATTTACTTCTAATTAGAAAAATAAAAAGAAAAGTTTTTTTACAAAAAAAGATTAAAAAAAAAATCCTACGGAAAAATCCCCCCAAAAAAAATCACATTTTCAGTAAGAAAAATGAATATAATTTGGTTGTAACATTTATTTTTTGTTGCCACATTAAATTTTTTTAATTTGTAAGGAATTAATTATGAAGGTTATTAATGGGTATATGCATAATCCAAACAAATCTTACATTCATCGGATATCTATGACTGGTATGAAATTGGAGTGGTCGGATACAATTTTTGTCTTTGAAAATATTATCGGAACATATAGGCTCAAAAATCCCTCCTGTTTTTTTGCTTAGTATATGTATTACTATTATATTATTATCATATATTTTATTATATTATTTATTATCTAACTATATAATATGATATTCATTTATATATCAATACTATATTAGTAGGGCCTCGACAACTTGTTGGAGACTACATTTTCTCCTCCCACTGCATACTACTTGATCAGCCGCGAAGTGCAACTTACCATAGTAGAAAACGTGGTTTGCCAGTTCACCTGCCTGAACAAAAGATTCAAGTTGGTCATTACCGTAGGAACTGCCCTCATTTGTTGAGAAAATCATAGTGATGCAACCCTTTGTAAAATTAAATATTCTTTCTGTTGTAATTAAAAATTAAAAAATGAAAGTAAGTGTATAATCGGTGGTTGTAACTGATTTCAAGGACCTTGAGAAGGTGAGAATCATTAGATGTCATTGTAAATGCTGAGATGTTTAGTCCTAACGTGTTGCCGGGAAGCTTGATAGAGATATGATAACATCGGAGGTTAAGCAACAACTAACAACCATCAACACTGGAACTTCTCTATAGGTAAGTCACAACTTACAGAGAGCCTTTTATTTGCAAAATTTTGTGTTACAATATGATGGATTTTGAAGGATGTGGAAATTCTGGTGCTCCCTCCGTATCTATTGTATTCGCGGAATTTTGAATTTTCTTTGCCTCACAAGATAGACGGAGTCCTATTTTTAAAATGAATTTTCTCACAAATATCTCCTATAAAAGAAAATTGGTCCCATTGGGTTAATAATAAGACAAAGGGTAAAACAAAAAACACATGAAAAATAGTGAATTGAAGGTAATTTTCTTAATCTAAGAAAATTGGTCCCTCCATATATGTGGTACGGAGGGAAGTAAATAAGTACACATGACAAATTTTAGGCGAAAAAACAGATTTCTTTTACCATTTTGGGTTCTGTGCAATTTTTATATCACCCGACACACTTTGGGTAATTAAGTGGAGTTTAAAGATTTCACTTTTTATACTCCCTCCGTCCCTAATATATAAGCGGAGAAATGAGTTTCTCTTAGAATAAGAAAAAACTTTGATTTCATACATATCCATCCTCTTTTCTGTTTTGTCCTTTGTACAATTTCCAACATTAAAAACATTAACTTAATTATGGTGATAACTACCTATAATAAATAAGGGTAATATATGGAAAAACACATCTTTAAATTGAAAATCCGCCTATCTAATGGGACTATAAATTTTCAAAACTCCGTCTATATAATAAGGATGGGGGAGTACAACGATGAACTTTAGCTTGAAATGTGCTGCTAAAGTTCATCGTTGGATCACGAGGTTGACTTTGATTTTTAGGTCGAAATGCAGATATTTAAGGATTTCACTTTTTGGTAACCTAAGTGGTAGATAGTTATCATGCTCCTTCCCAATGCTTAGCTAGATATGGGATAAAATTTTGTTATTGGTCAAACAAACTTTATGTGTAGGAGCAGCGATATAGTCTAGAGACCGCGGTTCTACCCTATTAAAAAACAAATAAACAAAGGAACGCAATCCTTTTGCCCGATCTTCTACCATCGTTAGTTGTCTGTAACATTTTAGTCTCACGGGATGAAGAAAAAACACTTGGCAGTGAGATAAGTAAATGAACCCCATGTACCTGTTTGTATCACAGTTGAGTAACATCCTCCTTTCACTTAGTATGTAAGCGGTCGATTAATCAAACAGACGGTGTAAGATGATATTACGATATGGGGCAGTTTAGTAATTGTATCCACTAAAATCTCACATCAACATATTGGAAATCGACTAAGTGCACGAGATTTTACTGGCTTGACAGTCATAGACGAAAAAGCAAACGGTATGGGCATTAAATGCATTTTCCCACGTGGACAATGTGTGCATTTTCCCACGTGGATATTTTTTTAAAAATTCCCTTATTTTTATTGTTTCTGTCGTGTCTTTGACAAAATATTTATTAAAAACACCATTGTTATTATTTTTGTCTTTATACATCATAAATAATGACAAAAAAAAATGAATTTACCTCTTAGACAATGAAACATTCTTATCTAAACAAGTAAACAGAATGGAGAAACCTAAATTCCGCCTAAAAAAATCGGATATGAATGGCGTGTATATATATCCAGCATCATCTGGTTGTTTTTTGATAAACTGGGTGAATTGCACAAATATTTTTAAAATATGGTTCTAATGGATGAGTAAAAATTAGTATGGGTGAAATGGACACCAAAAAAATAACAAGAATGAGTCTGAATTCATCATGGCTTAAACTTAAAAAATAGCGAGGATGAAACTTGATGCATCTTGATGTAAATTAAAAATAAGAAAAAATACTTGAAAATAGGAAGGATGAAACTGTTTATATCCTGACCATTTTTACATTCTCCTAAAAGTAGTAGTATGAGTCGATATCTATATAATACTCCACGA
Organism: Papaver somniferum; assembly: GCF_003573695.1. Taxonomy (NCBI): domain Eukaryota; kingdom Viridiplantae; phylum Streptophyta; class Magnoliopsida; order Ranunculales; family Papaveraceae; genus Papaver; species Papaver somniferum. Next base: position 3,834,310 of record NW_020631041.1, read on the forward strand.
GAATATTGGAGTCGGTGTGTAGCAGGTGGTGGTGATTATAATAGTAAAGCCATTAGTTGGAGCACATGCCTTGATTCCAGTTAATTTCACCAAAACAAAAAAAACAACACAAAATTGATCTATTAACCGAATAACAACAATTTCTGAGTGAAAAGACATGTAAAATTTGATACTATTTAAATGGACGAGAATGTAAAAATAGCCAGGATGTAAACAGTTTCATCCTACCCATTTTCAAATACTTTTTCTTATTTTTAATTTACATCAGGATGCATCCAGTTTCATCCTCGCTCTTTTTTAAGTTTAAGCCAGGATGAATCCAGTTTTATTCTTGCTATTTTTTTTGTGTCCATTTCACCCATACTAATTTTTACTCGTCCATTAGAACCATGTTTTAAAAATATTTGGTCAAATGACCCATTTTCCGAAAATAAAACAACAACATGTTTAATCATCACAAAATTGGTTAAAAATGACCAAAATCAACAATTCCTGGGTGAAAAGAATATTTAGATTTTGATACTGTTTAAATGGACAAAAATGTAAAAATACGCAGGATGTAAACAGTTTCATCCTACCCATTTTAAAATACTTTTTCTTATTTTTAATTTACATCAGGATGCATCCAGTTTCATCATTGCTATTTTTAAGTTTAAGCCAGGATGAATCCAGTTTCATCCTTGCTATTTTTTACTCGTCCATTTGAACCATCTTTTAAAAATATTTGGACAAATGATCCATTTTCCGTTTAATCATCTGTTCTTGAATCCGAAATACTCCAAAATAATATAGTCTACTATTAATGATCGGGCTAGTTTTATCATTCATTTCATAAACATTATCTAAATATAATACGTAGGCGACACATATGTTAGGTACTTGTCTTGTTGGAAGAATACTTGTTAAAGGAAAACCAAATTATTTATTTTTATTGGTGGAAGAATCATACATTTTATTTTATTTTATTATAATTATAATTATTTTATTTATTTATTTATTTTTTGAGAGAGAGAACTCAGTTTTAGCCAAGAATACTCGACTTACTTAACATGATAAGATCCCAAAAATGTATGATTCTTGGTTCATGTTTAGAAGCTGTATGAGAAAGAACTCTTCCTTGGTGACAATGTTTTAGATAGACATGCACTTACACTATCCTTTGACTACCATCACAAGATCAAGCTAGCTAAATGACGAACAGAATCTAACAGTTCCGGTTGTATACATGAACCTGTCGGTGCGCTAGCTTGTTTGTTTTCTCTCTAGGAAGCATTCAGAGTGGGATTTCCATTCGGAAGGGGTTAATTTGTCTGCCAAGGACGTGTTGGAAAAGTGTAAAAAACTAGGAGGAAAAATGATGAGGTACTTCCTCTAAGAATCATTCAAAGAGATGGGAGATAAATTAGATAATGACAACGCAGTTGATCCTATCTAATAAAATTGGCGTTTGTGGAAGAAAATCTTACACAAGAGACAAGCCAAGAGTCCAAGACAGCCAATTGCTATCTAGTCTAGTTTTAGTTATATTATTGGAGCCATGCAAGTCTCGATTTTTGCTTACTAAAGTGGCATACGACGTCAACATTATTGATTGATGCAACAACTTACAAGGATAGGATAACCAGTGGGCACGCAGTGGGGCGCATAGGATATTTTTGGGAGGACTTTGAAAATTCTACGGCCAAGAGCCCAGACTATGAAAACTTTGACCAACCACCAACTTGTGTTCAAAGATGGTAGCTAGAAGGTCAGAGGCTCACAATTAATGAGCAGAAGAAAAATAGTAAATAAATACGGTATATTATTTTTTTTAGTTTTTATAATATATTATTAAAAAAAAACGGAATCAGATTTTCGAAAAGATCGTGTTTATTTTTACATATTAGAAAATCACTGAGATTCACGGGATGATAAATAAAAAATAAATAAATACAATATTTTTCTTTTTTATCTTTTATTCTTTTAGTAATACAATATATTACTAAAAAAATCCAGATCGGATTCTGTATCACTGGAAAAGATCGTGTTTTATTTTTACATACTAGAAAATCACTGAGATTCACGAAATGATAAAAAAAAGTAAACAAATATAATATATTATTTTTTTTATTTTTTATTTTTTAGTAATACAGTATATTACTAAAAAAATCCAGATCGGATTCTGTATCACTAGAAAAAATCGTGTTTTATTTTTACATACTAGAAAATCACTGAGATTCACAAAATGATAATAATTTAGAAGAAAAAAATGTAAACATTAGAAGATTTTTTCTTTATGATGCTAGATTAACAGGGGCTTTTACCGCCAGAAGCTTCCGAAATAAATCGTGTGGTAATTAGGGCAGCTAATTTTCCCAAGTACACCTAAAACCATTGAAAGAATAACGGATGCTTACATTATAATGGAGTTCATGGCTTTCCAGAAAAAGACGTGGGAAAATGTGATGTAGCAAGGTATTACAAAATCTTCTAAGTGATTTGCAGTATCAATTAAACATATCAATCAAACATTAATGCTTGGTAATTAAAAAAAAAAGCCATATATACACACATTAAAATTTGTTGGAGAAAATGAGTCTTTTTAACGTTATTTTTTTTAATGGGTTTTAATTTTATAGTGTTGGCTAAAACTAATCTAATGACCTAAAAGTTTAAGATGTTTACTATTTTCTATGATAGAATGAAATGCGAATATGGATAGGCATGAGACATTTGCCATGACTAGTGCACGTATGCACATGCATGAGTTAATCAAGATTAAAATTAAAAACAAATATTAATTGTTAAACGGATTAAAATCGAAACAAATTCTTAACTTCTGAACGGATTATTTAAATAGGATATTAATTCCTAAACCTAATACTTCAAAAAACAAATAATTTCATTAAATTATTTAATTAAAACTAAAACATGATTTTAATTTCTTAAATAATTTGATGTTTAACGGGGAAGTTACCAAAAGTAACGTATGTCAAATCCATTTTCACTGCCTATAAAAGAAAAATGATTTTTTCATTTCAAAATGTACCAGGGCAGGTTATTATCCGTAGCTATTTTCCCCTCTTGTCACTTTGTTCTGCGCTTGTGTGTTTGTTTCTCCTCCTAATCGATTCCTTGTTATTGAGTTTGTAAGTTGGCAAGTGTCGATTATAGTACTTGCAACGAGCAGTTTTATCCTGAATACGACTTCATCACGGGGTATTTGTTGGGTGCAATAATTAAAAACAAAGAAAAATCAAATAAGCAAAAGTTATTGATACTTAGCTCCTTTATAATGGAAGTGATTGCTTTGACGAAACGAACAAGCTCCCCGTATCTCCGCAACAGCAACAAGGCAAAACTTTGGAAAATAGAGTGAGTCACGTGTTCAACACGCTGTCCTTAAGACATTAGCGCCCGGCTACACTCAAGAGTGATGCTATAGCCCTCACAGGACGGATATCTCCAGGATAAAACACCCTAATACACCTACTACTAGCATATGTAGTAGATGCGCAACTTGAGCTTGGCAACTCCGAAAAAACCGTTAAGGAAAATCGCGAATGCTTAAAAACCGCTATAAAATATTTTCCCTTAGGGGTCCCTCTAAAATATAGAGCAACCCCTTTCCCATAGATTTTACAAAAGTAGTGAATTTCTTTATATAATTGACAAATACAACTTAAGAAGAAAAACTCCCCGATGTGGGACTAAAAGCTTTATATAGTTTCTTAAAACTACTAAAAATTGGAAACTCCACGATGTGGGACTAAAAAGTTTCATTCACAAAATAAAACAATAAATTATCATTTTTTATTAAAACTTTAAAAAATTATTTTTTTATTAATCGTTTTCCAAAACGGACAAAACGGCACGAGCTTGGCAGCAATCTTGGAGATATCACCCGTGGTTGTTATCACGAATTACATCAAATGCTAGCAGTTCAAGACATAGTTCACTGTCTCTAGCAAGTAATTCTGGTAATATCTCACTAAGCAAAGGTTCAAGACCTCATGGACACCTCTGCCTAAAATGGTATTTCATGCGTTTTTTATGTGATTTTCATTTTGATGGTTTTGGTATTACTGGAACTTAGGACCTAAAGGTCACTAAGGGTTCACTAGTTCATGCTTTTTCACTTTGGTGAAAGATACCTATAGTCTCACCATGCGAGTATTAAAGATGAAAGCTCTCAATACTATTATGATTTATGCAATCCATAGTATGACCTTGGGGTCAACACACTTTTGTGTGAGGGAGAGGACGTAGAAATGACTAGTATGATTTCAACACTTGCACGATCAGTCTGTTTGGATCGTGAGGTTGGGATGTTTATTTACCAAGATCTATCTGTGTTTTCATGTTTTATTGAGTTTTCATTCATGTGGGGGATTGTTGGAAAACGATTAATAAAAAAATAATTTTTTAAAGTTTTAATAAAAAATTATAATTTATTGTTTTATTTTGTGAAAAACTGATGATGTGAACGTAGTTGATTCTTGTGATATCTTTGTGTGATTGATTGTTTTACGTGGTAGACTTGGAACCGTAAACTTATAAGTCAATGCTTAACTGGCTAGTATAGGCTTCGTACCCAAATTTAGTTTGGATTTTGAACACAAAAGTGAAATCTGTGAAGAATCAAAATATGCTATAAAATCTTTTAGCACAAATGTTCAGAGTAATTCTAAGCTTTAGAATTAATTCAGTTAGGCCTAGTTGACATGAGTTCAACCCAAAACCACTGTGGTAAAAGATGGTTATAACTTCCGTAGATGATTGTACGAGGTACTATCTTGTATACTTGCTTAGGATAAGGATGACGCCTTAGAAGCCTTAAGATGTATAAACTTGAAGTTGGAAACCAATTAGAAGCCTTGAACATAACAACCGTATCCTTAAGGAGATGATAATTTCCATGTTGATTAGTTCAGGATTACCTGCGGCCTTATGGGGGGAGGCAGTCCTCTTAACTAGTATATCCTGAATAAAGTACCCTTTTAAGAATCAGATGAAACTCCATATGGTTTATGGAATGGTTGATGACCTTCTTATGAATGTGTCAAAGTGTGGGGGCGTTTGACTAAGATTGTAATTCCTCTTCCTAAAAGAACTAGATTGAAACCAAAAATGTTGATTGTGTTTTCGTACAGGGTATATTGAGTATACTTCTACAAATAGATTTTTGGTTGTGTGTTATGATTTTTTCTGACATTGGTGTGAATATTATTACGGAATCTAGGGATGCTGAGTTCTTTGAACATGTTTATTCTAAACCTGTACCTCATTAGAGATGTGTTGTTGATCCCCTAGATTTATCTTCAAATAGTCAGAACTTATTTTAAAGGAAGATGAAGTTGATGTTGAGCCTAAGAGAAGTAAAATAATTAGACTTGAGACTTCTTATGAAACCGACTTCATAACATGCCTAGCTTAGTCTGAGCCACAGACTTGTAAAGAAGCCTTAATATCTACTGAAACCCCATTCTGGTAAGAAGCTTCATTTAGTGAAATGGACTCAGTCCGTTGGAACCAGGCTTGAGAGCTTTCTAGTTTACCTCCAGGTTGTAAGACCATGGGATGTAAATGAGTCTTTAAGAGGAAACGATAGGTAGATGAAACTGTGGAAAAATATTAAGCCAAGTTGGTAGCTAAAGGCTATAAACTAAAAGAAGGTGTAGATTTCCTTGATTCTAATTCAATTGTGACGGAAATTACTTTCGTTGAGATACTAATTGTTATTGCTGCCATAAAGAACGTAGAGATACATCAGATGGATGTTAAGACAGTTTTTTCTAAAACCGTGAATTAGGTAAAGAAATTTACATAGATCAACCTGAAGACTTTGTAGTGAAAGGTTGTGAATACAAACTTTGTAATTTGAAAAATCTTTGTATGGTTTTCAAATAAGCACGTAAACAGTGACATGGAAAATTTAATCATGTGATAATGGATAGTGGATTTAAATTAATGAATCTGACAAGTATGTCTACAAGTAACTTGTTAAGGATGTCTGTGTAATTGTATGCTTGTATGTTGATGCTATGCTTGATACAAACATAGATGTGATCAATTCCACTAAAAACATGCACTGAATGAGAACATTGACTTGAAAGACTTGGGCCCTTTTGATGTAATATTAGGGATGAGGATTAGAAGATAATCAAACATTTATAAGTCTTAGTCGTTTTCATTATGTTGAGTTGTGCTTAAGAGATACAATCAGTCTGATTGTAAACCTGCTTGTACTTCGTACGATTATTCTTGTAGTCTCAAGAAAAATAAGGGTAGTGGAGTATCTTAACTTGAATACTCAAAAGTTATAGGATGTCTGATGAATTTAATGAACTGTAAGAGTCCAGACATTGCCTATATTGTGAGTAAGTTAAGTGGATATAATTGTAGTCCAGAGCAAGAGAATTCAGATGCACTGAGTAGAGTATTATGGTACCTAAAATACTCTTTTGATTTATGAAAGGTATCTTGTTTTCCTTGGGACTTTATGATGCAAACTGGATAGTTGACTCAGAGGAGTCTAAGTCTACGAGTGGATATGGTTTCACTCTAACATGTGGGTTTGTTGTTGGAAGATTTCCAAACAAACATATCGCTCAATTCATTATGGAATCTGAGAGTATTGCGTTAGATAAAGCATGAGAGGGGGCCGAGTGCCTAAGATGATTTTTAGAAGACATTCCTCTTTGGCATAGGCCTGTGCCAGCTATATCTATACATTGTGTTAGCCAAGCTATAATAGTTAAAGCTAAGAAATAACTAATCTCAATCGGCGTTATTTCCATTGATTGTATAAAGTCCAAGGAGAATATCGCGCAATCTTTGACGAAAGGTTTGTACAAAGAGATAGTTAAAAATGCATCGAGGGGGTTGGGGCTTAAGCTCATATATTAAACTTGCCATGAAGGATACTCAACCTTGCTGACTGGAGATCCCATGATCAAGGTTTCGAATGAGACAACTAATTTGTGGTGGGTAAAGGTAAACACTATCAGAGATTTTCATTCTCTGTCCCTTCCCTATGGTGTAGACGTGATAGTGTGACTGCATGTGGAGGATGACTTTTTAATAAGTCTTAATGAGTTCTATAGTTTCAATTTAAGATTGAAGTGGGGTGTAGCAGTAACACTCTTTATGGAAACTCACCTATCTGAATGAGGAAGTGGGTCGCTTCCTGTGAGAATATGAGCTGAGTCTCTAGAGCATTCTGAGAAACAGGGTACGTCCAGGGCCAAAACGGACAAAACAGCACGAGCTTGGCAGCAATCTTGGAGATATCACCCGTGTTTGTTATCACGAATTACATCAAATGCTAGCAGTTCAAGACATAGTTCACTGTCTCTAGCAAGTAATTCTGGTAATATCTCACTAAGCAAAGGTTCAAGACCTCATGGACACCTCTGCCTAAAATGGTATTTCCTGCGTTTTTTATGTGATTTTCATTTTGATGGTTTTGGTATTACTGGAACTTAGGACCTAAAGGTCACTAAGGGTTCACTAGTTCATGCTTTTTCACTTTGGTGAAAGATACCTATAGTCTCACCATGTGAGAATTAAAGATGAAAGCTCTCAATACTATTATGATTTATGCAATCCATAGTATGACCTTGGGGTCAACACACTTTTGTGTGAGGGAGAGGACGTAGAAATGACTAGTATGATTTCAACACTTGCACGATCAGTCTGTTTGGATCGTGAGGTTGGGATGTTTATTTACCAAGATCTATCTGTGTTTTCATGTTTTATTGAGTTTTCATTCATGTGGGGGATTGTTGGAAAACGATTAATAAAAAAATAATTTTATAAAGTTTTAATAAAAAATTATAATTTATTGTTTTATTTTGTGAATGAAACTTTTTAGTCCCACATCGTGGAGTTTCCAATTTTTAGTAGTTTTAAGAAACTATATAAAGCTTTTAGTCCCACATCGGGGAGTTTTTCTTCTTAAGTTGTATTTGTCAATTATATAAAGAAATTCACTACTTTTGTAAAATCTATGGGAAAGGGGTTGCTCTATATTTTAGAGGGACCCCTAAGGGAAAATATTTTATAGCGGTTTTTAAGCATTCGCGATTTTCCTTAACGGTATTTTCGGAGTTGCCAAGCTCAAGTTGAGCATCTACTACATATGCTAGTAGTAGGTGTATTAGGGTGTTTTATCCTGGAGATATCCGTCCTGTGAGGGCTATAGCATCACTCTTGAGTGTAGCCGGGCGCTAATGTCTTAAGGACAGCGTGTTGAACACGTGACTCACTCTATTTTCCAAAGTTTTGCCTTGTTGCTGTTGCGGAGATACGGGGAGCTTGTTCGTTTCGTCAAAGCAATCACTTCCATTATAAAGGAGCTAAATATCAATAACTTTTGCTTATTTGATTTTTCTTTGTTTTTGATTATTGCACCCAACAGTATTAACATTACTCATTTTTAGGCGTATCAGTGAACTATTATGTTAAGAAGAGCTTGATGATCAATTGACTCTGTCCACATTGTGATGTTAAATATTCGAGTGTTTTATTTCATTTTCATAAATTTAATTTTAATATCATTTTTCAATATTTCATTACAGTAGTTCTAACAAAATTTCGTAAATTGAAAAAGAAAAAAAAGTTGCATGATCTTGCATTTAATGTATCGGATATCATTAACTAATGTAATCTGATAGATCTTTGGAAGCAACATTACATTTCCATTTCCATTTTATTTATTTGCAAAAAAACAAAAAACTAACGAACTGTGACAACAGCTGCTACATTTATTAGTAATACATAAACTACTCTTTCAGCATTGATCAAATTCAAGAAACACAAAATGGGTTATTCATCAAGAAACTCACTGACACAAACATGTGTAACAAATCATCTATTCTTGAATTTTATCATAGTGTTTTCATCGGTTTCATGGATTAATGCTTCATCATTAATCAATGCTGCTGCTGCTCAAAACAATACTTTTCTTCAATGCATGTCTCCACAAACATCTTCACCTCCATCTCCATTAAACTTTCCTACACCTTCCATTCAAAACCTTAGATTGGTTGCCACTTCTCAAAAACCAACTATCATACTTACACCAAAGAATGATTTAGAAATAAGAAAAGCCCTACTTTGTAGTAAACAAAATGGTTTACAAATCAGAGTAAGAAGTGGAGGTCATGACTATGAAGCTTTATCTTCTACGTCAAATTTCCCATTCATCATCATCGATCTCGTAAATTATCGATCCATTTCTATCGACCTTGAAACTGAAACTGCATGGGTACAGGCTGGTGCAACAATTGGTGAACTTTCTTATAGACTTAGTGAAAAAAGTAAAACCCTGGCATTCCCTTCCGGGACTTGTACTACTCTTGGTGTTGGTGGACACTTCAGCGGAGGTGGTATTGGAACTCTGGTGAGAAAATATGGTATTTCTGCAGATAATATTGTTGATGCCACCATACTTGATGTTAACGGCAACATCTTCAATCGGACTTCGATGGGGGAGAATTTGTTTTGGGCAATCAGAGGTGGAAGTGGTGCAAGTTTCGGAATCATTCTTTCATGGAAAATAAAATTAGTTTCGGTGCCACACATAGTCACTGTTTTTTCACCTAGTAGAGTACTAGAACAAGATGCAACAAAACTGCTTATGAAATGGCAACAAATTGCACATAAACTTCCTGAAGATTTATTCGTTAGAATCATCATACAGCTCGGCACTTGGAAAGGAATAAAAACAGTTAACGTTGTCTTTAACTCATTGTATCTTGGCCGTGCTCAAGATCTACTCAAAATAATGCAACGAAGCTTCCCCGAGCTTGGGTTAACCGCGGACGACTGTAAGGAAATGGGTTGGATTGAATCAGTGGTAAACTTCGGTTTCTATCAACAAATTCCAACTGAGACACTACTAAACAGAACTCACCCTGATACCTTGCCTTTCAAAGCCAAATCCGATTACGTGCAAAAACCGATTCCGCAGACTGGGTTCGAAGGGCTTTGGAAAAGAGTTCTCGAAGAAGAAATGAATATGGTATTCATAATTCTAGAGCCGTTTGGAGGATATATGAATAAGATTCCAGAGTCGGCACTACCGTTCCCGCATAGAAAAGGTAACTTGTATGAGATTCAGTACATTGTGAAATGGAATGAAGGACAACCATCTCAAAACCATATAGATTGGATGAGGGATCTTTACAGTTACATGACTTCATATGTTTCATGTTCACCGAGAGCTGCTTATGTCAATTATAGAGATCTTGATCTGGGTAAGAATGATGATCTTCCTAATGTGAATTATTTGAAAGCTACTCAGTGGGGAACCAAATATTTCAAAGGGAATTTCAAAAGATTGGCGATGGTTAAGAAAGAAGTTGATCCACAAAATTACTTCAACGATGAACAGAGTATTCCAGCATTTTCATGCTAGTAACCTAGTCAATTTTTAATTCCATGGCAACTTTTTATTGTTTGAGAGTGAGTTAAGATCACGAATGATTTTATTTTTCCATCAATAAACTGAAATGTTACAGGTATTATTTCAATAAAAAACATATTTAAATGAAAAAAAATGAAGGGGCTAAATAAGACAAAAATAAATAAATAGGGCTACCACAAGAAGTGGCCAAGCGGGTGCCCTGACAAAAATAAAAACAGCTAACAGATTAGCCTGGAGTTACTGTCCACCCACCAGATTGCAAATGGTGGCATATCCCACATTTCTTCTCATAGATTTTCCTTTCTTTCTACTCCATTTTCATAGTGTGTTATTTACATTTTCTTGAAAGACCCAACTAAGTCTGAAACTCTGAAAATACTAGTTCCATATCCTTGTACCTTTTTTTTTTCCGCTTTTCATAATGATTCTGCAGAGTTGCAACGAGACCAGTATTCCTTGACGAGCTGCGCATAAAGTGATCCTTCTTCCTTCATCAACTTCAAAGGTTCATCGTATTCTATTATCTTTCCTGCAAAATGAAAAGGAATGGCATTTTGTGAGGTTAGTAAATATTCAGATCAACAGATATTTCAATTGCTACAAATGTAAAAAATGTACCATCACTGATGGCAAACACCATTGTACTGTCCATAACAGTCTGTATTCGATGGGCTACTGTAATAACTGTACAACTCGCAAATTCCGTCCGTATGGTTTTCTGAAGAATGGAATCCATTGCATTGTCGATGGAAGCAGTAGCTTCGTCAAGAATCAAGCTCGGCCCAAACAAAATAATTGGCGTTGACCCATGCTCCAGTTTACACCATCTTGCTAAACTGCAAAATAATTGCAGGAACTTAATTACAGATTCCAACACAAAGCAGAAAAAGGAGAAAAATGAAGAAAGATAGAAAGAACCTTACCTGAGCTATCCAAACTATCTCCTTTGTCTTGCATAGCTTCACGAAGTTGACATTTTTGAAGAATCTTCATACATTCTCATGGAAATGTAAGTAATAAAAAGAAAAAGAAAGGTAATACAATAAACATAAAAGTATGTACCTCCAAAAATTTCTTGGTCAGTATGTTGCTCAAGGGGATCTAAATTGTATCCCACTGACCCATTAAAGAGAGTTGGATCCTGAGGCATGATCCCTAAGCGTGACCGTAAATCATGAAGTCCAATTGTTGAGATGTCAACACCATCAATGATGATTTTCCCCTCAACTGGTTCTACAAGTCGAAACAAAGCACCTATCAGGGTTGACTTTCCGCTGCCGGTTCTCCCAACAATCCCAATCTTGTGTCCTCCTTGAAATGTGCAAGTAATCCCTTGAAGAACAATTGGAGTATTCAGTCTGTATCTGATCTGCTTGAAATCAATTATTTTTTCTTAGATATACTAATCTGTGTTAGAATGGCGTTAAAACGTTATCCAGAAGTTTCACATGGTACTGAAAATTTTTACCTTTAGTTCATGGACCTCCACTCTACCTACGGCAGGCCACCTAGGCAAGGGACGGTTTCCTTGCATGACCTCTGGGGCTTCACTAGGAATGTTCATGTATTGATTTAAAAAGCAAAAAGTATAATTTAACTGAAAGATAAACTTACCAGGAGCAAAAGTTTTCGGTGGGAGCAAAACCATCACAAGGGATGAGGAGAAAAGAAGGATAGCACATAGTATTTCCAACCGTTGGATCAACCACTCACTTGCAGAAGAAATATGAAATGAAGCACTAGCGTTTCTGTCGATGAGTTCAAGATTCTTTGTAAAGAATCGGTTTTCTTCCTTAAAAGCCCTAATTGTCGTTGCTCCTGATATGGATTCCCCAAGATGGCTTGCCACCAGAGACTTGGTTGTTCCATAAGTCCGCATAAATTCTTTCGCAGAAGCAGAGCACAAGTACATAGTCAGATGTGTATTTTATACATGGATTAAGATCACAAGTCTGGACAGAGAAGAATATTATTGAGTTTTACCTGTAAATGAATCACCATATATACCACTGGTACAGAGACCAACAGTACTTGCCAAGTAATAACAGACACCACACCAAGATTAACCAAAGTACTAATAGAAGCAAGGAAAGCACCAACAAAGCAAAATGGGAGATCAAGGTCCAGAATACTCAAATCAGATGAGACCTACTTACGAAACTTGGGAATTCTCAAAAAGTAAATGTCAGCTCTAACTATGGTAAGTAGCGATTCTACCCGACTTAGCATCCTTCCAAAAGGTGTAGATTCATAAAAAGCTACTGGTGCACAGAAAAACGAGTTCAATAACTGATCAAAGAAAGACTTTGAAGACTTTATACCCAACGCAACTGTAGAAAGGGATCTAACAAGTATGAATAGTGTGGAGCTACATCCTAACAGCAAATACACTATAATCAGTCGCAATTTGCTGACTTGAGGGTTCTGAACATTAGCAGCCATCCAATAATTCTGCATTGTTTGGAGGGCAAAAAAAGTTACTTGACAGAAAATAACTAAAGAAAAGTACATGAAGCCTCTGTTCTGATTCAAGTATTGTATGTAAGGCTTCCAAACAGTATCTCGGGATTCTTTCTCTTCTTGCTTAAACAACTGAACCCCTATTGATTCCTTATGCGGTTTCTCGTCACTACTTTTCCCAGTCCCTTTCGGAGAGGCTAGACGTCTATGGCTAGAATCAATCTTAACAAGCCTATCACGGCTAGCTGTATCTTTATGCGCATTAACAAGGGTGCAAGAAATTTCTGACTAGAAGCCAACAAAACATGATATGGAGCCTCATCTAGGATTTTCCCATTCGACATCAACTGTTAAGAAAATTCAAATTATTATTAGATTTTATACGAAGTGAAAATTAGTACTGAAGGAAGTAAAATAACTTGGGGATTTGAACTGCAAACCAACCAAAACAGAATTAAATGCAGGAAGAAAATCCACTTGGTTAGTCACAAGTAAGACTGTTTTTCCTGAAAGAGCTCCCATAACATATTCCTGCACATAGTGGATATTAATCACAAGGATTTGAATACAGAGAAACATAATTTGCAATGAGAAAAAACTGATGTCTGTCATGGAATAAGCTTGTCGCAGTATGAGCATCAACTGCGCTGAATGGATCGTCCAAGAGATATATATCTGCATTCTGATATAGTGCACGAGCAAGTTGAATAAGTTGTTTTTGCCCACCACTCAGATTGATCCCTCTTTCTCCTATTTCAGTAAGATCACCAAAAGGTAATAGCTCAAGATCTTGCACCAATGAACATTTGTACAGTGTTTCTTGGTACCTTTCCTTTTCCATGGTGCATCCAAAGAGAATATTATCTTGTATACTCCCAGACTGGATCCATGCCAACTGAGAGACATAAGCAGTCTTTCCGTAAACCTGGATCTGCGAATGAAGTGGGAAATGAAAAAGGCACAATATATCTGTACTGGAAGATTTTTCATAATAAGAAGGAAAGCAAAAGCAACACACAGGTTATTCAAAAATTGTATTAGGATTCGAGACACCTTTATGTAGGATTCTCAATATTCTTATGTAATACTCCTACAGTCTTTATAAACACCTTGATATACAAAAGTTCACTTTATACACCAAATACAAAGTCGTTGCTTTAAAGTTATCTAATAAGAATCAAGTTCAGTTTTCTTCCAAAACACCACAGTAGGTACTTCATAAAGTTTGCCAAATTTTCACAACAATAGAAGGTAAAAATCAAAGAATCACATATAGAATAAAACAAAAGCATTATGGATTACTAACTGTGCCATCCACCTTTGGAACTTCTCCAAGTATAGCTGCTAATAGAATTGATTTACCTGCACCAACCTCTCCACAGATAGCCACATTCTCCCCGAATTTAACTTCTAACTTTATGCTTCTTAAGGTTGGGATTGGTTGATTCTCTTCCCATGAAAAATTGCATGAATTGATGAGAATGGCGTGTTTATCTTGCTTTGTATTTCCCACCTGCAACGCTACCTTACTCTCCAATTCCGGTGATGCTAAAAAATGTACAATTCGTTTAAATGCAACTTTTGCATGAATTGTAGCTCCAATAACATCCGGAAACATTCTAATAGGTTCCTGAACAATGCGCAGAGTTGCAATATAAGTAAAGACATTACTAGCAGTAAGAGGAACCTTGAGATAGTAACATTCCAAAAATGTTGAGGATGAAACCAACACGGGAGACACCCAAAACATACATGCACTGTATCCTTTGTTTGGCTGCACATCTGTTAATAAATTGTGTTCCCCTTTCCTTAGTCTTTCTTTAACAGACTTGAAATGTCTCTCCCAACCATAAAGCTTCAACACCTTCATGTTCACCAGAGCCTCAGACATAGCCTTTAGTCTTTGACCTTGTGCTGCCGCGAGTTTACACTTAAAGGTGTATTGCATAACACGAATACTACTATTACAACCGCTGCTGCAATTGCTGCATACCCCACAGCGCAGAATAGAATAATTAATCCCAGGAAAACTTGGAAACATGGTGTCCATGTTTGATGCATCCAGAAAAAGAACTCACCTAATCTGAAGGCATCCAAAGTTACATAGTTAACAATTTCTCCAGCTGAATGATTTGATTTTGTAGTATTATGAAGCCTCATTTGCTTCATATAAATTGCTGCTGAAAGAAGAGACCTGACTTCAATTCCTAATAGTCTGCAATGGAAGTACCACTGCCTCTGAGATAAAGACTCGATGATTTTAGAGAAGAATAGTAATCCAACTAGTACATAACCCTCGTGTTTATAAGCTTGTTTCCCTTGTGCAACATCAATGAAGGCATTAAGAAACAAAGGACCCGAAGTAAGAACGATTATCTTGAGAAATGCAAGCAACCCAGATATCAAAATCTTTTGCCAGTAACATAGAAATTTTGCCCGTAAAATGGTTGGGTTGTTACTTCCTTTCTGTTTCTTCATTTGTTCCATTACCCTTCTTCATCAATGGATTCAACCACCAAAACGATGTTTTACTAAGCAATCCAGCTTTAGCAAAAGGAGTCTCATCCTCAGTAATGTTGTTGAACTTGTCCATTCCTGTCTATTGTTATTTCTCTTACAAATTTCAATGACTTCCCCCATCAAAATGAGGTTATATAATGAGGCATTACCCATTAAATGTTTCAGAAGCCTAATACAAGAAAATCATCACATGATCTGGTTGGCAATAAATTAAAAATCTCAACATTCTAAAACTAATTAGTCATGCTAAACACGTACGATATTTTCTTCCTATTTATATTATCAGATATAATAAATAATCCTATAAAGTCTAAAATCAAATCTTCAAAGGAAATTTTCTAAAAAGAAACAAATACTGGGATGCATTAATTGATTAGTGATGGATTTCACGTATTTTGAAGCAATTGGGTCAAAACTGTCTTCCTAGTTATTTTATCAAACACTTTCAATGCAATTCAGAAACCACACTGAAGTGTAACTTTTCTTGCAATTCTACTTATTATAGTTTATAGCAGTAATTAACATACCTCAAAGGCTCAAATATATATGAATGTGATGTTTCATGGGTTTTTCTCCAATTGCGCAGCAGCATGTTGCTACGTGTGGCAAGCTAAGATTGAGAGGCTTGCCGGTTCAGTGGCGACCTTCGACGGCCGAGATTTGCATTTCAAGAGAAGGGTAGCCATTGATTATGTCTACCTTCCACTGGAAGCTAGCGGAATGGCTGCGGCATGGCTTGCGTATGTTCTGGGCGTGGCCAATTAGGGTTTGGTGTCATGACCAAGAATTGACACCATAACCAAGAGATTGCCACAAGTCGTTTGGTTGCAAGCTTGTACGGCTGAGATCTGCATCTCAGGAGGAAGGGTAGCCGTTGATCGTTGCTACCTTTTGTTTGGCAGCCAACGACATGGTTGCATGGCCGGCATGGCTCGTGCATGCTCTTGGCGCGGCCAAATTAGGGTTTTGGCACCGTGGCCAAGAATTGGAATTGGGCCAGAAGTTTCCATGCGTTTGGTGGCGAACTTGTACGGCTGAGATATGCATCTCAGAAGGAAGGGTGGCCGTCGATTGTTGCAACCCTTCGTTTGGCAGCCAGCGACATGGAGGCATGGCCGGCATGGCTTTGGCATGTTTTGGGCGCGGCCAAATTAGGGTTTTGGCATAAACCGTGGAATTTGGCATTGGTCCAGAAGTTGTCATGCGTTTGGTGGAGAACTTGTACGGATGAGATTTGCATCTCAGAAGGAACGATAGCCGTTGATTGTTGCAACCCTTCGTTTGGCAGCCAGCGACATGGAGGCATGGTCGGCATGGCTTTGGCATGTTTTAGGCGCGACCAAATTAGGGTTTTGGCATAAATCGTGGAATTTGGCATTGGTCCAGAAGTTTCCATGTGTTTGGTGGCGAACTTGTACGGCTGAGATTTGCGTCTCAGAAGGAAGGGTAGCCTTCGATTGTTGCAACCCTTCGTTTGAAAGCCAGCGGCATGGCATGGACGGCATGGTTTTGGCATGTTTTAGGCGCGGTCAAATTAGGGTTTTGGCATAAACCGTGGAATTTGGGATTGGGCCAGAAATTAACATGCGTTTTGTGGCGAACTTTTACGGCTGAGATTTGCGTCTCAGAAGGAAGGGTAACCGTCGATTGTTTCAACCCGTCGTTTGGCAGCCAGCGGCATGGAGGCATGGCCGACATGGCTTTGCCATGTTTTTGGCGCGACCAAATTAGGGTATTGGCATAAACCATGGAATTTGACATTGGGTCAGAAGTTGCCATGCGTTTGGTGGCGAACTTGTACGGCTGAGATTTGCATCTCAGAAGGAAGGGTAACCGTTGATTATTGCAACCCTTCGTTTGGAAGCCAGCGGCATGGAGGCATGGAGGTGCGGCTGGCATGGTATGCCTTTGGCGCGAAGATGTGGCTGGCATGCCGTTGGCACGATGGTGCGGCTGGCATGGTATGCCTTTGGCGCGGAGATGTGGTTGGCATGCCGTTGGCACGGTGGTGCGGCTGACATGGTATGCCTTTGGCGCGGATATGTGGCTGGCATGCCAGTGGTGCGGCTGGCATGGTATGCCTTTGGCGCGGATATGTGGCTGGCATGACTGGCATGCCGTTGGCACGGTGGTGCGACTGGCATGGTATGCCTTTGGCGCGGAGATGTGGCTGGCATGGTTGGCATGCCAGTGGAACGGTGGTGCAGCTGGCATGGTATGCCTTTAGCGCGGAGATGTGGAAATTAGGGTTTAGCATGTCGAAACCCTAATTAGAATGTACGACATGCGCGGTTGGCATGTGCGGAGATGATGCCAGTCAATACCGAGGGTTCTATCGTAGAACATAACATGTATATAAAAAAAGGGTACCCTGGTAAATTTCACGTAGACATATTGAATGGCACAATAAATGTGCTAGTGGAGATATTGGTACTTTCGGCTTCATTTTCTTATAGAGTGACGTCACAGTAGACTAAGGTTTTACGATTTTAACCCTAAGCTAAAAACCACCATCAACATTAAGTCCCCTGCTTAGCTCGGAACAGGGGAATTGTTGCGGGGTAAGCATGAGATGGTGACAGACAAGGACAAAATCGAAACGGAAAGTCCTGAAGGGATGGTCAGGAAGAACCGGCTAAACTTTATTCGGAGGTAAGGAAAACATGCGACTCTCGTGTTGGCGGCTTTGCGCAAATTAGCCTCGGAGTTGAGCCGCTTGCAGTGCTTGGCGTAAAGTGAGCCACAGGCGTTGCTTGGCTTGGAATGGATCCTCTGGTGTCAGATTGGCTTGGAATGAGCCTCTAGCGTTGTACTGGATTGGAATGGAGCCGCTGGCGTCGGATTGGCTTGGAATGAGCCGTTAGTGTTGCATTGGATTGGAATGAGCCTCTAGCATTGTATTGTCTTAAAACAGAGTCGTTGGCATAGGATCGTGTGATATGGAGCCGCTGGCTTTGCTTGGCACGGAATGGGGCCACTGGCGTAGGCTTGGAGTGATATGGAGCCGCTGGCGTAGGCTTGGCATGGGCTTTTGTTGGCTCCCGCTCGGTATGCGGACTGTTGGTGCAATCCGCTATGGGTGGAGATGTTGCGCTGGAAGGACGCAAGCTGCTAGAGCTGGAAAGGATGCAAGCTGCTGGTGCTAGAAGGACGCAAGCTGTTAGCGCTGGAAAGGATGCAAGATGCTGGCGCTGGAAGGACGCAAGCTTCTAGCGCTGGAAAGGATGCAAGCTGCTGGCACTGGAAGGACGCAAGCTGTTAGCGCTGGAAAGGATGCAAGTTGCTGGCGCTGGAAGGACGCAAGATGCTAGCGAAAGGATGCAAGATGTTGGCGCTGGAAACATGCAAGCTGCTGGTGCTGGAAGGGATGCAAGTTGCTGGCGCTGGAAGGATGTAGGCTGCTGGCGCTGGAAGGAACGCAGGCTGCTGGCGCTGGAACTTCGGCTACCAAACGGTGGTGATGGCGCTGGAAATTCGGCTATCAAACGGTGGTGATGGCGTCTGGCAACTTTGTCTAAATTAGAGTTTGGCATGCTGAAACCCTAATTAGTGCCCTTTACTAAAATCGTTGTAGAATTATAGTAAGAACTCGGATTTTGATGGTCCGCCCCTCCATTCTGATCGAAAAAGAATTTCCTATATTCTAAGAGGGAATATGTAGGTTTTGAGCTCGTTTAGGAGGTGAAAACAGCCCGACAGTAAAAACTCAGGAAGAATTCAGGAGGGATGTTGCGGGCCCGAGGTAGCATAGTCGCGCCCAGTCATCTATTCCCGTTCATGGAGTAAGAAGGAATCTTTATTTTTTGCAAACTCTAGAAACTCCGTCCGCATGAAAAGAGGTATCGACCCTCTTCCGTTTTCTGTTGCCCGTCCGGATCTGTTCTTTCGTCTGTAGAGTCTCTCTAGTGGATTCCAAAATTTACCAAACTCCATTGCATTCTTGGGACGGATGGATGAAACATATGATCGACAACTATCATGTAAGGGCTAATCTTGGATATCGTGGTTGCGTTGTCGGTCCATCCTTGACTTTAGGTTGTTCAGTGCTTGGAACTTCTGATCGCGATGACAATATGTTGTGGATGCTTTAATGGTCGAAATCTTCTGGAGCCACTGGATGAAATATATGAGTTGGGAGGTGTTCTGTTGCCGGTGTGATGCTATCAAGTCTTCAAGGACTTTGTTCCAAGCGACATCCTTCGAACCATCTTCTGAATCTTAGACTATCGTATGGAATGGGATGCGGTGAGCAGTCCCCAGTTATACTTCCGTTAGATCCTATGGCACGGACGAATTTGTGAATGTATCTTTGTGGAGTTATTTTGGAGTCTTCAATGCACATGTACGGTTTCATATTGAAAAATTCCTGCGGCTTGTAAAACTTCGACAGTAAAGAGGTTGAAATTAGAAATAACCTGGTTGAGGGGAGTGAAAGCGTCCCATGCTGGTAGTCCACATGTATATCCTACTTTCATTGCATCGCCTTGAATCCATGTCCACGGGATTCGATACAATCTTATTGTACTCTTCTGGATATGACGCTGGGATGCTCAGAATATCACATGGACGAAATATTCTCGATAGCGAAGAGGTAGAAATGAGAGAGTTATGTTGTTTATCGTGGCTTGCTCTTTTCCTTCAAGAAAATATTTCAGCCGCGTCTCTGGAGTTATCTCATGAATCTTTGATGGTCGTCGGGATGGACTGTGATGAGCAACCCCCAGTCGCACTTTTCTTCAGTTTCTGAAGTTGTTTCCTCTTAAGTAGTCTTGGGATCCACCGCGGCCTCGTAAAGTGTTGTAGGCGTCTTTTAGACAGAGAGGTGATTGTACTCTTACGCTATACCCTTGAAGAGTAGATGACCTTGTCGTGGATATGACCTTTTGGTTGACCGTGTCTTCTGATCTTTGAAAGTGAAAGGATTTCGTGTAGATCCTCAGTCCCCAAGTGTGGTTTACATGTTTCCATCTTTGTAGTGATTGTTTCCATGGTGAAGCTCTGTCTGGTATCACGAGCGGCAACAGTTCTTGGAAGCGGATGTGACCAGAAGGCGCACTACATCGTCGTGGGAACAAAGTAAGTTGGCTGGATACGTAAGCGGGCAAACCTTCCATGACCACGAGCTTTGAAGGGGTGGATCAAAAGTTTCCCACGACTACGAAAATTGGATGGCTGCGATCATGATCCTTGACATGGGGAGCGGCGGCCACGAGCACGAACCTTGGAAGGAATGAGGCGTTCAAGCGGCTTCGTATCTTGGAGAGGACATTGAAACTTATGGAGAAAAATGCTGAAGCTTCGGCTTCATATCCTGGAGCGAACGTTGAAGTGGAGCCGCTGTTGGAGGACGTTGAAGTGGAACGACTTCTAGAGAGAACGTTGAAGCGGAGCCGCTGCTTGAGGACGTTGAAGCGGAGCGACTTCTGGAGAGAACGTTGAATCGTAGCCGTTGCTGGATGACGTTGAAGCGGAGCCGCTGCTGGAGGACGTTGAAGCGGAGCGACTTCTGGAGAGAGCGTTGAAGCGGCTCCTTATCTTCGATTGATGACATGTGCAATGTGACTGGCCACACCGTCTCCGAGGATGTAATCTCAAGATGGAAGTTCCATCGTGACATGTGAGTAGACTACAAGTTCAACTCTCCCTCGTTTGTTGAGGGTTTTACCGAGATCCAAAAGTTGCAGGACGAGGCGATCGAAGGCCCTTCCGCGGATGTGATCAAACAACAGGAAGCGGAAATCGAAAGGTTTTCCAAAAAGTTGAAGCTGAAACGGGGGGGCTCTCCAAAGAACGAAGGAGGCTTTTTCTAAGAAGAGCAAGTCATTGCTGAATGGCTTCCCTTGAATGTACTTCTGTCTTCTGAACTTCTTTTGCTTAGGTTTTTTTTTTTTTTTTTGAAAGGAAAACGAGACGCCTGGTTTATGGTTTGGTTTTCTGGATTTTTGGCTTGATAGATAATTGTTACCTATGACGGTTTTGGATTATTATTTGGAATGAACTGTTTCTAGAATAATGTCGTTTTTTATTATGATCGTAAGTAACACAAATATTCCAGGAGAGTCATGGAACCGTGAGTGTTGTATGACTGTGGAATGTATAGGATGAAATACGAGGATAACATGGTTATCGGTTTCTATTATCAGAGTGGAAACTCGAAGTAATAGATCATGCACTTTTTATAACAAGACTTACTCGTTTCCAGGGTCTCCCAACAAAACGGATCTTGGTGTAAGTCTGAGTTTTATGGGCGGCGCCGCCGTTACTGTGAGAAGTCCCCAGTCATTTCTCGTCGTGTGATAAACTGAGTCGTCTGGTAACTGAGTCGTCGATCCCTGCGCGGATCATTTTCTTCTACCATCTTGAGATCTGGGTTGAAGAATGAAATCGGGAATTAGAAATTGACATTGTAACCGAGAGATTAATCTCCAACTGTGGTCGCCAATTGTTTGAGGGTGAAAACAGTTTCTGCTGATTTTGGTAATTTCGAGTGTGTGGGTGAGAAACGAGTCTAAACCCTAAACAATGTACTGCAAGGGAGTATTTTGATTCGAGAGATCAATTTGTACAAATACGACCTAAAACAAGAATTGGACGTTGCAGACTTGTTTCGGTCACAAAGTGAAGGAGAAGGGTTGGTCTAGAGAGGGAAGCGAAGAGAGTGTTGAGACCAGAATAGCTGATTCGGGAAGAGTAGTTGTTTGACGATTTGTATCAGAAAGTGGAAAGCTAACAGATGGGAAAGCTAACAAGTGATTTCTGAGTGTTGTATTCTCCTGAAAAAAACTTATCTTTGGTGGAAATAGGTGAGACCTATTTATACAAGTCGCAACGAAACATACCCTGGTCTCGTAAGAAATGGAAATGGTTGAGTAAATTGAAGAAAGAGGTAACGGGTAACGCCTGGAATTGATGTTTCCATAATGAAGGAAACGTTTCACCATTACTTCTTGTATTTACTAACCGCCTCACTCTTATGACACTTTCCTGTAACGGGCGTAATGTACGCCGCACGCTGTAAACCGCCAGACCAATACCCTGATGACCATCCCCTAGTTTGTGACATGTTTTGATGTCTTGAGTGTTTTTCGTGGAAAACGAGTAGCATGTTTCTACGTGTGAAAAGTTAAGATTGAGAGGTTTTCCGGTTCGGTGGCGACCTTCGACGACCGAGATTTGCATTTCAAGAAGAAGGGTAGACATTGATTATGGCTACCTTTCATTGGCAGCTAGCGGAGTGGTTGCGGCATGGCTTGCGCATGTTCTGGGCGTGGCCAATTAGGGTTTGGTGCCATGACCAAGAATTGGCACCGTAGCCAAGAGATTGCCACAAGTCGTTTGGTGGCAAGCTTGTACGGCTGAGATCTGCATCTCAGGAGGAAGGGTATCCGTCGATTGTTTCAACCCTTCGTTTGGCAGCCAACGGCATGGCTTTGGCATGTTTTAGGCGCGACCAAATTAGGGTTTTGGCTTAAACCGTGGAATTTGGCATTGGGACATAAGTTGCCATGCGTTTGGTGGCGAACTTGTACGGCTGAGATTTGCATCTCAGAAGGAAGGGTAGCCGTTGATTGTTGCAACTCTTCGTTTGACAGACAGCGACATGGAGGCATGACCGGCATGGCTTTGGCATGGTGGTGCGACTGGCATGGCATGCCTTTGGTCCGGAGATGTGGATGACATGGGTGGCATGCCGTTGGCACGGTGGTTCGGTTGGCATGGTAGGCCTTTAGCGCGTTGATGTGGATGGCATTCCGTTGGCACAGTGGTGCGGCTGGCATGGTATGCCTTTGGCGTGGAGATGTGGATGGCATGGCTGGCATGCCATTGGCACGGTGGTGTGGATGGCATGGTATGCCTTTGGTACGAAGATGTGGATGGCATGCCGTTGGCACGGTGGTGCGGATGGCATGGTATGCCTTTGGCGCGGAGATGATGCCAGTCAATACTGAGGGTTCTATCGTGGAACATAACATGTATATAAAAAAAGGTACCATGGTAAATTTCACATAGACATATTGAATGGCTCAATAAGTGTGCTAGTGGAGATATTGGTACTCTCGGCTTCGTTTTCATATAGAGTGACGTCACGTTAGACTAAGGTTTTACGATTTTAACCCTAAGCTAAAAACCACCATCAACAGTACTATGTGTATAACTGAAATAGAAACTATTGAACAACTTTTATTGCATTGTCCGTATGCTAAGGAGGTTTCCAATTCAGCTCCAAACCCTATCTCTCTGAATATAAATCCCTCTTGGTCCTTATTGGATATTTGCAAATAATGGATTACCAATCCCAAGAAACAAATCCCCTTAAAGTTAATGCTCACTAAAATGTGGTTCATTTGGAAGGAAAGGTGTAATAGAGTCTTCGAGAACAAATCAACAACCTATAATATCTTAGCTCTAGAAATTCAAGGATATATTGCTTTCTGGTCAAAGAAGAACAAGGCACAAGACAAACCCAGGAAGCACCACAGGAAAGTCTCAGCACAAACTTGGCAGGCACCTCTAAAAGATACACTCAAAATTAATGGTTATGCAGCTTGGATTTCTGACACTTTACCATATAGTTATGCTATAATATTAAGATATGATGCAGGAAGCACATGAGGAGGAAAAGAAGGGAAGTCAACAACAATAGACCCACAAGAAGGGGAGGCTCTAAGAGTGCTGCAAGCTGCTATTTGGGCGAAAGAGAAGAATTTGGAGAACTTTAGCATATAAGGAGACTGTGAGAGTTTGTTCAAATATCTTCATGGAAAAAAATTTGATATTTCCTGGCGTTCTAAAGCTTTTCTAAACGAAGCCGATAGGTTGGTTCATTTATGTAACAAATTTTTGGGATTTTATTTTGTTCCTAGATTAGGAAACAAGGCGGCAGATATTCTAGCAAAATCTGCTCGGACCTTAACTACAATTATGGGAGAACCTTCCCCCTATTTGTATCCAACAACAACTTTCAGTAGATAGATCTAATATCAAAACATCATGTTATGGATGGATATTAGATGACTCTACTTCTTTTGTTTCTCGGGCTTTTTCTGAGCTTTAGTTTAGGCAATGAAATATCTTATTTACTTTTTCTTTCCCTTCAAATGATACTTTTACAGAGATGATTCTATATATACAAACAATTTTAATACTAATTAACGTTCACTTACAAATTCAATCTGTTATCCTCAGCATTCTCGACCAATGCCATCTTGTAATAAATGTTAATGGAAAGAAATAATATATATACAAGCAAATGAGGTTTTCCCATTACGTTACATAAATGATCATAATCTGGTGCAATATCCTTGGATGTATTCTAAGTGTCTATATGTTGTTGTTCGAAATATAAATTCCGTTTCTTGTTCACTTAAAAATTGTTCTTTATAGTCATACTGTTTTCCATGAAAAGAATATATTATTTTCTATAAATATTATGACTGTCAAATGTTACAAAGTGTGTTAATGATGTTAATTAAATCACAATTATGTTTCCATTAGACATAATTCGTCTTTTATTAGAAAATTAAAAAAAAAGTTTTTTTTCTTTTTCCTCTTTTTTTTAAGTTTTATTAAAGAGACAAAGAAAATTCTGGGAGCAAAGAAATCATTATTCCAACTGTTACTGGTGCATAGAAGGACAAAGAACCATATTCCGACTCTTAAAACATAAAATGATGTTTAAAATTATGATTCTGAAACTATCAAGGAGGATTTGCTAAGCCGTTTCAAACAAATCTTCACCAAAGACCCTAATGTATGTCCTCTTAGCTTTCCTTCTTTAATATCAATATGTTGTCTGCTCTTGGGAAAAAATTCATTGCTGCCATCCCATTAACTGAGATTTTGAATACTTTGAAGAACATCGGATATTTAAGGTCCCTGATGGATTTCCGGCTTTTTTATACAAAAATGTTAGCATATAGTGGTGATGAAATCACTAGTCTCATACATATATTTGCTTTATATTTTGTGATGTGTCTCCTGGTCTCAATCACACAAACCTAGCGCCAGTTCCAAAAAAAAAAGTCCTGCTCATCCTACGAACTTTAGACCTATCGTATTATGCAATGTTTTGTATAAGGTAGTTACAAAAATTATAACTTGTAGGTTGATTCTTCTCCTTCGTGAACTCATCATGGACAAGAATCGGTCTACATCCATGGAATTGGAGGATAAATATTTAGGTGTTCAAATCTTATTAAAGCCTAACAAAAGAATTGACAAGTTTGATCCAAAGTTGTCAGGATGGAAGAAACATTTCGTGAACCATATGGGAAGAAACTCATCCCTTTACACTACATGGCTACAACTATTCTCCCCAAATATGTGATCAAAAAGATCAACCAAAGACTTAAAAAACTTCTGGTGGGCCATTTTAGAGAGGAGAGGAAACTGCATCACATTAAATGGGACTGATTTATCACCCGTAAGGAAAAAGGTTTATTGGGATTGAGATCTTTGGATTTGTACGAGAAAATAATTGAGAGTGCACGATATTGAAGATAAAGATGAAAAATAATTATGGAGCCACCATCATGTATATAAGTCACTAAAGGTAAAGAAATATTGGATAATTTTTTCATCACATTAAAAATCGACAACACTAAGAAACTCCTCTAGTGTTAAGAAAAATGCAAACGAAATTCAATGTGATATCAATTTCAAGAAAATATCGACTAGTTTAACGAATTATCGTAATGTAGAACTATTTTTTACGTAAATTAGAAAGTTATTCATTTAGAGTGCGTTTGGCACCACGAATTTTTGGGCAGAATTGAGTTGGGGAGGTAGTTGGTGGAGGTGGTGATTATATGAGTATTTGGCACAGCTATTTTAGGGGTCATTCCATTTTTTCGGGAACTTCTTTTCCTTCAATCAGTGGAAATCAAGTTGACATCTAAACCCTGGGATTTCAAACTCCTTTCTTTTTTTTCCATCCTTTTCTCCTTCTTCCCCATTCCCCCCTCTTTCCCTTTCGTGTCCAGTGATGTGATTTGTAGATAATGGTAAAAGTGGTTCGATTCTCAGACTTGCGAAGGATAAAATATAGACTTAAATTCTAAAATTAAAATAGAAAACACACTAAAAGTTCTAGCAAACTCAATCAAAGATGATATCAATATTAAAAGAACAGTGAGGCTAAGATTCCACTATTTTCCAAGTTTAAAGTGATTTAATCCAATCTTTGTATTCATGCAATTTTCTCGTTCAATTTGATTCTTACTATTGCAACAAGTAGATTTTCAAAAGCAATAATTGTAAATACCAAGTATGAAGCATCAAAAGTCTTAAACTAAGCATACTCCATCAAAATAGATCACAATTACTCAAATAAAAATCATATTCGATAGTAGTTCAAGGCAAATAATCATAATAAATTGCAATAAATAGATAAAAGAGAATGTACCACTTTTTGTTGGAAAAATAGCTTCCTCTAGCGCCTCAGCAATGGGGTTTAGCTTCTCATATTAACCATGTTATCAAAATATGTTTTTATATCTCAAAAGTGTACAAGGAGGTGAAAAAGTGATAACACAGCCGATTCGCAACAGTGTGAAGGTGTTGCAGAATCTCTGTTACAAAGAGGAAACAGTAGCTAAAGACCTAATGCAATTACTGTTGATAAACGATAGATGGGTTCTGTTGTTGAATATCGATAGTGTTCTGCGACAGATACTTGTGCGTCAATGTTCTTCGTGTTCTTCCTCTTCAGCAGCAGCAACAGAATATTGTATTTTTCGTGCAACTCGATCTCTGGAGCTCTGTGGTGTTCTAAACTTCTCCTAAGGTTTCGTACCCCCTATATGAGACTCGAAACAACTTATATATACTCTACATGTGACGATATTTCGAGAAAGATTTCAATTATCTTCCCGTTCTTTTATCTGCAAGTCACGGACTTTTCTTCACATAAAGTTACGAATTCTTTCCCTTTTCTTCTCTGGTTTCCGTCGTCAACCCTCTTCTTAGGATAGAATCAAATCCAACAGGTGATATTCTCTTCCCTTTCTGTACGTATTTACTAAAAATAAATCAACTTCCCATAATTTCTCTCGTGCCCTGTTTTCACGAGAACCACATCACAACTTCTCCTGGTTCGATTCAAACTCTACTACCACCCTTGTTTAGTAGCAACGGGCTAATTCGAGTCATATCCATGAAAATATCCAGCATAATCCACGTAACTTTTCAACAGCAAAAAACCCGAGATTACATCACTTTCCTGTTTTGCTTCATACTAAAAAACCATCCCAAGTTCATCGAATAAAACACCCATACACGCCCTGTTTAGTCCACTGAAGCCTAACCCAAGAGAATTCAGTGGTTGAATCTCTCCATAATCGTTCCAAAATCAAACCCTAAAATATGCTCCGCTGTAAAAATAATTCCTGCCAGAACTTGAAATTGAATTCTTGAAGATGACCTCCCCTTATCCTCTGATAGGGTGTAAATAGCATGCGACAGCAAATAGTAAATAGGATACCCCTGATCAGTAAGTGCCCCTTAGTAATTGAAGTGCCCCTTATCCAAACTGAGAGTCTGAATAGTAATTTTCTCCCACGAGCGCAAATACCACTTTTCGAGCCAATTTTCCCGGAAAAACTTATTTCTCCAAAAACACCTACAAAAACATAAAATACCAAAATAAGTACAAAAATGGGTACTAACAAAATAGAAAATCCAGATCAAAAATAGACACATAAATGCGTCTATCAAATACCCCCAAACCTATTATTTGCTAGTCCTCGAGGAAAAAAACAAAATAGAAATAAAATCCTAACTCACTGTCGCAGGCATCGTCGATTGCATTTAGCGTATGCAATAAGACTTTAAACCCCTAGGTTGCCCTAGTGGCGGAGTGTTGTCTCCGGAGGTCTTACCAGAGGTATACCCACAAAACCTTTATACTCCAGACCCTAGATATCTACACAGAACCTTGGAAGGCACTAAAGAATCTCCTTGGTTGGCATACTTATCGACTACAGGAGGAAGTACCCTGATGCTAAATTCCAATTGTTGTACACGAGTTTGCACTCTAGCATACTAAAATTCATATATAAGTGACAGAGCTCTACTCAGATAGTCGCACTATGGACATCAATATCCGGAGTCAAAACTAATCACATGGATAGATCAAGAAGATGGATATAGAGAAAAACATTGATGGTTTTGATGTTTACTAGGTGAACGGTGTTTCTCATATCTGTCTGAAGGCCACTGCCAAAATGAACCTATCCTAATGGACTGAGATACTAGTCTGACTAATATCAACACACTGGCACATACAAGGGTACCAGTGGTCGATAATCCTAACTCTAGGTCAACACAACTGGCATATACAAGGGTTCCAGTGGTCGACTATATTGAATTTATTCCAGTTGGTCTGATAGTCTGGTCTCAATTTCTCTTTTATTTCTTTTTTTTTCTCTTTTTTTTTTTTTTTGTATCTCAATCACTCTAATTCACCCTAACATTGGTAACAACTTGAATCGTGAGCCCCACCTAATCACTTAGAGAAACATAGTTTAAAAACAAAACAAAATAAAAACAGAAGTGAAATGGACTCAACGAGATATGGTGAAACTATCATGTTATTTCTAACACCTGAGCTCTGTGCTTTTATGAATAGACTCTTTAGATGTTGCCATCTAGTCAGATTGATTCCTCAACTCCTACAACCAAAATGCTTCCATCCACTTAGATTGGTTAGTGCCATCCTTAATAGGGATAAATTTCTAGGCTCTGGAGTTTATTTATTGCAACGAAAAGGTAACAAAAAGTTCTACCCCACCCCCAAACTTAAATCTAACATTGTCCTCAATGTTTCTAATTAAAGAACAGTACCAAAAATACAAGTAACATGAGTAAATAGTAAAGAGAGAAGTCAGAAAGATAGTACCTGGGTGAAGTGTAACCAAAAACCTACAAAAATATTACACAACATACAAAATCGCCTCGATGGTCAATCAAGGTAAACAGGGTCCTCCAGAGGGACCTCCTCAACATCACCTGTAGGAAAAGGATCTAAAAAGGGCTTCAATCGCTGACCGTTAACCTTCGAAGAACTACTACCATCTGGTGTCTCAATCTTAACAGCGCCATGAGGAAAAAACAGTTCGGACTACAAAAGGACAGGTCCACCGAGAGCGCAACTTCCCGGGGAATAGATGCAACCGGGTGTCATATAGAAGAACTTTTTGACCTGGAGAAAATGACTTTCGTAAAATATTCCTATCATGCACAAGTTTCATTTTGTTCTTATACTCCTTAGCACTATCGTATGCATCTCTACGAATCTCGTCCAACTCATTGAGCTGGAGATTTCTTTGAGCTCCTGCCTTGCCAAGTGAAAAGTTTAAGCTCTTAATAGCCCAATAGGCTCGATGCTCTAACTCAACAGGCAGGTGACATGCCTTGCCAAACACTAAACGATAAGGTGACATTCCAATGGGTGTCTTAAACGCAGTACGGTAAGCCCATAAGGCATCAGTAAGCCTCGACGACCAGTCTTTCCTATTTGGATTAACTGTTTTCTCTAGAATACGTTTAATTTCCCTATTGGAAACCTCTACCTGACCACTAGTCTGAGGGTGATACGGGGTTGCTACTTTATGGGTAATACTGTATTGTTTCATTAAAAGAGAAAACAGTTTATTCCAAAAGTGTGAACCTCCATCCCTAATTATAGCTCGCGGCGTACCAAAACGTGTAAGTATATTATCTTTCAAAAACTGGACTACAACCCTGTGGTCATTCGTTTTTTACACGGAACCGCCTCAACCCACTTAGACACATAGTCTACAGCGACAAGTATGTAAAGATAACTAAACGAAATAAGAAATGGACCCATAAAATCAATGACCCACACATCAAAGATCTCAATCACTAAAAAAACACAACGACTATTTTTATGGGAAATGGTTCCTAACTTCTGGCAACGCTCACAAGAAACACAACGACTATGGGAATCTTTAAACCATGAAGGCCAGTAAAATCCACACTGCAAAATCTTAGCAGCAGTCTTCTTAGCACTAAAATGACCCCCACATGCATGTTCATGACAAAAGGAGATAATACTAGACTGGTCACTCTCAGATACACATCTCCTAATAATCTGGTCCGGACAATACTTAAACAGATAAGGATCGTCCCAAAAGAAATGCTTAACCTCGTCCAAAAACCTAGAACGGTCTTGCTTACCCCAATGTTGAGGCATTCGACCATTAATAAGATAATTCACTATATTTGCATACCAAGGTGATTGGGAAATAGAGAACAATTGTTCATCAGGAAAACTATCCCTTATAGGAAAGGAATTATTAGGGGAACTAACAACTAGCCTAGACAAGTGGTCTGCTACCACATTCTCTGCACCCTTTTTGTCTCTAATTTCTAGACAAAATTCTTGTAACAAAAGGATCCATCTAATCAATCTAGGTTTGGTATCCTTCTTGGACAAAAGGTATTTGAAAGCAACATGATCAGTGTAGATTACGATCTTAGAACCTAATAAATAAGATCTAAACTTATCCAAGGCAAACACGATGGCTGGAAATTCCTTCTCGGTAGTTGTATAGTTTATTTGGGCATCATTCAGAGTTTTGCTAGCATAGTAAATCACATGGAGTAATTTGTTTTCTCGCTGACCTAGCACAACGCCTATAGCATAATCTGAAGCATCACACATAATTTGAAAGGGTAGGTTCCAGTTAGGTGCCTGGACTATCGGGGCAGTAGCGAGTAAAGTTTTAAGCTTATCAAAAGCCTTTAAGCAAGCATCATCAAAGACAAACTTAACATCTTTTGCAAGCAAATTGCAAAGAGGTCTAGAAATCAAGCTAAAATCCTTAATGAATCGACGGTAAAAACCTGCATTCCCTAAGAATGACCTAATATCTTTTACGGTTTTTGGGACCTGTATAGTCTTAATAAGGTCAATTTTGGCTTTGTCTAGCTCTATACACTTTAAATAAACGATGTGCCCTAAGACAATTCAACCATGAAATGGCATTTTTCCCAATTAAGCACTAAATTATTTTCCTTACACCTAGTCAACACTAATGTCAAATGATGCAAGCACTTATCAAAAGATGAACCAAACACTGAAAAATCATCCATAAAGACCTCTAAGAACCGTTCTACCATATCAGAAAATATGCTCATCATACAACACTGAAAACTTGCAGGGGCATTACATAGCCCGAAAGGCATGCGTCTATACGCAAAGGTACCAAAGGGACAGGTAAAAGTGGTTTTCTCCTGGTCTTCTGGGGCAATAACGATCTTATTATAACCGGAGTAGCCATCTAAGAAGCAATAGTGACTATGTCCAGCTAATCGCTCTAGCATTTGGTCGATAAAAGGAAGGGGAAAGTGATCCTTCCTTGTGACCTTGTTCAATTTCCTATAGTCAATACACACACGCCTTCCCGTGGTCACTCGGGTTGGGATTAATTCATTATTATCATTCTGGACTACAGTGATACCTGATTTCTTGGGGACAACCTGAACAGGGCTGACCCATTTACTATCTGAAATTGGGTAAATAATACTCGCATCTAACAACTTAAGCACCTCTTTTCGAACTACCTCTTTCATGTTAGGGTTCAGTCGACGTTGCATCTCCCTAGAAGGTTTGGAGTCTTCCTCTAAATGAAGATGATGCATACACACAGTAGGACTTATACCCTTAATGTCTACTATAGTCCACCCTAAAGCTTCCTTATTGTCTTGAAGTACTTTTACTATCCTACTTTCATGATCACTATCCAAATCGGAAGCTACAATCACAGGTAAAGTCTCATATGGGCCTAAAAACACATATTGTAGAGTATCGGGTAGTGGTTTAAGGTCCAACTTTGGGGGCTCTTATAAAGAAGGAATTAGGGTAGTCTCAGAAACTGGTAACGGTTCGAACCTAACTTTCCATCTATCAGTGTCTAACACGGGGATAGAATCTAATAGAGCATTCACCTGTTCAATAGTGTTATCGTCATCAAAATATAAACCAAAATGGGATAGAAAACTTTCTAATGGGTCTTCAAATAAAATGTTTGGTAATGACTTCTGAACTAAGGCTTCTATCATGTTCACCTCTTCAACACATGTGTCATCTAACTCATAAGGTAGGTTACTGACATTAAAAATATTCATATCTATAGTCATATTACCAAAAGATAAATTCATCACACCATTTCGACAGTTAATGATCGCATTCGACGTAGCTAAAAACGGGCAACCTAAAATCACAGGTATTTGGTTCTCTGGGTCAGGGACAGGTTGAGTATCTAGGACCACGAAATCCACTGGATATATAAACTTGTCGACCTCAATAACACCTCGAGGAATTTTATCAGACCTATCAGCTAACTGCAGTGTAATCTGAGTAGGTTTCATTTCACCAAGTCCTAGATGTAAGTACGCATGGTACGGAAGTAGGTTCACACTGTCTCCTAAGTCAAGTAAATCTTTTTCTACCTGGTGTTTACCTATTGTACAAGCAATGGTAGGGGAACCTGGGTATTTGTACTTTGGAGTTGTAGTGTTTTGAATAATTGAACTTACGTGACTAGCTAAAAACGCTTTCTTATGGACGTTAAGTTTTCGCTTTCGCGTACACATATCCTTAAGGAACTTGGAATAAGCAGGAATTTGCCTAATTGCATCTAATAAAGGAAGGTTTATGGTAACTTGCTTAAAAACCTCCAATATGTCATTAAAGTTCTATTTCTTCTTTGTTGGTACTAATAGCTGAGGAAATGGGGCTCTAGGCACAGAATCAGACCTCTCAGGAACTGAGTTGGCATCATCAGAAATTTTATCAGTTTCCTTAGCTAGTGGTCCTGAGGGGTGAACTACAGTATGTTCACTATCGGGCATGCTTACCTGATTGTCTACTATCCTACCACTCCTAAGGGTTCTAATAACATTTAATTGATTCGATGGTTTTGTACCTACTTCATGAACTCCTCTAGGATTGGGATTAGTATGACTAGGGAACCTACCATTATCTCTCTCACTTAAGGTCTTAGCTATTTGGCCGACTTGAAGTTATAACTTAGCAAGGCTCTGAGCATTAGTTTGAAAATTCTGCTTGGTTTCCTGTTGAAAACTAACATGGCTCTGTGCTAACATTTCCTGAGTTTTTGCTAACATCTTAATAGATTCCTCTAAGCTAGTCGTTTTATTTTCTGGGCCTGATGTATTCCTAGTGTAGCCAAAACCTGGGGGAGCATTAGGATTATTATACTGACCCTGACTCTGGCCCTTAGACCATGAAAAGTTTGGATGGTTCCTCCAACCAGGATTATAGGTTTCTGAATATGGGTCAAACTTCTGACGATTATCAAACCTAGTGTAATTATATAGAGCATTGGCTTGCTCTTCATTATTCTGGCCTTCCCAAAAAGGCTCAAATCTACCACTAGTGTTACCCACTTCTAAATCTTCTAACCTTTTCGCTATAGCAACAATTTTGGCATCTGATTCATAGCCTCCTTCTACCCTATTAACGTTTCATCTGCCGAGAAGAATTGTTTTCTGGGGTCCCCTACTACTTTCCTATTGTTGGGTCTTTTCGGAGACTTCATGCAAATATGTCATCGCGTCATCAACTGTTTGGTTCTCAAATCCACCTGTACACATAGATTGTACTGTGGTTGTGGTGGGATAATCTAAACCCTCATAAAGGATTTGAACTAACCTAACCTTCTCTAAACCATGATGAGGACATTGGGCTAATAGATCATTGAACCTTTCCAAATACCTATACAAAGTTTCTCCCTCATGTTGAGAAAACGTGCAGATTTGCGTCCTAATAGACGATGTTTTGTGCCTAGGGAAAAACTTGTTCAAAAAGGCAGATGTAAGTTGTTCATACGTTTCGATTGACCCGGAAGCCAAACTATATAGCCACGATTTAGCTTTATCTTTCAGGGAAAAGGGAATAACCTAAGTTTCAAAGCATCATCATCTAGGTTTCTAATCCTGAGGGTACTACAAATTTCCTCAAAGTCCCAAACATGGAAATAGGGGTTTTCATTTTCTTTCCCTAAAAAGATTGGGAGCAGCTGTAAGGTCCCAGGTTTAAGTTAATAAGTTACTTCCGTCTCATCTAACCTGATACATGAGGGGTGAGTAGTCCTAGTTGGATTCAACAAAGCTTTAAAAGTTGCCATTTCTGGCGCTATCGGAGCAACAAGGATTCTCTCCTCAGTCAAAGGACGTTCATAAACAGACTCTTCAAAAGTCGGCCTCTCTAGATTAAGGTAATCGAGACGCTTCGAACTACTAGGTTTATCTTTAACAAATCTACATATTGCGTCTCTTTTACGTTCATGCATACAATAGAATTTTCTAAATTGGAAGGGTAAGCAAACACATATCAAGGACGACTCAACCAAATCAAACCTATTGATTTCTAGCAAACAAAAAGCATGATGGCTCCATTTAGATTGTTTCTAGACCAGCTTCTAATCCTTCGAACGGGAATTCGTTTCAATTTAAGCAAACCCCTACGGAAGCAATCCGAGTTAAAGTAAGTTGAATAGAGGCGAGGGAAGCTCGGTAGAGCTTTGATACCCAAGGCCTCATCGGTATTACAAGACGGCGCAGTCACGCATTCAACTTACGGAAACCGTCAAGAACTTCGAAGTATGCTTAAAAGAGTAACCAATATTTTTCGAATGACTTTCTTATTAAGCTCGTTACCCTATCGTTCTCGTTCTATTCAAAATTTTAGGCTTAGGTTCGCGTAGGTTACGTGTTCCTAAAACGGGCAAGAATAGAACGGTGATGAAATCCGAACCCTTATCTTGTATGGCCAGGCCTTGCTCTTTACTAGAAAAATAAATGTTTGTATTCAGTCCTCAACATATATGCTTACGAAGGAGTCCAGTAACTCGCTGACAGGGGATTCACGAGTGTTTAGAATCTTACCTCCCGTTCCAGACGGGGGATGGATCGGTTGTAGTCGACTCGGGCCACTGAATCCGATGTCAAGTGTACGAACCCAAGGTGTAGAGACAATATCGTAATTTTCCTCCTTCTCGTAATTTAAAGTACCCTTCCGTAGGGTAATAAAAAAAATAATGTCCCAAAGTCCAAAAGTCCAAAAGTCCAAAAAGAAAAGAAAAATTACAAAAATAATAAACCCTAATACAATTTTTTTTTGTTTAAAAGAAAATAAACAAACCCTAAACTAAAATTGTCTAAAATAAAATTGTCTTCTTTTCTGTTATTTTTGGTTTAATCTTTAGCTCGAAGTCTTTATGAAATCACCAAACTCTTTGGCTCAATTTTCTTTATGATCCGGAACCTGTAGACACAAGATAAATACCTAAAAACATAAAAAAGAACAAAAATAATAATAATAATAAAAAAATCTAAAACCCTAAAAACAAGTCCGCGTCGGCGGCGCCAAAAACTGATGTGATTTGTAGATAGTGGTAAAAGTGGTTCGATTCTCAGACTTGCGGAAGGATAAAATATAGACTTAAATTCTAAAACTAAAATAGAAAACACTCTAAAAGTTGTAGCAAACTCAATCAAAGATGATATCAATATTAAAAGAATACTGAGGCTAAGATTCCATTATTTTCCAAGTTTAAAGTGATTTAATCCAATCTTTGTATTCATGTAATTTTCTAGTTCAATTTGATTCTTACTATTGCAACAAGTAGATTCTCAAAAACAATAATTGTAAATACCAAGTATGAAGCATCAAAAATCTTAAACTAAGCATACTCCATCAAAATAGATCACAATTACTCAAATAAAAATCATATTCGATATTAGTTCAAGGCAAATAATCATAATAAAATTGCAATAAATAGATAAAAGAGAATATACCACTTCTTGTTGGAAAAATAGCATCCTCTAGCGCCTCAGCAATGGGGTTTAGATCCTCATATTAACCATGTTCTCAAAATATGTTTTTATATCTCAAAAGTGTACAAGGAGGTGAAAAAGTGATAACACAGCCGATTCGCAACAGTGTGAAGGTGTTGCAGAATCTCTGTTACAAAGAGGAAACAGTAGCTAAAGACCTAATGCAATTACTGTTGATAAACGATAGATGGGTTCTGTTGTTGAATATCGATAGTGTTCTGCGACAGATACTTGTGCGTCAATGTTCTTCGTGTTCTTCCTCTTCAGCAGCAGCAACAGAATATTGTATTTTTCGTGCAACTCGATCTCTGGAGCTCTGTGGTGTTCTAAACTTCTCCTAAGGTTTCGTACCCCCTATATGAGACTCGAAACAACTTATATATACTCTACATGTGACGATATTTCGAGAAAGATTTCAATTATCTTCCCGTTCTTTTCTCTGCAAGTCACGGACTTTTCTTCACATAAAGTTACGAATTCTTTCCCTTTTCTTCTCTGGTTTCCGTCGTCAACCCTCTTCTTAGGATAAAATCAAATCCAACAGGTGATATTCTCTTCCCTTTCTGTACGTATTTACTAAAAATAAATCAACTTCCCATAATTTCTCTCTTTCCCTGTTTTCACGAGAACCACATCACAACTTCTCCTGGTTCGATTCAAACTCTACTACCACCCTTGTTTAGTAGCAACGGGCTAATTCGAGTCATATCCATGAAAATATCCAGCATAATCCACATAACTTTTCAACAGCAAAAAACCCGAGATTATATCACTTTCCTGTTTTGCTTCATACTAAAAATCCATCCCAAGTTCATCGAATAAAACACCCATACACGCCCTGTTTATTCCACTGAAGCCTAACCCAAGAGAATTCAGCGGTTGAATCTCTCCATAATCGTTCCAAAATCAAACCCTAAAATATGCTCCGCTGTAAAAATAATTCCTGCCAGAACTTGAATTTGAATTCTTGAAGATGACCTCCCCTTATCCTCTGATGGGGTGTAAATAGCATGCGGCAGCAAACAGTAACAAAATAGAAAATCGAGATCAAAATAGACACATAAATCCGTCTATCATCCAGCCATAAGCTTAATCCGAGAAAATCACACTATTTTCCCATGTTTTCATCATGGGTTGTTATTAAATTTTTGTTCTCTTGTTCTCATACACTTCTATCAATCATCTTTTGATGAAATTCCAAACCCTAAATTTTTATTTTTTTCAGAGCCAATTAAATTTTTATCAATCATCTTTTGATGAAATACCAAACTCTAGATTTTTTTTTTAGAGCCAGTTAAATCTGGATTGTAAATCTAATCCAAGGGAAAAGAAGCTTTCATGATTGAACGGTGTTCTTCTTGTTTTTGTTTCAGTACAATAATGAACCCTAATCTACCATTTCCCCATCTAATTTCCTGATTTTCGCATGTACTAATTAGAAAACCAAATTGGTTTATCAAAAAATTTCAGCACAAACAGATCCTGATTTCAAACGATTCACACTATCAGAAAAGCTTTGATTCTTCTTATCTCTTTTCATGAAATCCTGCTTTCAGTAAGAACTAAGAACTATGTCTTAACCTTATTTTTCACCTATTCAATTTTGATGCCTACAAAGGCAGTTGAATTTCTAGGTAGTTGGTTTTCTAGGTTGTTTGAACTAGCTAGAAGTTGAACTCCACTTGTGCCAAACGAACCCTTATATATTTTATGGGACCCACAGAAAAGTTTCAATTTTTATTAATTTATAAATTTGGAAAATCATTAGTTTAGCAAGTTGTCCATAATTGGGAACGGCAAAAATTTTATTATTTTATTTTAACATAACAGTTGATTTATCGGGATTATTTTATAAAGGTTCTGCTTATATGTTAACAATATCTGGATCGACTATGTCCAAGATTAGAATTGCAGGAAAAGCAATATCGGTTACTGAGTTGGACCTTAAGAAATATCATTTTGAAAGGTCCAGTTGTTACATAGTTTTTCGCTTGTTACATAATGCTAAAAAACGTTATTCTTTCAAAAATGGGAAAAACAGTTATAATGGTAACTGTCTTTTTGGTAAATAACGGCCAACCTTAAGTAAGCCACAGACGTCCGTCTGAATCTGATTCGGTTGAATCTGACTCTTTACATCCAAGTCAGACATAAAAAAAGCTGAAATCAGTTACCGAGACAGATTAATGTGTTTAAGAACCCATTTTATCATTAATATGCAGTGTGGCTGTGAGACCAGTATTCCTTCACAAGTTGCCCAAACAACGATCCTTCATCCGCGATCAACTTCACTGGTTCATCATACTCCACAATTTTCCCTGTACAACAATGGAAAACAGTTCAGGTGATCAGTTATAATCACATTACGAATCTCTGATCATCCATTACTGCTATCCCGTTGGCATACGGGTAGGATTCACCGGAAGAAGGTACCTCTGTCTGACTTGAACTGTGAACATTCTAAAGAAAATTCACTTAATGTAAAATTGTATTTTGCACACTACAAGAGTGTATAAAACCCACCATCACTTAAGCCGAGAACCATCGTACTGTCCATAACCGTAGGTATTCTGTGGGCCACTGTAATAACAGTACAATTTTCGAATTCTGTCCTTATGGTTTTTTGGAGAATGTAGTCTGTTGCGCTGTCGATTGAAGCAGTAGCTTCGTCAAGCACCAATATCTGGCTTCTCCTTAACAGAGATCGCCCCAGACAAAACAATTGCCGCTGTCCCATGCTCCAGTTTACACCGTCTTGTTGAACTGCACATGCTGAAAGATCATAAACTGAAAGAAATGAAACGAAATGAAAGAGATTGATATTTTGCTCTCGATAAATACCTGAACTATCTAAACCCTCATCTGCGACTTTTACAATCTGTCGAAGCTGACATTTATCAAGAACCTGCATACATGTATCGGAACATCCTACTAGTCATGTGGTTTTCGAACTAAATATAACATCTCCTCCAATTTGTAAAGAAATAAACACAAGCAATGTATACGTATAAGCAGCGACAATATATACCTCCCAAATTTCCTCGTCCACATGTTGAGATAGGGGATCTAAATTGTATCTGACAGTACCATTAAAGAGTGTAGGATCTTGAGGGATGATCCCTAACCGTGATCGTAGATCATGAAGCCCAATGGTTGAGATGTCAATGCCGTCAATGATGATTTTCCCCCCTACTGGTTCTACGAGTCGAAACAATGCACCTATTAGAGTTGACTTCCCACTTCCTGTTCTACCAACAATCCCAATCTTGTGGCCTCCTTCGAATATGCAACTAATCCCTTGAAGAACAATTGGAGTATTCAACCTATACCTCATCTGCATCAGGTTTCTTAGTATACTGATTTTTCAATACATGTGAATTTGCAAATTATGGACAAATTTAAGATAATTTTACGTCACGTACCTTCAGATCGTGGATCTCCACTCTACCTATCGCAGGCCAACTGGGCATGGGTCGGTTTCCTTCAATGAGTTCTGGAGCTTCACTGAGAATGTGCATGTACTGGTTTAGCCTTTCTAGAGAAACCATATAGTTTGCTAGTGTGCACTTGTTTTGAACAGCAACAACTAGGAAATGGTTCAATGAAAGACCATAAGACAGTGCCATCCCGATAAATCCTGCCATAAGAAAGATTGGTCATGGAAGTGTTTCACAAACTCCCATATAAGATTTTGTAGTTGAATTAAGAATCTTCATTTTTATTGAATAGTAAAACGTTCACCATTGCATTAATCATGTACATAAATGTGTGAGAACGACAGGCATAAAAGGTAAAACCAAACCTACCCGAACCGAAAATTTTAGTAGGAAGCAGAACTATCACCAGGGCTGAGCAGCAAAGAATAATGGAGCAAAGTGTTTCCAAACGCTGGATCAACCACTCATTTGCCGAAAATATATGAAAAGATGGACCACAGTTTTTGTCAATGAGATCAAGATTCTCTGTGAAGAATCGGTTTTCCTGCTCAAAAGCTCTAATTGTCATAGCTCCTGCTATAGATTCACCCAGATGGCTTGCTAGCATTGACTTGGTAGTTCCACTCATCCGCATGAACTCTTTTGCAGAAGCAGAATAGTATCTCTATCGGGTTTAAGGAAACATTCTGACATAAGTTACTTATGTACCAAAAACAAATGCATTCAGTCAAAATGTAAAAAGGATTTATGAAGAGAAATTTGTTGGATTTTTACCTGCAACAGAATCACCATATATACCAACGGTATAGAAACGACTAAAACCTGCCATGTAATAACAGCTACTACTCCCAGATTGAAACAAGTATTAGCACTACTCATAGCAGCAACAACGAAGGTAGATGGAAGGTCAAGGTCTACAATACTCAGATCAGAAGAAACCTATACGAACATACACAGAAGAAAGACATATGTGTCATAAAGTTATCGATCAAAAGAAGAACTATTGATACGTCATTCTAACTAGGGGCCTCTTACGTACCCGACTTAGTATCCTTCCCAAAGGTGTAGATTCATAAAAGGATACTGGAGCATGGAAAAGAGATTTCAATAGCTGATCAAATAGTGACTTGGAAGAAATTATGCCCAAAGCAACTGTAGAAAGAGATCTAAAGAGTACAAAGAACATTGAGCTACATCCAATCAGAATGTACACCAGGATCAGTCGCAATTGGGTGACGTGAGGGTTATGAACATTAGCAGCCATCCAATAGTTTTGTAATACTTGGCCAACAAAAAATATGATTTGGCTTAGGACAGCTACAGAGAAGTAAATGAAGCTTTTGTTTTGATTCAAATACTGTATATATGGCTTTAATCCTGCAGTGTCCCTGGTTTCTCTCTCTTCTTGCTCAATCAGCTGATGCTCAACTGACTCATTTAACTGATTTCCGCAATAACTTTCCCGAGTCTTTCCGGAATAGGTTTCACACTCACCGGAAGAAGTTACTAATTGAATGTGGGGTCTTTCAGAAGTAGTTGTAGCTTTGTGTGCATGGACAAGTTCACGAAATGCTCGACTAGAAGACAACAATATTTGATATGAAGCCGCATGTTGGATTTGCCCACCTGACATCAACTGGTAGGAAAATAGAAACTGTTCAAAATATGATATGAAGCCCCATGTTGGATTAGCACAGATGCATTGGTTGATTTTGAGGCAGTTGAAACTTAAAACCTGCAGGTTGAACCGTTTCAGTAACTAATATTTGTACTAACCAAAATAGAATCAAATGAAGGAAGGAAATCAACTTGATGTGTAACAAGTACGACCGTCTTCTCCGATAGAGCACCCATTATATATTCCTGCATTAAAACCCAAGTTAGATTTCCTTAGGATCCAAATCGAAACACACAAGAAACCAAAAGTATCCCAGAATTGGAAGATCACATTAAATATGTTTATAGCAGTATGGGCATCGACAGCACTAAATGGATCATCTAGAAGATATATGTCAGCATCCTGATAGAGTGCGCGAGCAAGTTGAATTCGCTGCTTCTGGCCACCACTCAAATTGATTCCTCTTTCTCCTATTTCAGTTTGATCGCCGAATGGTAGCATGTCAAGGTCCTTCACCAGTGAACACTTTTCTATTGTTTCTTGATATCTTTGCTTATCCATGGGGGAGCCAAACAGAATATTGGCTTGTATGCTTCCAGACTGAATCCATGCCATCTGAGAAACATAAGCAATCTTCCCATTAACTTGAACCTGTATACATCAAGGAACTTGTATAACAAAATTAGACCAATTCATGTAGATTAGCGTCCATGGAAAGAAAGTAATTTTTTTTTCCAAGTGCTTAGTCTCACAGAATTAACCTCCTAACAAAACTATGATGAAGCCTCTGAATATAGAGTATGCCCTGATAGCTTCAAAGTTCAAACCAGAGAAAAGGTCTGGGGTGATGAGAACTCACCGTTCCCTCCAACTTAGGAATTTCTCCAAGTAGTGCTGCTAACAGGGTTGATTTACCTGCACCAACCTCCCCACAAATGGCCACTTTCTCACCAACTTTAACCTCTAAGTCTATGCTCTTTAAGTTAAGAATTGATGAGTTATCTTCCCATGAGAGATTAGCTGAACTGATATAAATGGCGTATTTATCTTGCTTTGTTCGTTCCAGCTTCCTAACTTCTTTACACTCTAACTCAGGTGCTGCAAGAAATTCTACAATACGTCTAAATGCAACTTTTACA
The DNA here is from genome assembly GCF_003573695.1 of Papaver somniferum. Lineage (NCBI taxonomy): Eukaryota > Viridiplantae > Streptophyta > Magnoliopsida > Ranunculales > Papaveraceae > Papaver > Papaver somniferum. Next base: position 3,876,781 of record NW_020631041.1, read on the forward strand.
TGAATGATCATTGCAATGATCTCTGGAGTCAGTCTAATGGGTTCCTGAACAATGCGTAAAGTTGCCACAAAAGTGAAGACATTTGTAGCATTGAGAGGAACTCCAATAATATAACAAGCAACAAAAGTTGTAGAAGAAACCAATACGGGTGAGATCCAAAACACACATACAGTATATCCCATCAGAAGCTGAGTAACTTTCAAAACCTTGAGCTCCTCTTTCCTCAATCTTTCAATAACAGATTTGAAAGACATCTCCCAGGCATAAAGCTTCAAAACCTTCATGTTCAAAATAGCCTCTGATATAGCCTTCAGCCTTTTATCTTGTGCCACTATAAGCTTACTCTGAAATTTTTGCTGTAATTTGGCTAAGGGAGTATTGCATAACAAGGATAATAATATTACAACTAATGATGCAACTGATACAAACCCAACTGTGCGGTAAAGAATCGCTAATCCAAGACATAATTGAAGGCATGATGTCCATATATGGTGCAACCAATAAGGGAATTCCCCCACTCTATAGCAATCTACAGTGACAAGATTGATTATTTCGCCAGCTGAATGCTTTGACTTAACACCATTAGAAAGCCTAAGTTGCTTTCTATAGATAGATGCTGAGAGCAAAGACCTGACTTGCACTCCCAACAATCTACAGCGGAAGTACCACTGCCTCTGCGACAGCGACTCAATGAATTTGGTCAAAAACAATAATATAGCTAGCATGTAGCCCTCGTGCTTAGAAGCTTCTTTTCCTTCCCAAACAGAAATGAAGGCACCAAGAAACAATGGGGCTGATGAAAGAGTGATTACCTTGAGAAATGCAAAGAGCCCAGATATTAGAATCTCTTTCCAGTAACATAAAACAATCACTCGTGCAATTGATGGCTTGATTTGCTTTTGTTTTTTCAGTTGTTCGGTGAACAATAAGTAACATGATTCAGCTCTATCTATCTTTCTTAAGATTGGTATATCATCATCTTCAAGTTTTTTTTTCTTACCCTTCTTCATCAATGGATTTAGCCACCAAAACGACATTCTACTAAGAAACCCAGCTTTAGCAAACTGGGTCTCACACTTCATACTGTAAGTATCTATGCTTTCTCTAATTCGTTTGGGTGTCTGGGTTTCTCCATTGAAATCATGTAAAAGAGCAACTCAAGTGCTTGATCACTCTCCGTCATTAAAAACTCAAATTGATCAGAAGACTCAACTGGTGCAACTGGTGCATAAGACAAATCATTCAATGGCAGGGTATTAATAGCATAATCAAAATGAAAAAGTAACTGAAAGTCTGAAACCAAAGAATCTTAATATAAATTTCTTTCATATGATCCTAATTGGATGTCAACAAAGCAAACATACACAAAAAAACATAAACCAAAACTAATAAAACCAAATGCAGTGCTATTTCTCGTTCTCGATCGACAGGGCCAAAAGTGATCCTGAATTAAGAATACCTTGCCGCCTCGGGTTAATCAAAAAGCTTTAGCAAGAAACTCTCTACTACAAAGTTAGATTCAAAAATATGCATAAAAATAAAAAAAACATGCAAGCACGATGGGTTAATTTTTTAAAATTCATGCATGTTCTTTTAATGCTAATTTACTAGTCAGTCTTGTATCTGACAGAACACTCGACTTATCTCAAAATTAACAATACCTTTTTTTTTTTTTGGTTGTGACAATCTTGTCGAATCTGTAAACAACATTGTTTTTTGTTTTCCAATGTTTGGTAACTGATTTGTCAATCGGTGAAACTGAACATAACTCGGATATAAAGTAAACTGAGTTAGTAATGAGGTGGGAAAATCAAAGACACTAGATTTGTGCCCGTGCTATGCATCAGACATATTTTTCTTTTAACTTGTTGTGGGCAGGACTTCGTCCCACCCCGTGCCAATGTAATTTTGATTTGGTGTGTGCGGGGCTTCGCCCTCCCCATATCGATGTATTTTTGATATGGTGTGGCGGGCAAATACATTAAATAGGTTGGAGAATGTGTGCAAATTTTATTTAGTTTTTCCTTTTAACTTGGAATGCGCGGGGCTTCACCCTGCCCCGTGGCAATTCATTTTTAATTTGGTGTGCGTTGGGCTTCACCCGCCCCGTGGCGATGCATTTTGTATTTGGTGTGTGCGCGGCTTCGCCTCGCCCCGTGGCGATGTTTTCTCTATTTGATGTTGTGGGGAAAATACATTAAATTAGTGGAGAATATGTGCATATTTTATTTATTTTTTCTTTTTATTTTCGCAGAATATATGTGTATTTTTTCCCCTATATATATTAATTTGGAAAAAAAAGCCCTAATATAGTAGTTACTCGATTTCCAAATTGAATTTGGATTTCCAAAAAATTCCACAACACAGTAAGTTAGGTTTTCCTTTTTAAGTTTGTAATTTTTAAACCAATCATAAGTGCCAAGTGTCCTCACCTAAATATTGCCATGTCATGAGTTCCAAATTGAATTTGGTTTCCTTTTTTTAATCTTTTTCCTATTTTTTTTTTACAAATTTAACCCAATCGTACGTTGCCAAGTATCCTCACCAAAACGCTCGTTTCACAAAACTCGAAAAAGGCCTATTTCGACCAATAGGAAGCGAGGGTTTCCTCACCGTTCAACGTGGGAGCTTTATTTGTCATGGCCTTTAAATCTTTAGATGTTATCTAGCTAACTAAGATTTTTTTTACTACAAATTTAATACTCCGTCTGTTCCACTTTAGATTACTTGGGAGTTTTCACGTGATTAAGTAAAGGCAAGAGATATGAAAAGATTTCATATGCCCTTGAAAAATGTCTCGAAACATTAATTAAAATTACCACACATTTAAAAATAAACCTATAGTTCCAGGACAATAATGTTATAGCTGTCTTCATGGAAATCCAAAGATTTCCATATTCCCTTGTAGACAGTCAACGTTTGAGTCAACCGTTATTGACGGACATACTCAACTTGGGGCTCCTGGTTGGCACAGGATCGGTGCGAAAAGACATTCTAGTCCCTTAAGATGTTAACTTAACCGTGTATGGGTGGGTTAATATGAACCCGGTGGCTAACTTTCCTAGGACATCCTTTTTTTTTCTTCTTTCCCCCTTATTTTTCTTCTCTTCTTCGCCGGGTGAAAAACCTATCAGAAAGTTTCAGGCTTGTCTTATTAACCAGATCTCTAGTGTAACTTCAGGTACAACTCTATGTCACCGCGAAATTTTTCTTCATAAGTTGTGAGAAATTCAAATACAGTTCTTTCTAGTTTATATTGAAATTTTCATCTTGTAATCATCTCTACTGTAGGATTAAGTTCATGTTGCACTTGGTTCTTTATTTGATGTCAAAGAAGAAATAGAGGAATAACGAGTTATGTATCAATGCATCATCTCGCATTTTCTTCGTTATATTGATCTGAGTATCAATTCTTCATGTCAGGGATTTGTCTTTCAATGAGACATATGGGAACATACCATTTTCACTATCAAAGAATCTGAGACATTGTAAGCTTCTATTTCCATTGGGTGGTTCAAATTTATAGTCTATTGTTCAGTGATTTTATCTGTTGGTGAAATTCTTTCGCATGTTGAAAAGCAATCAGCTAACTGGATCGATTCCTTCAACTTTGTCACATATTCCAAACTTGAAAAGCTTAAGTTTCACTAAGTTTTCATTTCTTGGCAATTTAATATTCTCTATGTTTTTTTACCGAAATACAAATTTTCCGGACCTAGACTTATCTACTTGAATGAAGCTCTACAATATCTGTAAGTTTATGAGTCTGTGTTATTTGAATGCTCATCTCATTTTTGACTTACTGTAAAATCCTTGGTTTGTTGCCAGTATATTTGGTTGGTGTATACAGTTTACCCATTTTTTTAACCTTACTTCCTACCTCAAGTACCTATTTTAATTTATAGAACTGCCAAAGTCAGTAACCCATTATATTATATAGCATCCTAAAAAGTAAGGTACCCATTTTAATATATACGACCGTGTTAGTAAGGTACCTAGTACATTTTATACACCGTCTGAAAGAAAATATGTACTACTTTGCTTACAGAGAAGTGAGCTTCGCAGTAGGCACGCTACTGACGTTAAATGATAGCTATTCAGGTAGGGACTACGCTTGAAGCTGCTACACTTTCCCCCTTCCTTTCCCCCACCCCTTTTCCTATTAGGTGGGAGCGATCTTAGCTCTTGATCCCTTGGATTGGAGTTAACAGGGGGTCCTTTTATGTGGCATTACACCACTATCTTCTTGACACCGGTGGAAATGGGGTGGGGATGGCCAGCATTTTCGTACTATTCTGCAGTTTCAGGTCATCACGATCCTATAATTAATTATTTAACAGATCTAAAATTCAACTCAAATCAAACTGTAAGTTTTATTACTGTTCAATGTCTTCGTTTAATACACACTCATGTTTATTATCTATGGATTTGAAACCCCAAAACAACAAGGAGCATTCACTAACCCACACACCCAAGACTTGCCTAAGAAAGATTTGGAAAAAAAAAACAGTACAAACAAAAATGTTCAACCTAAATCATAAGAACTCCGAAAATTATCAGTGAAGCAATACAATTCAACTAAACCGAAAAAGGACAGTAGCTTTAAACTCGTGTTGCCTGCAATATCCTTGACGTAACCACTTCAAAGTCCTGTTTAAGTTCCTTAAAAGCATAAAGTAGGACTGGTAAGAAGAGGAGTAAAGGGTAAGAAACACTCAACTGCAACACTCAATTCTGAACTTTCGTATCCATTTCCTCCAAACTGCTTTTTTACAGAGAAAATAACTTTGATGAAGAAGAAACGATCTCAAATTTCAATTTGTGGTTAGCAAACATTGGTTTAGCACCTAGATGATTAATTCAATACTAATTCTTCACCACAACATGTCTATATCTAATAGTATTAGCAGTTGCAGCTTGAATAAACTCTTTTAAAATGTTCAAATACTAAGTCCAAGTAACTTACGAGCAAACATTTACTATAAAGCTAATATTTGGTCATCACTATCGGATTGTACAAATTCATTCTTAACAACAACAACTCAATTAACATAAAGTTTTTCAAGCTACTATTAACCTGAAGCTCCCACAATAAAACCGTCTTCATCGGCTTTAACCACTTTCGAGGTATCAATATCGCCATTCCCTGTACTGCAAAAGCAAGGATTTATAAAACGATGCGAGCTCGGTGATAAGGTAATTAATTAAGGATTATTAATGATGATTTTCTTACATGGGATTGTATATAGACCAATGAGTCAGGCATACTGTGCTCGTCATTTCTGAAGAGTGAAGAGCAAAAGACAATATATTAATATGTTAAACCATAGTCCTAAGATTTTAAGAAATCTGTTGAAACTAGCAGAAACAACAAAAATATAGACAACCTTTTTGTCACAACTCAAAACTACGACTTTCAAGTAACCACAAAGAAAAACCTAGAAATGGAGCCTACCTTATATCTTGGAGAAATTCCACGAATTTGACTGTACCATCTTCCACAGGTAGAATATCCTCAGCTCTTTGAAACTACCCAATATTAACAAAAGACCCACGCAGTGTCTTGTTAATCCGAGGTATGAGGCTGAGACATCGAAATGGTTAGTTCCAATTCGAGAAAGTGTCTATCTATGTCATTTCAAGATTTGAGTTTTGGTTCTAGAGACTCGGATACCCATGAAGGGGAAAACTGGCTTTCTTATTTCTTATGATATTTCTCGGTATCACTCACGGCATATCATTCCATGTCTCACTGACTCTATCTACTTACTGACCTCTGCTTTTTCTGATGAATTCCATTGACCTGCCATGGCTAGTATAGAACCCTCATATTGGAGAGAGACGAATTTGGTAGAGGGAACTAACCGAAGAATAAGTTAAAGAGATATGAAACCCCGAAAAAGCAATTTCAAATACACCACCAACTTTATAAAATACACAAAATTGATCAAAAAGACCAAAACAGAAATTTTTTGGGTGAAATAGATTGTTAGCTTTAGATACTGTTTATATAGCCAAAAAAAAAAAAAAAATACTGTTCATTTAGCCAAAATGGATATTTGGCCCAGAATATTTTTTATTTATTAACCTGAAGAGATAAATATGTCCCTATGTTCTACAAATCTTTACTGGTCAAGTTAATGCATGTATTAAGACGAAAGCATAGCCTCCTATGATTCAAAATAAGAAGAAGCTGGTTGCTATTTCATGACTTCCAATTAATTCCAATGGAGAGAATCTGAAGCTGGCAATTGGACGATTAGGATTTTAAGTGAAACACGCGCACAATGGATTGTACAATTAAGATGTTTTTGCTCCAACTGACTAGTCTCTGGCAAATTGCTTCTGCATTGCTTTCCTGAAACATCAATGTAATGCTTAGATCATAAGAAATAAATTTGGAAGATAGAGAACAATATTTGACATGAGGTGATATCTAAAATAGCTTCACAAAAGTTATACAACTCATAATATTATAGATTTATTAGTTAAAAAGTAAATCATTATGAACCGAAGTGTACTGGTCCTACAGGAACATGATGGTTACATACTACATCGGACTAGACGTCCATTATAACATCACCAACAAACTTCCCTCTTTTGCTCTCGTTCATTCTGACTTAATACATAGGGCTGGGTCAGTTATTGCTACTATTGGACAAATTGGCAAGACAAACTAAACTATCCAAATGGATCCAGGGAAAAAGAATCCAAAGTTGGCACAAGAGATAAAGGTCAAGCCAATATAAATGCTTCCATTTCTTCAACTTACGTGCAAAAGAAGACGAGATGTTGCATTACAGAGTTGGCCATTTGTCCAAAAGCAACTGAAAATAGTCCACTAGGCAGCTGTTACAAACACGATACAAGCTTATGAGCATCCATACCTATAAATACTAATATTTTCAAGGTTTTGGTGGAACAATTAAGAATTGATAAAGGAGTTTTTGAAAGTTAAGATCCAAAATGGAAGTTACTGTATATACTTCTTTAGAGTCTGGGAAATTCGAAATGAAAAAGGCTTCTAGGTCATTGGAACTAACCTTTATCAAGTTTTGTATCTTGAAAAACTACAATTGGACTTTTACCACCAAGTTCCATGGAGACAGGCTGCCACAATCGCAAAACCAATGAGAAAGCTCGAAAAATTTACAAACTCAAACATAATCCAAGGTAAAGCGCTATAACATACCTTGACCAGTTAAGCTGCAGAAGCCATCGCCTTAGAACCGGTTGCAGAACTTCCAGTAAATGCAACCTGGTTGAGGGACATACTTTCTTAGTGCTTATTCAACATGAAATCAATAATACCGGAGATGCAGAGATAAAACATCAAATATTGATGCAGAACAGAACCTTGTCCACCTGTGGATGACATGCCAAAGGAGCACCAGCTTTTCTGCCCAGATTTTCTTAGTGCTTATTCAACATGAAATCAATAAAACGAATCCTTGATTTAGTTTTTGTTTTATAAAAAAAAAATATACAAGCACAAACGTTAACAGATAATAAAACATGGATGAAACCAGGCTCATCCAATGGCAACACATGATGAAACCAATTTCATCCAGTAATAACACATGACGTACAAAGGTTTCATCCAATGAAAACACAAGATGAAACCAGTTTCATCTAGTTGTAACCAACAAAAAAACATGTTTCATCCAGTGGAAATACATGATGAAACCAGTTTCATCTAGCGCTAACGAACAAAAAGCTATGTTGTCATCCAATGGAAATACGTGATGAAACTAGTTTCATCTGGTGGAAACACATAATGAAACCAGTTTGAATGTATCAGAGTATACACTAAGATGAAAAGAATTCAAACAAAAAAAATGTAAACAAGGATATACATCTTAGTGTATATGTGAAACCAGTTTCATCAAATACATTTTCATTACGACCTAATCATTAAAATTAGGACCGCCAATAGATGTAAACTAGATACATCCTAACTTAAGTCTAAATGAAAACCAGTTACATCCTATCTTAAATGAAAACCAGTTTCATGTAATACAGATAACCAGTTACATCATTACAACAACCAGATGCAAACCAGTTTCATCCAATATAACCAACCATAAAAATACAATTTCATTCAATACAGCTAACAATCCAATACAACAACCCAATGCAAACCAGTTTCATCCAATACAAATTCATTACAACAACAACCTAATTTTCAGTAAAGTTGAATTAGAATATCGACAGGTACTTCAAATATACCTAATTTTCAGATTCATTACAACAACAACCTAATTTTCACACCAATTTATACTAAAATAAACAAAAATAACCAAGTTACACCCGGGTACTTACAATTCAAAAATTAATCATGTAATTTTGAAAATAAATTCAAAACAAAGTTAGGGTTTTGGAACTTACGAGTTCTAGGAGACATTTTGTGAAATTGATCAGCTCAAACCCTAATTAGGCTATAAATCTTCCATGATGAAGTTTGTGTCGTTGTTTGCAGAAGACGGAGAAACCAATTCTACCGATGGTGTCTCCATTTTCAACTACAAAGACGATGATACTATTGATTTCGTCGTTGGTAAGCAGAAGGTGGAAAAACCGATTCCAATAATCGTGATGTTGAAAGACGGAGGAGAAAGAGAGGCGGTGGTGTGAACTGCTGGTCTTTTCTTTTTGGAGATGGTTGAGGAAAAAGGAAAGACGATGGTAGGGTAACAGAGAAGATATTTGTTCTAAGGGTATGTTTGTCTGTTTCACATAAAAATATTTCATGTCCATCTGACCCATGATGAAAGTTTACTCGTCCATCTGAAACGGAAAACTATTTTTTTTTGGACAAATAACCCATTTTCTGTATAAAATATAGCCTAGTAACTTTATAAATTTGATTTTGAGTACGATTTACACAAAATAAGGAGCACTTCCAACAGGCGAACGCCAATCTCAAGGAAAACTGGAGACGTAATTATAGGGAACATACATGAATACAAGTGCATATAAAGAGTAAAATAAACAGATTAAAAATGACGAACTTAAGAACAATAAAGATAAGTAAATGAACAAAAAACATTATAAAAATATCTATCGGGATTTAATTTTTAATCGAAAATCATCCATGTCCATCTGTATTCTAGAGATTTAGTTTCACGATGTCGGGGCATCGCCAGCTTATTCGAAAAAGAAGGCAGGAATGAGTACAGGAAGAAAAAGAAAGCAGTTTTAAGTTAAAGCGCATTGTTAGCCACCGGGTGAGTACATGAAGACAATTTTTAAACAAAAGCTTTGTACCCACTAGATCATCAATTACCTATTCTCGTGTCTTCATAAATAAATAATAGCACAAGCGAAATACATAAGGCTGGAGAAAGTCAAAACCAGTGCCAATCTACAATCACCAATAAAATAGAAAGGTAAATGACTGAAAATGGAAAAAAATGTTTGTGTGTGCTCAGACCTCAATAGATACATGTATATATAGACTCTATACCAATTTGGCTTATACCAAGATCATAGTTACAAGACACACAGACATTCCAATTAATATACTCAATGTTTGTGCTTAATTTGATAGGATGTCCAAGAGTTGTTGGAAAAATATCGCCTTCCTCTTGTTTCATGGCACCAATTCCTCAAAAAAAAAAGAAAAAACAAAGTTTCAAGTGGCAACAACCCTAAAACAGATATAAGGGGGTTTAGATGAGACTGTAGATGTAAATATAAAAACTTCAAGGACAAAAACAACTTCAAAAGGTAATTGTCTGGTAACCTTAAATGTTGTTGCCATTTTAGACACTGGCCAGTGAGAGCCATTAATCGTGATGATAGCACAATAATAGTGAACATCTACTGCAGCTACAACAGTTTGGATGAATACAATAGTGTGAATACACAGTCAGAAATGGCGGTTGTTTTGATCTGCAATATAGTAAAAAATAACTATAAGAACCACAAGCAAGAACAATACTGAAAAACAGATAAATAGCATAAACAAAACCTAAACCAGTGATATATCTAACAATCATGAACCTCTTAATTAACATCAAATAAACCTATCACCAGTTCATAGACAACAAAAGAAACAAAGACCACTGGCCTAATGAAGAACAATGCAAATGTTTAATAAACACCTTCCTGGAATTAAAACTATTTGGACAACTTATTAGAAACAATTGATTCCACGTTTCACTGAAACCCTATAATTTTAATTCCATATTAAATTTTGGAACCCTATATATCAATTTTGAAATAAACTGATAGAACAATATAAACCCTTCATAACGAAAAACATATAGAAAAAAGATCAAACCTTTTTTGAAGAGATGCTAAGTGATATCAAGAGCTGATTGCGTTAAATTTTGAACTCACCATTGTATGCTGATTCTTCTCTACTTCAATTGAAGATAGTTATAAAAACATGAAAAACAATAACAGTAGTAAGTGATCATAAATTGGAGATAGTTAAAGGTAATTGTTATCGTTAAACAATTAAAATTGATCCAGAACATAAATTCTTCTCTGAAATCCAATCTCGCAAAATGTTGAACAATTATAGAAGGAGGATATAGTTTACTCTAACCTAACTCGACCAGGAAGGTTAGTTAAACTGGTAAAAATATGACTGAGGGGTAAACTTGGAATAAAAAACAAAACTTAAAAAACATGGACGGACAACGGATTTTTTCCGTTTATTTAGCAAGTTTGAAACCTAGTCTGTCTATAAGGCAAAAGAGAAATCTTTGGATTTCTACAAGGATTGAATGTTAGGGTATTGATAGTAGTTTTGTTGAAAAATATAAAAAACTATCAAATAATGTGAAACAAAAAACAACTTTAGAGCCTCTTCTAAAATGGAACAGATGGAGTATGTAACGATGATTCGGCAATGACTCATACTAGAATTGACGGTTCGAATCTGGCAAATTGAATCCACGTCCACGATGGACTTGCCAGATTGGAAAATCACATGGCACGCCATCAGTGGTAACTTTGATGTTTGATGTTTAAAATAGTATAGAAGATGAGTAACTCTACGTTGACGAGAAATTTTTTGATGGGGGTGATTTTGGATGGGGGCATGGGGGACCAGTAAAAATTTGTCAATCTCAATTAATTGATTTTATCTAGTTAATTTTTGAAGAAAGGGTATCTAAGGAATTTTCTAGTAATTAATCTTCCTCTTGTCCGTGAAATTCTGAAAATATTACTAGAAAAATTAGCATCAGGAAAATATAAATCTTAAATCTTAATTAGTTGACGGTGGTTTTGTTTTTTGATCGGAAAAAGGTTAAATGCTTGCTAATTTGATTAACGATAGTCAGAGAGAGGACCTTGATAATATAAAGAAAACTAAAAATACCACCGATGATATTTCTACTACCATTTACAATCGTCTTGTGATGATAATCACCATTAATGGAGAAGTAAAATTAACATATATTTCAATTTTTTCAGCAAAGCAAAGCTTACTGGTGTACTCTTTGATCTTAGAAAGAAAATATCGCGGCCAAAACTAATGATTGTCGGGACTTTGCTGGAATCAAAGAATCTGTCAGGATCAAAATCAAATATCATAAAAGTAAAACCTAATCTCTTAATTATACATTATAGTTTTCCATAGTACAAACAATACCCAGAATCGGTAATGAACAATTAGTAAATAAATTCCAAATCCAACTCAAAACTTTAGTCTTAAAGTCATTTGGATTTTCTTCGCCTGTTTGACCTTTTTCCCTGTTCTATGTTATAACCCGATGAAGATGAAGAAGATGAAGAGAGGTTTTCCTCCTTCGTATTTCTTTCATTAGTATTAAAAACAAAAAATGGAAACTAATTACTTATGTTTCCCTAAACACCCTTGTTATAAAAATCAAACAAGTATTTAGTTAAAAAACTTACTGACAAATGGCAATTTTCTACTAATCCCCCATGCCCCCATCCAAAATCACCCTATCAAAAAAAAAAAATCTGCGTTGACACTCAAATATCTAGAGTATTCTCTTGTGGGAGGATCCAACCACTGAAAGTGGGGCGCTTCCAGCATATTGAGATGGTAAAAGGCTGAAATAGGACCCACTTTCTACTTTATATTTACACATCGGGATATTTTTCCGGAGATATATGTGTTTTTAAATAGAAGATAGCGAATTAATGTGTCTTGAAAAGGAATCCGACTAACTGTTGTAAATTTATGATTATAATATCATGCATAATAGTACTGTTAGAACAACTCTGTCTCTCAGGATTCTTTTTTGTTTCCCGAATCAGTATTGCTAAGAATTTTCTTAATGTTTTTGAAAATTTACCAAAAATATTTTTGTTCTAGTCATAGAGTACAAATTTGGGTAAGCCGCAAATTTGCTCATGTATAGAAGTAAAAACTTCCTCGCTTGGTGAAGCCCTTGGAGGGACAAGCATGTTGTAGCTAGACTTGACAATGTAAGTTTTTCTTTTTTTGAGTTCAAATTCCACTGGAATACATCTTCAACATTGATACTAAAATTAGAGAGGCTCTCTTGAATTATTTCAAACTCACTATTAGAATTTTCCGAAAGTCTTTTAGGAAGCATAAGATTTTGAAAAAGGTCTGACAGATAACCAGAACAAACTTCATCAAAAAAATTCGATTTTGACCTCGAGTCTGCATAAGATAAGGAAAAATGTTACAAAGTGCATCACCTAAAATACACATGTCTTCCCAGAACCTTGTTCTTTCACCATAATTAAATTTAACCCTGAACCGTAAGTTTTTAAGAAAAAAATATGTCCTTTGCGTAAGACCCTTGCATACAAAATAACCTTAAGAACCTATCGGCTGCTTGGACAACTAATCCACCATAGAAATACAAAATTTCTCTTATATACGTCTTCAAAGAGCATCGAATTCATTAGCAAATCTCCATAACCATTTAACGGATAAAGCGATGTTCATAGACTTTAATTTTTGGATTATTTGATTTTTGGTTCTTAGGTTTTGAACAAAACCTGGATTTGGACTAACATTTGTCCAACTTTTGCATTTGGTTTAAAGAACAACGTTGACCCGCCTTGACTCCGTCAAGTGACGATGTGTTTAACTTTTGACTTAATTAATTTTTCTATGGCCCCTTGAATTATAAATCATTTTCTTATTCCACCTCTAACTATTTCTGTAATCAAATATGGGCATGGGAACAATATGTTGTTGTAGTAGTCTCTGCATTGGAATCGAGAGGGGATCTATTGAGCTGAAATTAGGAGATGATGGTGGAAATAATTGAACAGTTCCTGATAATAATTGATCAAGAAAAGAGTAACCACAACCAGAATCATGTTCACCATCAGAACAACACTATAATAGTGGTGGTGGAAAGACTCATCCGTAATCGTTAATTGAATCAACTAATATGTAATCATTAATGATTGGCTCATTTGAAATCGTTTATTGAATTCCTCCATGGAAGCAGCTTTAGTTGCAGCAGCTTGAATATCACGAGGAGAAAGAGAAACAGGTCGAGGAAGTGAATCACTGATTTTAGGAAAATTAAGAATCGCTGAGTTACCTTTGATACTTAAAGTTGCAACATCATGAACTCTTGCTGCCATTTCTGGTGTTTGAAATGTACCAAGTCATATTCTTGATTTCTTTCTCGGTTCACGAATTTCAGATACCCATTTCCCCCACCTCTGTATGTCGGATGCTTATTATTGTTATGATTACACTCTCCTCTACTTGTCTTTGTTCTTGCAGAGAGATGTGGTATTACTAATTGATTGATACGGGATTTATTTTTCATAGGGATTTCTATTTAATCGATTGATATTGGATTCATTTGATTTTTTCGGTTTCTAATGGATTGATACTGGGTTCAATTGTTATCCTGAACTAGTACATCGACGAGTGCATCATTATCATGAGCATCATAAAATGAAGATACACCATCATCAGGTCAAGAATTTGCTCAATTTGGTGCTGGTTGATTATGGGGTATTGAATTAATGTGTTTAATTTTCTAATTTGGTGTTGATTTGATTAAGGATTAGGGGGTCTTAATTTCAGCAACATTTTCATTTTTAGGGCAAGAATTTTGTGGGCTGTGTATCTTGTTTGAATTTGAGTGGAAATTAAAATTTAGATTTGTAATGGGTATCCTACTACTACAACCCTTAGATCTGTTCTATTATATAAAGGGAACTCCCCTTACTGAAGCAGAGTGAAGCTGCAAAAAATGTTTTTCAAATTTACCCTTCATTTTATTTTTTTCATTTAACTATCCGTAAATAACTAGGGCTACAAAAGTAATTTAAGGGGATTAAAATCACCTTAATAAAATCATAAGAATCACTGAATCACAACAAAAGTCCATTTGATCAGAATCAAACAATTTCTTACCCCAATTCCATCACAACAAAAGCCAATAGATCACAACCTTACGTATTCCATCAGTTCGATCGAATACCCATAAATTACATTAGCAAAAAAATGAAATTGAAATTTATCTTCACAGCAAACTTAGATCTGAGTGGACGATTCTTCTATTAATTTCTTCAATCGCATCAGACAAGGAGATAACAAATTACAAAAACTAAACATTGCCAATTAAAAGGACGGAGAAGAATTTGGAAGAAGGGGGAAAATCAGCAGCAATGGTGGAGGTAGGTGAAGATAAAATACTGCTTATGCTAATAAGTCAATTAATTGACCAAAATGACCAATTATTTATTCCACCTGTTGAACATGCATGTTCGGTTATGGTGTGCTCCGTGCACTAAGATGGGATTTAATTAACCTACTCCAGCTGATAGATCTTTTTTCAGCCATTGATCGAAGCACTGATCCTGTACACTAAGATGGGATTTAATTAACCTACTCCATCTGATAGATCCTTTTTCAGCCATTGATCGAAGCACTGCGTATGCACGTGCGTAACATTCTTGTAATCTATACAATAAACTAGGAAACCATCGTGAAGAACACTTAGAAGAATTTTTATTAAGTTTAGAAATCAATACAAAGAAGTACAGTAAAACCCTTGACTTGGGGAGCAAACAACTTTCTCTCTCTTAAAGTTCTATATCTACTCTTAAAAAGATCTCTCCCTCAACACAGTGGTAGTTGGTCCTATATATAGGAGTTTTACATAGTGGAAGATAGCTAATAAAGCCCCTATTTTCGGGTTTGTCGTGCGATGTTCTCGCACGCTTACATTTGGATCTTCTCGCACATGCTCTTGGATATTCGCACTGACTTCACATTTTACTCGTGACCTTATGACGTCATTAGCTTCGTCATCCGGAATATACTACGTGCGAGTATGTTTGCCCCCTTATAATAGTATCCCTTCGCATGATACCTATGGGTGCGATATTTAACCCCTACATTTTGCCTCTTCTCTTAGCGATCTTTATTATGGAATGAGCGATGAGAGAAACTGCTCTTAAAATCCTCTTAGCACCTTTTATGTGATTTGCCGCACCTCATCAACCTTTCATATTTCTTAACTGACATTATTCCGAGATCTCGGACTTTAACTTCTCCACGTGTCGTTCTTATCGATTCACCTTTGGACACGTTGCGATTAATCCATGTAACTGTCGCTTCATGTCCTTTCACTCATAAATGCGTTCATAAAATTGAATTTCGTGGGGATGAAACGAAATCTTTTATAAGGATTCTTCTCGTTTTTATTCTTTTCTTTTTACTCTCTTCCTTCAACCTCTGCAACTTTTATTTTATTACCGTAGTTATTTTTCTGTTTGATCTTTCTTCGTTCCAACTGTTGTTTCTGTTTCCTGTCTGTTGTATTATTTCGCCCCTTTGATCATCTTAGCTATCTTGACTATCTTGATATTTATAATCCCATTATAAAAGATCAACAATGGGGCACAAACCAGGTTGGAGAATGGTAGAGGAGTTTGATAGGTTAGAGGTCGAATTCAGGGATAAAGGCTTCACACTAACCGCTCCTTCTTCATCAGGGCCTACTTTGACGCTTAACCTTAAATGGTTCAAGACCGACCAATGGAATGATCAGAAAATCATTATCTCTGTAGAGAAGCTTCTCGCTGGTCTGCCTATCCCCCTCTTGGATCCGCGAATTCCTCTGTTTTATAGAATCCTATCGCATGATAAATTTAGGCGTGTGATTTTTCAGTTGACAGGTGATGCTATTAGGATCATGGTGGATTTCTCTCGTCGTGCCGCTGGATTATGATCCCTTTATCCTAGAGAATACAGGAATGAAGCATATGCTGACTTACAAATTATTCTTTCTGATTATACTGTTGAGAGATTCTTTGCTAACTACGAAGTGGTGATTATGAAGTCTGAGTCATCTCGCGAGGCTGTTCGCTTGTCGAGGAAAGATGGCCTCGTAGAGAATCAAAGGATTATGCGAGACGTTGATTTTAACGATAAGACTAATCGCACTGCACGGAATTCTAATGACAATCGCTGGGATGTTTATCCTGTTATTCTTGAGGGTCCATATATCACCGGTTATGGTGACTATAGGTCGATAAATCTCCTTCCCGAGGGATTTTCTCCCTGCTCTCCTTGGGAGTTTAGTTGGATTGAGGAGGACAAAATGGTACATCTTTCTAACCTTCGCCCCTGCATTAATATTTCTTTATTTTACTTTTCATTTTTCTCTGTTTCACTGGTTTCTTCATCTCCAAATTGCCAAGTTGAAGAAGGACTATAATGCTCATAAGAAACCAGGCACACTGGAAGCTCTAAGTTCGATCACTGATGAAGTAAGAAATACTTTTTAATTTTACTTTAACAATATTGTTTCCTCTATTTCTTATCTTTATCTGTGTGTGAAGGTGGAGGGGCTAGAAATTGGTGGCACTGATGATGAAAGATCTTTTAAGGGCGAGGAGGAGACTGCTACTCGCCTGAAGTCTACTAGCTGTGCGAAGTCTAAGGGAAAAATCATTGTCTCCAAGTCTTCTTCTAAGAATTCTAACAAGAAAGATAATCCCAAGAAGAAGAGAAAGATTACATCTACTACCTCGTCTCATAGTCCTTTAGTTCCTTGCTCTCAAGGAAATGAGCTACCATTCCCTGATGATTCTACTTCAGCTTCCCCCATGACCCAATTATCTCTCATCTTCAAAGACTCCTTCGCAGCTGCTGGTGATGATAACTTAGTTCGCACCTGCCAAATGATTTCTTCCATATGCGATGCTCCCACTTTGAGTCATGAATCTCTGCGAGGATCTGTCTCAGCCATATCTCCAGAGTTTTTATTTGCTATGGATTCCGTGGTATATCTTCTTTTTTTCTTGTAGACTGGGGTGAGTTTAAGCTAATAATTCTTCCTGGTACTTTAATTATTTGAATTCCTTTGTCTTCCGGTCCTTGCAGGTGGCGCGAGCTTCTCATGCGGTTTCCTATGACTCGCAAAGAAAGAATCATTTCTTGGAGGTTGAGTGTACGAAGCTTAAGAGGGCACTTTTGAGTAAGACACATGAGGAGGATACTCGTCGTCGGGGGAACAATCAGCTAGTAGGTGTGTTTCTTTTCGCTCCCTCATACGTTGTGAACTTTTGTTGTGTCTTTATATTTTTTATATTAATTAAACCTGCAGAGCTTTATAACTTAACCGAAGAGGTGGCTAGACTTCCCGATGATAATGATGCCCTTTTATAGCTTCTTAACACCTCGGTGGACAATTTCCCCATGCGTGGTCTAGACAATCTTAGCTGGAAGGAATTGAGGCTAAAATACGAAGCCCTTATTTTTGATCATAGACCATTATTAATTTGTAATAAGGCCCTTCAACGCGCGCCCGTGATGATAAAGAGAGAATTAAGATTTTAGAAGCCAAAAAGAATACTCTTATAACTGAGAAAGATCAGGTAATCGCTAATGATGCGAAGGCTTTGAAGCACTTTCATGAAGCTCAACTCAAGATTCATATAGAAAGGGATTGTGCCATAAGTGAGAGGGATGATCTTCTCGCTCGTGAAAATAAAATTCGCTCTCGTCTTCTAATAGAGAATGATACTTAGTTTGAATTGGATGCTAGAGTCCTTGCTAATGCTAGGTTGGGGTTGGCTACAAATGTTAGTTTAGAATCTGACCATGCATCCCTGATTAAAACCATAATTTCTGAAAAAGAAGGTTTCTCTTTTTCTTTGTTAATAATTTCGCTCTTGCTTTATCTCTTGAGTTATGTGCGTGCGATTTTGACCCTTGTTCTTATCTCTTCGCAGCCGCTGAGAAGGAATTTCTTGAAAATGAGCAGAAGTATCAGAGAGATATTGAAAGCTTACAGGTAAAGTCTTCTGCTGATATTGAAAGGTTGGAAGCAAAATTTGTAGTTCGTGACACCAAGTGTCGTCGACTTAAGAAAAAGCTCAAAGCCATCGTTTCCAATCTAACCAAGGACGCTATTCGCATACGTGACGGAGCTATTAAAGAGGAAGTAGGCAAGCTTTGCTATGAACATCACATTCCCGTCTCATTATGAGTTTGAGGCTCCTTCAGAAAAAGAAGAAACTTCCGAAATCTCAGATAGTGATGCTGAATATGAGGATTCTGATGAAGAAGATCATGACTCTGAGTTTGATGAAGATAATGTTGGCAAGAAGTAGTTGTCAGCTTCTCTCCTTCTTTCATGTTCTTTGTATTATACCCTCGTCTTTGTACATATACTGAGTATCTTCCATCCTTTAATAGATTTCACCTTATTTATGCTTCTCCCTCCTTCTCCTGTTTGTTTATCAAAAGAAAGATATTTTCTTTTCTAATAATTTGTGTTAGTTTCAGCGTAACTTATAAAAGCAGATATAATAACCTATGTGCGTGAATTTATCATACGGTAAAACATGTGCGTGAGTCCATCATGTGCACGAATATAATAATACACGTGCATGAGTTTATCACATGTGCGAGTATACGATTGCTATCATGTTTGACACGAGGAAGTTATGCTAGTGCGAATAACATATATGATTTTATCACATGTGCGAGTATATGATTTCTATCATGTTTAACACGAGGCAGTTATGCTAGTGCGAATAAAATATTCATATTATGTTTATAATCCCATTCTTGCCTCTGTTATTCGCGTGAGTGTGATTGCCTATGTCAAATCCTCAATTATGCATGTTACCTTTGTAATTCAAAATCATACCTTTGTATTTTATGGTGTGATCATACCTTTGCCTTTGATTTTATTTCATCCTGCAAAAATAACGTTAGTACGGTCTTTTGTGTCTGTTCGTGAGGTCTTATTGAGCCTCCCTAATTAGAGGTCTTAATCAGACTCCCCTGTTAATAGGACTTATCTTTGCCTCAGGTATTCATTTTGGTCGTGCGACGATATCGCAGGATATATCTACGCTTTCGCGCAGAGTCCCATTGATATCGTCTTATCATCTTTCATATTACTTCCTACGCAGGATTTTTTATGCACCAATACGACTGGTATATACTCTTGTTTGAGTTATAGTCCCATGATATTGACGTCTTTTGACACAATTCAGCTCCCTAATGGAGGGTGTCGTTCTTATCTCCCCCTGGTTGCCCTTTCAAGGAGGCGTACCCCTACCGGGTTGGGGTTGGCAACTCACATCCAGTGATGCAACAACCAGTTGTTTTAGCGGTCTCTTTCGAGACCGCACCCTAATTGGGGTATCTTGAGGACCGAGTGTATCATATCCAGGAATTTCCAAGAGCGGAGAGGTACGCTCCAGACGCCCCCGACACCCTTGGCTCAACCGTGTACCGCGGCGCCCTGATCGAGTTTCTACACTCCATGATAGAGAACTTAGTACCTTAGTCTTTCAACTAAGGAGTCCCTACCGGATAGGCTTTTATTTCTCCCCCAATATCCATGACTCAAGTTCCAGGAATGACATGGTTTTTTCCCGAGCCATGCATTACTAGGATTTTCCCAACTGTGACACGCGTTAGGGCTTATCGATATTGCCTCTTGCACAAGTGCGAACTAGGGTGCACGCCACAATTGGATACCTAGCCTCCCTAGTTAGAGGTTTTAAATTTTGTTTCCCCCTAGTGAGGTCTTATTTTTTCCTCGTTTTTTCGCTTGCATGCGAGGAGTATTCATTGTAGAAGAAATAGAAATTTTCTATTAATAATCTTTTCTCGTACAATTCTGATTTTCCTTTCTCTTCTTTATTCGCACAAACAGGAATATCTTTACTAATTTATAATAATCTATTAGCTACTTCACCCCTTTTCAGTTCTTCACCCACTTCTCATATAGGTAGTACTTTTGAATTGGTTTTGTCGTGCGTCCTAACTGTAAAACTGCTTCAGATATTTCTTGTTATAAAGAATATTCTCCATATTTCTTTCGTCTATTTCGATTAACTTGTACACCCCATTACCAACATATATCTTTACCACATAAGGTCCGGCCCATGTTACTTTTCCGTTCTTCTTATTCGCTTGTTTGCTATATGGTGGTACTTCGCTCATGACTAATCCTCCAGGTTGGAACTCTGCCCTTTCAGATTTCTTCGCATATTCATGCTTTTTGCTATCTTGAACGTCCACATCCGAATTTTTCTTGTACTAGTTCCTTCCTGGTTCTTCTTTTCGATCACAACATCTTCTTTCTTTGACAATTCCTCACCTTTATGATAGTCATCAACTTCTCTTTCTTTTTTCTATGAAATTCACCATCAATCTTTCGCACGCTTACTTTCTTATGCGTCACACTTCCAATTTCTTTTCTTATTCGCACGCCCTTCACTTTTCTCAACATCAATTTCATTGCATGTTTTCGCTTCATTAACATATGCTCAGATGATTCCAACGCCTTGTGGTAACGAAAACCTGATACACTGATGATATGCGAAAGCCACACCGAGAATGCTATGTAACCACGGTCTTCCAATTAATGCATTGTATTGATATTCGATGTCCACGACACAAAAGGTTAATTCTGTAAAGATTGCCTTAAGAGGGATTCGCATGGTAATCTCCCCCTTTGGCTTGTTGGCGGATCCATTGAAGCCGTATATTTTATAAGTTGAAGGAATGAAATCTTCATCTTTTCCTCTCATTATCTTATATGTATGATAAAACAAAATATCCACCGAGCTCCCAGAATCAATTAGTATCCTATTTATCTCCCATGTGAGATCCTTTTCACCTTCTTCCTTGACCGGCTTTTATTTTGGTATTATTTCTAACTTAACTGCCAGTGGACTCTCATAGAGTTCGCCTCCTCCAGATACTTCTTCTGCGCTAAATGTGATTGGTTGTTTCTGCCATTCTTTGAGTTTTGGTATCTTTGCTAGGTTTATTATCTCATTCCCTTCGGCATCCCTCGCAAATACGCGGCTTAACACATTTTTGTGGAAGTCTTCTATACTTTTGAATGAGTGTATTATTGAGTTACATTGTATATTTTTGGAATTCTCTCCCACTTCTATTATAAAGGTGTTTTTTCCTTTGTCCTCTACTAACGTCTATCCACCTGTTGTTGATTGCGGTTGTGGTGGAGGTGGTAGTGGTGTATCTAGGAAGTGGTTAAGCTTTCCTTTCCTAATCATTCTTAATATTATTCGTTGTATGTTTTTACAGTTATTCGTTGTATGGCCATAAAAACGATGATAAGCGCAGAATTCTTTATTTCTTCTTCCCGATGGTGGTTCTTTCCCTAGATTAGGTGGTGGTATTATATCCTCCATTAATATAATAGATTCCCAGACTTTATCCATTGTTGTGTTAAGAGGTGGCATCTTGACCTCCTCATAGGCTCTGTAGTTCGTGTATTGATTGTAATACCTCATATTTCCTCCATATACGTCTCCATGATTGTCGTATCTTGCGAATTTATTGTTTCCTCCATGATTATTATATTGCCTCTCTCTGTATTCTTTCTCATACATTTCTTGGTCTCTGCTACTCATGGATACCTGCTTTTGTTGATCTTATACGATTAACTTCTCTTTGCTTCCCTGCGAAGTGCTTGCAAGAGCGTTCGTCATCCTTGGTAACAGACTTGCATTTTCTATTCTTTCGCTCGCGACTGCAACTGGGTAGGACTCCATTTCCCTCTGCTTTTCTTCAAGAGCGATATATTCTTCTTGGTATTCGCACAGCTCTGCCATCGTTATTTTGTCTTTTATTCTGAACAGCTGTGTGAACAACAGGTCATTTAGAAACAAAGCATTAATGAATGCTAGGATGATATTTTTTTCATCCAATCGCCCTGCCATTTCTCTTCTCATTGTCCTCCATGTGTGGGTTATATCTCACAGGCTTTCATTCCTTCTCCTTCGTAGGATGAATGCTTTTTCAATTCCTGTCTTTAGCATACTGCTGCTAATGTATTATCCCAAGAACAAACTCTGCAGAAGGTCGAATGATTTTATTGAACCCACTGGAAATCCATCAAACCAATTCAAGGCTTCTCCTGCGAGGCTTGCTGGAAAATACTTGCATAGGACTGCGTCGTTATCCTCATACTGTAACAAAGCTAAGATGTATGTCTTAATATGTTGGATCGCACATGTAGATCCATCAAAGATTCTAGGAAATGTGGGTAGCGTGCACTTTATTGGTATTGTTACAGAATGTATTTGACTCGCGAAGGGTGTCCTTGTTTCTTCTAGCTGCCTCCTTCCTCCTTCTTTCCCTTTTGTTACTAATTCTCTAAACTCTGTTATTTCTCTTAAAATTTCGCCATTCGGGAATATGTCTTCTTCTTGTTGTAGTCTATGTGTTTTCAACCGGGCTTGCCTCAATCTGTTTTCATGCCTGCTTTGTCGTATGGCTTCTTCTATTTCTTTCCGTTCTTCATTGTCTCTTCTTTCTCTTCGCCTCTCCCTTTCATTTCTCGAGTGCTCCTGTGAAGCTTTATCCCTCTCATTTTGTTTCCTCAGCATCTCTCGCTGCTCTTCATCATGCATGTGTGTTCATCCTATCATACTTAGACATACCGATATTCTATGCGATGGCGTTCGTGCTCCTCCTGCGAGTTTTCGTTCACTTGAAAATTGTCATCCAAACTATTATCCATAAATTGTCCATGTGTATTATCTCCATGCTCAAATCTACTTCTCCTAGTGGTACTCCTGCTTGTTCTCGAGCTCGCACGTGTTGTTCCGGATCGTGATTGTGACCTTCGCTCTTGTAATCGCTGATTTTCCACTCTTATCTCATCAATTTGTCGCGTCAAGTTCGCGCGTAGTTCCTCTTCTCTTATTCTTTCCTCAGCTAATCGCTGCCTTAGTTCTCCAATGGTTATGTTGTCTTCATTTTGTCCTATTGCTCCTTCCTGTTATGTTCCTTCTTCATTTTCTTCTGTGGTATATGTATCCGTAGTGTGAACACTTACTTCATCAAGATTTCTTTGGATGTTCTCCCTTGGTTCCTGCTGGATCTGAGATCTGATCGGTTGAGGTATGTTATTCCTCCTTCCCATTCTTGATGTCTCTGCAATTTCGCCTCTTCTTCTACCTGCAATTCTTCTACTCCTCCTAATTGGTGTTGCATTTTCTCCTGCAGATGTTCGTCTCGCCATCTTGTGTTCCTGAAATAAAAAACCCTAAGCTTATGCAAATCCAAAACTTCATTCCTAAATGAAAATTGCGTTTTAAATGAGTGAATCCAAACGTCTAAACTCCGAGAAAATAATCAAACACTTTCACAAAAACAAGGACAACAAGAATTTTTTCAGGAAATCAACTTAAAACTTTCACAAACAGGTACAATCCCTTTCCCGAGATGTATTCTAGCGCCAAAATGTAGTAGCAGAAAATCCTACTACTACACCCCTTAGATAATCTATACAATAAACTAGGAAATCAACGTGAAGAACACTTAGAATTTTTTTTATTAAGTTTAGAAATCAATACAAAGAAGTAAAGTAAAACCCTTAACTTGGGGAGCAAACAAATTTCTCTCTCTTAAAGTTCTATCTCTACTCTTAAAAAGATCTCTTCCTCAACACAGTGGTAGTTAGTCCTATATATAGGAGTTTTACATAATAGAGGACATCTAATAAAGCCGCTATTTTCGGGTTTATCGTGTGATGCTCTCGCAGGCTTACATTTGGATCTTCTCGCACATGCTCTTAGATATTCGCACTGACTTCGCACTTTACTCGTGACCTTATGACGTCATTAGCTTCGTCATCCGGAATATACTACGTGCGAGTACGTTCTCCCCCTTATAATAGTATCCCTTCGCATAATACCTATGAGTGCGATATTTAACCCCTACAAAAGTGAACTCATTCATATCTCGATCAAAACCAACTGCATACATATGACTTTTTGAAAAATTTATTCTAAGGAAAGAAAGTAACTCAAAGCATAAAAGCATTTGACGTATACACTGAACCATCTAATATTTGATGTTTGATGAGAAACGTGGTATGAAAATTGTTTTCACCTTTTTTTTTTTGAAAAGAAAAAATTATATTGAAGAGAAAAATATTTACAATATCAAAACCAGTTCACTCACAAGCATTACATGTAAATGACAGTGTCCCAATGAATTTGGTTAATACTATAACCTGTAAACACCTCATTCTCAAAACACCATAAAATAAGTGTGTTCATAATGCCCATAATTATCTCATCAACGGTCTTGTGTCTCCCCCCAAACACTCTTGAGCTTCTCTCCTTCCAAAGAAGTCAAAGAATAGCATAGTTAACCAACCACTAAAGTTTCCTGCTTCTTCCTTGTAGATTATTCGTCCTCCAAGCTTCAAAGTGATCCATTACAGTTACAGGGAAAGTCCAACACACTTTGAAAGCCTTAACAAAGAAGTTCTAAACCTGTGTATCATAAGAATTTTTTTCACCGTTATAAAGGTCTTTATACACATCTATACCTATTATTAGAGGCGTAAAATTTGTGGTGCCAGCACGAACACGACACAATACAACACGCTAAAATTAGAGCAAACATGACATAGCATGTCACCTGGCACAAAACGGGGACAACATGACAGTGTGTCGTGTTGTGCCAGCCTAATCGTCAACACCGACACGATACAACACGCGACACAAGATAAAACTCGACATAATACATTATATTATATGTATCACAAAAAATATTTATTCTAGCTAATTTGGGCCCACTCCATTTTAATTTATAGTAGTTTTATTTCTTTCTCTCTCCTCTCTTTTCCTCCTCTCTCTCAAAAAAAAAATCCTTAGCCTCCATTAATTTCTTGTTCAGATAAGGACCAGATCTGAGCAAGATTTCTTTTCCTTTTTAAGTTTTAACTGAATAAAAGAAGTTTTCTTTTGTTTTTGATGTCATTTGACATATTTCTTCGCTATTTTGAGTGATTTTTCTTCGCCATTTGGGGCGAATTTCTCTTTGTTTCGAGGACGATTTATTCAATCCTTGATCGTTGGTTCGCGAGTTGCTATTCTCGATTCAAGAACATCAACAATCCAACACGGTATTGCTTAGAATCCATATTCAATCCAAGGGATTTAGGGCATCCGGGTTCGTTTGGATTTACAAGATTTTGGGAAAATAAATCCTTTCTTATAGGAGTATATCTTATTGAAGAAGAACAAAATCATATTAAATGGTTGTAATTGATTCCGGATTATACCATCATTCTTCCCTACTACGTTTACAAATATTGGTTTTCTTTACGGTATATGTCTCTTTCTCTTTGCAATTTACCTGTAATTGATATCTTCATTCGTATTAGGGTTCTTATTATCTTGTATTTTTGATGTCTTTGTCAATCTTGTAAGCGATCATGTAATCACATTTTGATTTGAATAAATTGAAATTGTTGATTGACCAAAAAAAAAAATAATTTATTTTGCTAACTAATCTATACGACAATATATAGAATTTAAAGATTTATAATAATTAAAATATTTAATTGTAAAATTGATGTTTTAAATATATAATTTCTAACATTCAATTCATAGTAAAATAAATAATGATACAACTTCTACGTATATTAAATCATATACTCGTTTTTTAACTTTACGAATAAAATTCATTAATTTTGTGTGATAATGGTTTGTTTTGCAAAATTTATAATAATTATTAAAAATCCATTAAAATACTCGTTGGATATTATTAAAAAATATTAAATTAGTATGTAGGCAGTCCGCAAGGCACAACATGACACGTCATGATTATCCGTGTGTTGCACTCGTGCACCATGCCGTGCTTTTTTCTCTTTTTTTTTTTTGACTAAAATGTACATCACAGCGCAACACACCTTAAATTAATCCTGGCGGGACACATCAAGGCACACCAGATATGTTTTTTCGTGTGCCGTGCTAGCACAACACGGCGCATTTTACACCTTACCAGTATGGACTTTTTTGGATATCTCTCCTCCTTTAAAATGCTAAGTCATATGATCTCCCACGTCGCACGATGAATGTGACACCCCCTTAAAATTAAATTAGACAAAAGGTTTGGGGCATTAGTAATTCTGGAGAGGACACTTGGCGAGACTCTATTGGTCGGGACATTAAAACTTGGATTAAAATCTGTTTACACCCTGTATTTAAC
Organism: Papaver somniferum; assembly: GCF_003573695.1. NCBI lineage: Eukaryota > Viridiplantae > Streptophyta > Magnoliopsida > Ranunculales > Papaveraceae > Papaver > Papaver somniferum. The sequence continues at coordinate 3,903,233 of NW_020631041.1, forward strand.
TGACCATTTGTAACCCCGTTAGCAAAAACGTGTGTAGACAATACTTTTGTCAGAATTTGTGCCTAAATAATTTATTACACTCTGTTTATACCGAGTACTTAACTGGATGTTTAGTAACACCGTCAAAGTGGACGATACTCCCGTGAAAAACTACACCAAACCATTCTTTTTTTTTTGGTAACTAAACCAAAACATTCTTAACTGGACGAAGCTACTCTTCGTTGTTTATTCTTCTCCTCCTCCTTATTTGTTCTTCTTCTCTTCACCTACAATTGAAAATCGAAAAATAAATGGAGGATTTGAGATCATAGAAGGAGGGAAATGATCACGAATCGAGTGATAGTGATTTGTGAGTTTTTGTGGTTGATTCAACATAAAAGGTAAGTCCGGGTGTATAATTTAGGGTTTCTTCTTTGTTGATTTATTTATTTCAAAAATTGATTATTGATTGAATAGTTAGGGATGGGTTTTAAGAATATGACATGAAGAGGAAGGTTATCATGCTAATTTGAGGGTGTGAACTGAGAAATTAATGAATTAGGATTGCGGTGTTGAAATAGAGAAATTAGGGTTCATAGATTATAAATTGCAGGAATTATAATGGTTGATGTATGTTGATTTATGTTTGCTTTGTGTTCTTGATGTTTGCAGGAAGTTTATGAGGTAAAGTTTGATTAAAAGAAGATGCAGAGGAGAGGAAGAACAATGTAAACATGTGGAAACCCCAGATTTTTAAAATCTGTAATTTAAAAAAAAATCAGATTGAGTTTTAATTTGGTGTAGGTAGATTGATTAAAACCAGATTGAATTTTCAGAGAAAATTTAGCTTCTGTTGATTTGATTGAGTATTAAAATTTAGCCTGATTGAGAGTTAATAGCTAAGAACATTTTGGCTTGATTTGATTTGATTGTTTGTATGTATAAAATGATACCCCAAAACAAGTTTTTAGAATTCTTTGCACCATTTTATTGACGGGATTCATCACAACTTTAGCTACTTTAACGGCCCGACCAGTTACCCGAGATTCACGACTGTTACATTTCTTAATGTTAGCAATGTACAAAGGTCAAATATGACCCTTTTCTTCTCAAGAAGATGACCAGGGCTCAGATGCAGAAAGCAAGTCAAAGTTTCCATTAGCAGTTGTTTGTGAGTAATGGAACTGGTAATTGGAGCTGGTGGTGCTATGTAAGTTTATGACCCGTGTTGCAGTAAAACCTCCTTCATGCTCATAAAAACGTGACCCATACTATCAGTTTTTATCCGATGATCAGGATACAACTTGCCATATGGAACAAAAAATATGCCTAACCTGTATTGGAAATGCTAAGACTTTATATACATTAATCTCAAAAAAATCAATAAGAAATATCCATTAGTGGAGGTATATCCAAAATATCTTTTATTTCCGAAGGCTTGTAAAGATGATCTACCACTGTCTTTGAATTTATACCATCCATGCAAAAGACATTCTTTAGTGGAGGTATTTCCAAGGTGTAGATGATCCAGCACTGAAACTCCATAGTACAACCTTTAAATCCCCATTCCGAATATGAACTTTCTGTGATAATTTGATCACAAATTACACATTTCAAAACAAACAAATGTTCACTGCCTAACATCAGGTGGTGATGGAGTCTGCCGAAGAAACAACACATCAAATAAATCAATTTTAAGGGAACAAAAACACAAACCCAGACCTATATTCCAGTGGTGGTGGTGGTTTTTGTTAAACAAAAAAACCCTAAAAAAATTAAAATAAGAAATACAAACCTTAATCTTTTCAATCTTAGTGGTGATTCAATATATACCTCAAATGTGTGTCAACTTGAATCGAACCCATGAATCCCCAATTACAGCACAACATCGAACTCAAAATAGCCTCATATTTGTTGTTGTTAACTGCCATCTTCATCCCCCTCAACATGAACCCATTCTGCAATTGAGCTTCGTCTTCGTTTTATGAATATGACATGAAGAGGAAGGTTATCATGCTAATTTGAGGGTGTGAACTGAGAAATTAGAGAATTAGGGTTGCGGTGTTGAAATAGAGAAATTAGGGTTCATAGATTATAAATTGCAGGAATTATAATGGTTGATGTATGTTGATTTATGTTTACTTTGTGTGCTTGTGTTTGCAGGAAGTTTATGAGGCAAAGTTTATAACATTGATTTAGGAGGCAAAGTTTCATTACAAAGAAGATGCAGAGGAGAGGAAGAACAAGGTAAACATGTGGAAACCCCATATTTTTAAATCTGTAATTTTAAAAAGAAATCAGATTGAGTTTTAATTTGGTGTAGGAAGATTGATTAAAATCAGATTGGGTTTTCAGAGAAAATTTAGCTTCTGTTGATTTTATTGAGTATTAAAATTTAGCCTGATTGAGAGCTAATAACTAAGAACATTTTGGCTTGGTTTGATTTGATTGTTTGTGTGTATAAAATAATACCCCAAAACAAGTTTTTAGAATTCTTTGCACAATTTTATTGACGGGATTCATCACAACTTTAGCTACTTTAGCGTCCCGACCAGTTACTCGGGATTCACGACTGTTACATTTCTTAGAGTTAGCAATGTACAACGGTCAAATATGAGCCTTTTCTTATCAAGAAGATGACCAGGGCTCATGTGCAGAAATCAAGTCATCTCTTAATTTAAGAATTAGTTTCCATTAGCAGTTGTTTGTGAGTAATAGAACTGGTAATTGGAGCTGGTGGTGCTATGTAAGTTTATGACCCGTGTTGCAGTAAAACCTCCTTCATGCTCATAAAAACGTGACCCATACTATCATTTTTTATCCGATGATCAGGATACAACTTGCCATATGGAACAAAAAATATGCCTAACCTGTATTGGCAATGCTAAGACTTTATATACATTAATCTGAAATAAATCAATAATAAATATCAATTAGTGGAGGTATATCCAAAATATCATTTATTTCCGAAGGCTTATAAAGATGATTTACCACTGTCTTTGAATTTATACTATCAATGCAAAAGACATTCTTTAGTGGAGGTAAATCCAAGGTGTAGAGGATCCAGCACTGAAACGCCATAGTACAACCTTTAAAACCCCATTCCGAATATGAAACTGCCGTGATAATTTGATCACAAAATTACACATTTCAAAACAAACAAATGTTCACTGGCTAACATTAGAAGTTGTTTGTGAGTAATAGAATTGGTAATTGGAGCTGGTGGTGCTATGTAAGTTTATGACCCGTGTTGCAGTAAACAAAAGGTCGTTATGTTCTCTGTTGCAGAAAAAAGGTTGAAGTGATGGGTGCCTATTGAATCTTCATCCAACAGTGATTCTATTACAATTTTTAAAAGGTGAAAATTTAGTTTGAAGTTTTTCTGTTTCTTGACACTTTTTTGGAAAGCTTTTAGTTTGGTATACCTGTTTTATCTTGACCTTGATGACCCATGTTTAGGTATTAGAGCAATCAAATGAAGATGGAGCTCAAACTTCAGGAACGTTGAAGGGTTAAGTGAGTCACCAAAGAAAATATACGTTACTAAGCTAACTTGCTTCTTTGTACAGAGGGATTTACCGCTATGAGTAAGATTTCATGTTGTTTCATTCTTTGTCTTATAGGCTGAACAGATGGGCATAGTTATGTTAGACTGAACAGATGTGCATAACATTGTCAACGAGCAGGACATTATTCACAATGACAGAGAACCCTTTGATTTGTGACTTGCAACTTAATATACAATTAGAGACTTATACGATCTATGCCAGAACCTTAATTTGTCTTGAAAATTTGTGACACCAGTATAGCTAATCTATTATTAATGACCAGTCTGATACTTTCATTTTTGTATGGTTAGCAGTCTAAAGATTTTGATTATTCAATTTGACATAATATAATGCATGTGACATTATACGTGATAACTTTTTGATAATAGGAAACAACGTTGTGAGATAGCAGACTTCAGTTTCAGCAAGTCCTTGAGGTAATGTCTATTTCGGTGTTCTTGCTCTGGGTAAAATAGCTGTAAGCAAGATATCTTCAACTTCACTAGATTAGGATTCGAAAAATGCTTTGTAATTTTAACTTTCTTGAGTGTCCTGGAACATTGGTTAGATATGCACTCTCTTGCGGAAGTTGGTATTCACCGGCATTAAGTTTATCGTTACTTTAAGCATAATGTCAAACATAATCATTTGCTTATGGACTCAATTTTTTTACATCATTTGAACGTGTTAGCATTGGAACAACCAATAAATGTTGTTATATTGTAGATAAAATTGTATTGAGCAAACTTACGATGCTTGGACAGTTCATGGAATTAGTTTTTATTGTGGATGCTTATGGCTTGTTGCTTTCGAAGTTGCAACTGCAATGACGATTCAGTCATCTTGGGTTAGTGGTGAATCTGAATTATGAGTTCAGATTTCAGTTGAGGACAAAAATTTACGGCACTCAGATTAGGGACGTTGTTGATCTGTGTTTGTTGTGGGTTTTAACTGATTAGTCAAGAGTTGGTTGGTCAATAGACACAGGCGGTGATAGATTGAATTTGCTGGTGGTAATGGGTTTTATATACATGAGTCTTTCAAGATAACTGAAGATAAATTGTTGATGTTGAAGGAAGTAATGGGTGTATTGTCCCTCGATGGGGTTAGATGAGTGTTCAGAATTCTGGGAAGTTTTGATGAAAATGGAGATGTTCGTAGTGACAACAAGTATAGGGATCTTTGTAAATAGAGTATGTATACATGAGTTACTTGGAAATACATTATTTAAAATAAGTTTCCTGTTGACGAGCCTCTGTTAGTTTTTGTTTTTGTGATTGATTAGGACAAGTGATGGATATATATTCTATGACGTGAAGTCGGATCCGATAAACATGTACCAACCACTTTTGGTTCCTCAATCAAAAGTGTTTATTTCCCATCTTTGTAATTTGCGGTTTTTAGTTCCATTAAAGGTATTTATTTTCATCTCTTCGCCGAGCACATCAAATCAAAAATCTTAAGCAACGGTGTGAGGCGAAGCCGAGCCATAAAAAAAACAAAAAAGCGACGGTGTGAGGTGAAGCCGAGCCATAACAAAAACAAAATGTATCACGATGGGGTGGGGCGAGGCGAGGTTATCACGATGGTTAAAAGAAAAAGATGCCAGATGTGTAGCGAGGGCATAATCAAAAATCCTAAGCGATCGGACGAGGCGCAGCCGAGCCACACCAAATAAAAAATGCGCATGTATTGGGATGAGGTGAAGCGAAGCCGAGCCACGCCAAATGAAAAATCCTAAACATGCATTGAGACTGGGCGAGACGAAGCCGAGCTAAACCAAATTAAAAATCTTAAGCATGTATCGGGATGGGGCGAGTACGCCCGGTGCGTAGCAAGGGAACAAAATCTAGCATTACTTAGTTCAAGCTATATATTTAAATGATACTCCTTGATTGTAACTTAGTACTGTTAACAAGTTAGAAGGTAACGTTAGACCACTCATTTGGTTAGAAGGCAAATCATAACTTCTCCATCTGCTATTATTTATTTTTTTTTGAGGAGAAAGGTTAATTGTATTAGAAAGAAAGGATCCACTACAGAGAAAAAAGAAAATAAAAGAAAAAAAAGAAAAGAAAAAAGAGAAGCACCGAAAAAAAGCACAAACAAGTGCTACAAAGGAAGCAAAGCTCTAAAGAGCCATAGGCAAGGTCGATTACAGACCAAAACAACATCCAACCAAGCTGAACATCACCCACTGGCTAGCAGGCATCTAATTATTTCTTCTTTGCCGATTTTCTTTGACCTCTGCCTAGCTTGTCAATGTTTGGTTCATCCTTCCATCCTAGCTTTCCAAGCTCCATATCCTTCCAAGATTTCTGATACTTATCATTTAGCGAGCAAAAGATGCTCGTCTCTTTTCCGCTAGTGTCTCCTAGCAAGCCATAAATTTTATCAATAATTGTAAGGGGTTTTACCTGAGCGTCATTCTTATCATGCTCCCTGCTCTTTTCCATCTCACTGTCTTCATCACATAAGTTTGCAAAAGATAGTTCTGAGTCAAGAATACAATAAGGATTCAAAACATCTGTAGCCTCCACTGTCTTATCTCCTTTTTTTTTTTTCCAGTTTTCTTTTTCTTTGGGTTTTGCCAATTTTCATCAATTGGGGTAGATACCCTCCTCTCTAAGTCCTCTGTTTTCACTCTTTCCCCAGTGACCTCATTAGATTGAGAATATACCAACTCATCATTTTTCTTTATTCCATCCGTGGTCACCTTTGTAGTCTGAGTTTCAACCACCAGAGGGATTTGCTCGACTCTGTCTTCATCTCTATCCCTTGTGTTAGAATTCAATCTTGCTGCCTTAGATATCTTCTTCGTGGAGATCGGTATCTACACTTGAATCTTGAGATCGTGAAAATAAGAAGATGGATCTTAAGATTAAAAGTGTTTATGCTGCAGCTGGAGAAACAATCTAAGAGAGGATAGAAGAGGAGATCTAGAGGTTTTTCTTTTTCCTCTCAACAGGTAGAAGAAAGTCGAAGGAGTGAAAAGAGGGGAGGGGAGGGGAGGGGACAGTGGGACACGTAACTGATGGGAGTGGAACACGCGGTGGAGAATGGAATTACGGGTTAGCGGGTGAACTTGCGAGTTTCACGGTCCGGGACGGATTAACCCGTTTACTCACAAGTCGACATTTTTCCAACACTAATCCGCTTTATTTAGACACCAGCCGAGCCGGGTACGGATTTTTTACAGGCCGGTCCGGATAAACCCGCGAATTTTAGCTTGTTTGCTAGCTCTAATGTATACCATATATGTGATGGATCATCAGCTTTGCATTGAATTAAAAAAATAAATGAAATAAACTGTAAACGTGGGTGGACCATGGTCGCAATGTTCGGCCTTTGTCGACTATCAGCATCAAATCCAAAATCGGCATCAAAAAGATTGCCTCGTGGCTGTATCGTGTATAGCAGAATATGGTGATTTGCATATTTAGAGTGAAAAAGAGAATCCGATATCTAAATGAAGTCATAAAAAAATGATTTTCTCTACATTAGTCGGAATAATGACTACTCGTGGGGTTGTTTATGGTTTACAAAAGATTGGTTCATGGAGACACAACCATAAAAATCACACCACATGGCCCGTATATATATTTTTATTTATCGTTGCCCGAAAGTTTGATACTAGCTGGCCACACTAGAATATATGCACATCACGCTATAATAATTCAAAAATACAAAATCAGAATGAAATCTTGGATAACATTAACTAGTATAGAAGTTACATATGGCCGCTCAAATTGCTTTCGTACATCATCATATGCTATAATTCTGTAGTTTCCTGTAGATTTAATTCTTCTACTAATGACACAAAAATAAGTAGTTAACGTGCACCACGAAAACACCACTACCAGATGATATGGGTACTACTACTACTAGTATCTACGAAATGATCGAGGGGAAGAACAAGAAAGCACTAGAATTCATTGAAGAAGTAACGACTAATGCTGAACAAGTCCAGAAGAGAGTTCTCTATGAGATTCTATATCGTAATGAACACGTCGAGTACTTGCAACGACATCGTTTAAATGGTCACACAGACAGTGAGACCTTTAAGGAGATGGTGCCCATAATCACTTATGAAAATCTCAAGCCTGATATCGACCGTATCATCGCTAAAGGTAATACTTACTCACCACCAATCCTATGTGCACAACCCATTTCCAAGTTTTACTGTACCTCAGGGACTTCATCTGGAGTGAGGAAACCAATACCAATAACAGAAGAAGACAATGAACGAAGAGGGTTTTTCCAAAGCCTTCTACTGCCTGTCCTAAATCAATATATACCTGGTTTAGACAACGGGAAAGCGATGTTCATTTCGATTGTACAACCTGAAGATCCAACCCCGGGAGGAATAAGACTTACGTCATCTAGTACAGGCCGTTACAAGTCAACATATTTTATGCAAGACAAGAACTTTACTAGCCCCGTGGAAACCATTCTTTGTGAAGATTTATATCAAAGCATGTACTCTCAGTTGCTTTGTGGTCTTTGTCATAACAAAATAGTAGTCCGTTTCGGAGCAGGTTTTGCTACTAGATTGGTTCGAGTCATAACGTTCTTAAAGGAACATTGGACTCACCTCTGTAATGATATACGAACTGGAACTATAAATTATGCACAAATCACTGACCCATTAGTGCAGAAGGCAGTGTTGGAAGTACTTCAGAAAAGCTCCAGTCCGGAACTTGCAAATTTTATCGAGACTGAATGTATGAGAGATGAAGCATCATGGAAAGGGATCATATCAAGGTTATGGCCTAACACTAAATATATCGAGGCTATTATAACTGGGAGCATGTCTCAGTACATTCCAACTATTGATTTTTACAGCAATGGTCTACCAATCGTTTCATGTAGATATTCCACTTCCGAATGCTACATGGGTATAAACCTTAACCCTCTATCTAAACCTGATGAAGTATCCTACACCCTCATCCCTACCATGGCATATTATGAATTCTTGCCAGTGCATGATGACAGCAGAAACAATTGCGATTCCCTAAATCTAGAGAAGGAACTCGTTGATCTTACATCTGTTGAACTGGGAAGAGAATATGAGCTCGTTATCACGACTTATACCGGTAAGTAACATAATATTGATAATTTGATACGTCTAGATTACTGTACTGTTATTGTTCACTCATCTTTTTACTGTATATTCTCATAGGACTTTATAGATATAGAGTTGGAGATGTGCTAAGAGTCTCTGGATTTAAGAACAATGCTCCTCAATTTAAATACTTGGGCAGGAATAACAAACTGGTGAGTATTGCTACCGAAAGGATTGACGAAGTGGATCTTCAAAATGGCGTGAACATTGCTGCAAACCATCTTATGAAATTCATTCATGTCTATCTTGTTGATTACACTTGCTTTACTGATACTACATCAACTACTCCAGGACATTATGTACTCTACTTTGAAATTCAGTACTACGACATTGGCAAAACCTCAATTTCTCGGTCCTTGGTATTTGAGGAATGTTGTCTCGCATTCGAAGAATCTCTCGGCAGTCACTATTGCTGTGTCCGTCACGAGGGGACAGTTGGACCTCTAGAGATAAAGATAGTCGACGAAGGAACGTTTGACAAGCTTATGAATTATGCAATCAGCCAAGGTGCTCCAGTTAGTCAATACAAAACACCACGATGCGTGAAACTTGCTCCCTTTGTTGAGCTTCTCAATTCTAGTGTTGTTTCAAATTACTACAGCCAGACTTGTCCCAAGTATAATGGTATGCAAGTATAGGGATCAACTTTGTGGCATGGAATTCTCTTGTGAATGTACTTTCACTATCTAGAGTTATCTCAAGTTTGCAAAAGATTACTGATTTGGAGATTTAGTCTTTTTTGAGTTTTTCATCCTTTCTTGCCGTACAAGTTCCCAAGCCAAATGAGTCTGTATAACTTATTGTTCCAGTCAGTTTCTTGATTAATAAAGCTTTATCTATCGTTAACTGTAGATACAAAATACCGCACACTAATAATGTATCCGAAGTAATAGTTATCAAGATCGAGCAAAGACGATAGCGTACAGCTTATTCAGAATGACGCATCGGGTGACGTCATCTTGATCACGAGTAAAGTGCGAAGGTCGTGTGATGTTATAGAGTATGTGCGAGAAGAGTCAATGTAAGCGTGCATTAATAACGCATGCCAGATCCGAAAATAAGGGCTTCATTAGCTGTCATCCACTATGTAAATCCCTATATAAGGGACCAAGCGACCTTGTATTGGGGGATCTTTTTGATAGCTTAACCAAGAAATTTAGGAGGGAGAAAGATTATTTGGAGAGAAAGTTAGGGTTTACTCATTATTCTATATCTAATTTTAAGATCTTAATGAATGTTCTTGTGATTTTATGATGATTACTTAGATTGTTCTGTAGATTACTCTAAAGGTGTAGTTGTAAGATTTTCTGCAACTACATTTGGCGCTAGAAACAGGGATGATGATTATCCTGTTGGTGAATTTCTTTAAAAACAAGTTAAGCACTATTCATAATCTTTCTCCTCTGCATTAATAATCTTCGAGAGTTTTGGAAATTTAAATCTAAAAATTTGAAAAAAATGTTTCAATTCAGAACAACGATTTCAGTAATAAAAATTTCAAGTGCATAAAAACAGATGGTGAGACAAGCGTCTACAACGGTAACAGATAGAGGAAGTGTAAGAATAGCTGGAAGAAGAAGAAGTGAAGTTTCTCAATCTTCAAAGATGGGAGAAAGAAACAATCAAGAAAATCAGGTCCAACCTGAGATGCAACATGAACCGATGCAGAATAACACCGTTGATTTTGACAGAGTAAGTGTTCATACTGCAAATACGGATTCAAAAGAATAGGATGAGCAAAGAACTGGAAATGAAGGACCAATAATAGATAATGAGGAGAATATGACCATAAAGCATCTCCGACAACGATTAGTAGCAGAAAGAAGAAGAAATACATGTGGATCTGACGCGTCAGAACAATGAGTTAAGAGAAGAGAATATCAGATCGCAAGAGAGAAGATCAAGAAGTGCAACACGTACAAACTCAAGATCCAGAACAAGAGGGAGTATATCAAGGCGTAGAAGATCAAATCGCAGAGATTCCAGACAAGAACAACCCCTAGACGACATTGCTGAAAATTTTCAGGTAGATGATAACATGCAAGATCAACGCGGCGGACATCGCATAGAGCAACAACAAGATGACGATCTCTACATACCGCTGGGCGTAAATTACCACATGGAACAAGGTCGCATAGGCAATAGGAGAGAACAAGCTGGCGAACCTTATCGCACAAATAATGATCAGGATGATGAAGATGACTTAGAGCAGGGGAGAATTATCATGAATGGAAGAGAAATGTTGAGAAATCAATGTCACCGAGAAGAGGAAGCTGAAAGGAATAAAGCATTACAAGAGCATGAAAAGCTTGAAAGAGAAAGGCGAAGAAGGAGAGAAGAGGCTGAAGAGAGAGAGATACAAGAGGCAATGCGACAAAATAAACACGACAACAGAATGAGGCAATCAACGTTGATAAGACCCATGCGACAAGATCTAGATCAAACTATGAGTAAGGATATCCTCAGAGAATTAGCAGAGGTAAGAGAAATGATGACAGCGCGAAGAGATGGAGGAAGACGGCAATTTGATGAAGCAATAGAGGAAGCGGGGAAGACACCATTCGCAAGACAGATACAACTCGCAGCAGTACCATCTAACTGTATTTACTAACATTTTTGATGGAAGCACATGCACAATACAGCACATAAGAGCTTATAGCCGATCTCTTTTATAGTGAAAAGAAAACGATGCAGTGTTGTGTAAATATTTCCCTGCAAGCTTGACAGGCGAATCCTTGCAATATTTTGAAGGATTTCCAGTAGGAACAATCCGATCATTTCATAACTTACAAAATATCTTCTTAGGACAATACATCAGCAATAACATGTTAAAACCAGGGGTCGAGAAGGTGTTCAGTCTGCGAAGACGAATCAATGAGAGTTTGCGCAACTTAACCACGCATTGGAGGAGTATGTGTAGTGAAATGGCAGGACGAGTAGATGAGAGAAACCTTATACTAGCCTTCGTTAATGCACTTTTTCCTACAGATTTACTGTATACGCAGATCTTCAGAAAAAAAGATACAATAACAATGGCAGAGTTACACGAGTTCCAAGAAGAATACATTTCCATCGAGGAAAAACAAAGAGAAATGAAGTATTACCCAGTTGCGATAACAAAATCAAGAGAGGGGAGTGCAAGTTTACTTCCAAGAACAACGAATGTTGTTGCAAGTACACCTCAAGGGAGTCAAGGAAAGAAAGTAATGGAAGAAGGGAAAAAGCTAGTAACCATGGGTAGTAGAGATCAGGAAGAATTTGAAAGAGAATACAAAGAAAAGCAGTTCAAGAATCATGGAGGAAACAATAAGATTCAAAGGCTTGATAATCAACCAGAAGGCTATGGAGGGCAAAATCAATATCATAACCAAGGTCGGAGCTAGCAAAGTAGTTTGGGAGCACATAAAGATTCCGCATCTAAACACCGCAATAGACAAAATCTGGGAAGCTGTAATCTTAATGTAAGACATCCAAGAACCACCAAATATGAGAAATGAGCCACCCCCAGGGAGGAGGAGTAGAGAATCTGTGCTTACGATCCCTTCCATAGTCATACCACCAGCAATTGCAGAAATGTAAAGAAAATCATACTCAGAATGATTGATCAGGGGAAGCTAAACCACTTTCTAGTGCAACCAAAACAGAATCTACCACCATCACCAGAAGGACATACACAAGGTATGAAAGAAGGAAGGAATACATATTTTATCGAAGTAGGGACAAAGCGAAGAATCTATATTGTAATTCCATAATACACTCATTCAAAAGCATAGAAGATTTCCACGATAATATCCTTAGTAAAGTTCGCAAGATATAGTGATGGAAGAGAGATACTCAATCTTTCGAAAGTATATCCATTGAAAGATTGGCAGAAACAACCTATTTCATTTAGCGCTGAACAAGTACCAGGAGGAAGAGAACCACACGAGAGTCCACTGGTGGTAAAGCTGGAAATCAATCCAAAATCAAAAGTTGATGAAGACTCTGTTCTGTGCGTGATTGATCACAAGAGATTCAAGTGATTGTGTACAGGTTTTTATTGAAGATTTAAGAAGATTTGAAGACAAAGAAGATATTGAAGATCTGACTTGGGTTTTACAATCTTTGGTGTGCACAATACTTGTTTCGGTAAAAGAGGATCCAATGTTTATCCTTGTAGTATATTGGATTGATTATTTGAGTAGATCGGCATCACCATGGTTCTTCGGATTAAAAGTGTTGTTGGCTTAATCTTAATCGATTACCTTTAGGTGATTGAATATAAGATAGATCTAGACCTGACGAAGGATTTTATGTTGAGATAAACGGAAGAGACTTTGTCCAACTCACATCACTTGGTTGAATAGAGTTGATACCAAATAGATTTCTTGTTCCTTTACTGGTTGGAATACGAACCAAAGGGACTAGAGCTGGCAAACGGGCGGGCCGGGGCTGGCTTGTTACGGGTTACACGGGTACGGGTTAACACGGGCCCAAGCTTGCGGGTCGCTATTCTTCACGGGTCGTCATTTCTTCAACCCGCACCCGTAACGGGTAAAGCTTGCGGGCTCACGGGTTAGCTGGTTTCTGGAGAGTCAACTCAGGTCAACGTCAGTCAAGGGTTCAAGTGGGAGAGAGTCAGTTGGTGTTAGTCGGCTGAATCCCCGAGTTAGTGTTCCGAGTCGCACCTGAACTGAATTCGGAAGAATTCAGTCTGTTTCTGGTTAGTTTCCGGCTTTTTTTTTAACAGCTCTTCCCTGCAATCATTCAACATCCTAAACATACATCTAGTTCACAGTTCATTCCATTAACAATAACATACTCAATCACTCCCTTCTCATCTTCCAAAACCCTCTTCAATCTATTGCACCTGCACTTGCTGTTTCTTCTCAGTTCTTCTTCACTAAATTGAACACAAGTAAACAACCCATGTCTCAACATATGCCAACTCCTTCTCCTCCTTCCATGATTTCTCTGAAAACTCGAATTTCACCATCTCAGCTCACCTTAATCCATTAACAGTAATTTCATAACACCACAGATCCATTTCTTCAAGATTCTTCGATAACTGCTGAAACCCATCTCCAATTTCTTCAAAACTAGATACCCATCACAAACAACAACATATTCAAAGATCGAAACGTAATTTCATTCTTCTCCTTGTTGTGAATCTCAAACCCTTGATAGCAGCATCTCTTATATTATTACCAATTTCTTCGTTTGTTCTTCGTATCACGACCTTCATCCCTGATTTCTTAAGCAGCACCGCCAATTTCTTCTTGAACCAATTTTTTTTTTAGCATTGAGCAACTATTGTTTTGTCCGTCAGGGAAAGAAAATAAGAAGAAAGGAGAAAAGAAGAAGACTATTGATTATCAGAGTATTAAAAATAATCAGATCTAAGAATTAATCATACAAATACAAAAATTACAGAAAAAATCGAATAAAAACTCCAATTTAACACAGAAATCCGAGTTTCTTAACCCAATAACTTAAATTGAATCACAAGTTCACAACCCTAGTCTTCTTCTTCTTTCATTAACTCAATTCTCTTCTCAATTTCATAAAACCCCAAATTCAATTGAAGCCCTAATTTCTTCTGGATTTCTCAATTCTAGTTCTTCACTGAAATTAACCCTAACTATTAGTATGATAATCTTCTTCTACATATTCTACTTTTGAAACACACCCTTAATCACTCACTTTTCACTTCCAATCTCCAACTCAGAACCCACATCAGTTAGCCAACTAAAACTCAGCCCAAAAACAGAAAGAAAAGAAAAGTGAAGAAGCAAATCCCCACATCAATTAGAGCTTAAATCCATTATTGTTAAGCTTCAATTCACACATGCAAAGATCAACAGACTCATATAAGAAAGTGTTTTCTAGGGTTTTTTATTTTGAGAAGGCGCAAAGAGCAGAGTGGAGAAGAAAGAAAGAAAATGAAATATTCTAGGGATTTTTTTGATTTTTATATCATAAACGAACAACCATGATTAGATTTAGTAATCATACGGTGGAAATTATTAGGACCAGACGGGTTGACGGGTTTAATCCGCGGTTTTGCGGGACGGGACGGGTTAGCCCGTTTACCCACAAGCTAGCATTTCTCCAACCCTAACCCGGCTTGTTTAGACACCAGCCGAGCCGGGTGCGTGTTTTTTACGGGCCAGGCCGGATAAACCCGCGGGTTTTGGCTTGTTTGCCAGCTCTAAAAGGGACTGATCCAAGTACGTGACTTATTTATAAGTTGGAGGTTTGGGAATACAGACGGAACTAGGTGAACTATAGGGTTAGTTACTTGGTCTCAACTATAAGAAGTTAGTGTAATTTTGTGTAGCGGCTTAATCCTAAGAGTATTCAATTCTGGACTAGGTCCTGAGGTTTTTCTGCATTTACTTTTATATTCCGAATTATAATTGTTTTATTATAATTAAAGTAAATTACACAAACGTTAATTCCTATTTACTTGATAATCAATCCTATTGTGTTTTGTTACCTTTGTATCAAGTAAACATACTTCGTTGTGGTATTGTCTCAATCTCGTATCCATAGAAGATCACACGAAGTGTGAACCAATTAGTTGTATTATCTCGACTCAGTCCATAGACAATCACTTTCGGAGAAAGGACTTATAGGTAGGAAAAGTTTTAGCTTGAGGTATATCTGGGTACCCTTGCCTTTTCAGATTTGATTCAAGACTAACGCTCACAGCTAAATCATTCCTAGCATTATCTAAGACTCTAGCAGCCCAATCAAATTCAGCATCACTTTCTATAGGAAGTCGGGAACGAATCCAATTCCCTCGCTCGATAAGTGCATTCTTCTCGCTTATGGCTCGATCTCGCTCCATTTGAACTTGGAGAATGGTTTCTTGAAATTCCTTTAAAGCTTTCGCACCTTTAAGAGCAACCTGATCTTTCTTAGAAATAAGAATGCTAACCTTAGCTTCTAAAACCTTAACCCTTTCTTTGGATTCCCAAAAGCGACGTTTGAAGCTATTACTAGCAGTTAAAGCACTCTTATGGTCAATGCTAAGAAGTTGATGCTTTTCCTTGAGCTCCTCCAAGGAAATAGTTCTTATTTCGTCATCAAAAATATTATTTAGAGAAGCATTAAGATGATTAAGAAGAGTATCATCATCAACAGGATGATGAAGGGAGCGAAATAGAGAGGATGCCTCATCAGTAAGACGGTAAATCTCTGCAAGAATACATAATTAAAAGGGAACGAAAGTAATGAACCAGTAAAAGAGGAGACGGAATAAAGAGTTACGCACCGACTAACTGATCATTCCTATTGCGAAGATCGGATATATCATTCTTAAGAGTGGAAACCTCAGCTGTAAGTTTAGCATTCTCCGTCTCAAGCTTGCGAAGTTTTATTTGATAGTCTGAGGAAACAACATAAGACATGCGGTCCATCTGCGAAGACATAAGGTAAATATCAGACATCACCAAAGACATCGAAGCGACATCTGAGTGAGTGCGAAGATGTAAAAATTACGAAATAACCAAGTGAAAATTTATAACTTGGATTTAACACTGAGGAAGCTCCGCGAAGGGATTCATGATCCAGAGAAAGGGCATCACATATTTTTGAAACCATCCCAAAAGTGCGAACTAGTTTTTCATTACCAATTACTGACATGGAATCAGAGAAAACACCAGATAGCTGCCCCATGGAAGATGTGATTGAGGGGTCTTCAGTGAGAAGAATATCATCATCACTAGAGTGGGAACTTGAAGAAGAGGGATAAAATGTTTTTCTCTTCTTGGACAGACTCTGGGAAGAAGATTCAGAAGCGGCTTTCTTGTATCTAATCTTACCCTTACCCTTGCTTTTAACGCCCACAGCTTCCACCTACGCGAATAATGAGAGATAAGAAACAGAGGCAACAATATTGTGAAGTTTAACAAAGGGTATTTCTTACTTCATCATCGTTCGAAGGTGGCACATGAGGCAATTTTTTATCCTCCTTCGAATGTTTGGCAATCTGATACCAAAGAAAGTGGTGAGAGAAAGGAAAAATAATTATAAGAAAATAAAAAGGGAAAGTTAAAGGAAAAATACCACATCAGCTTCCTCATGCCATCTGAATACCCAAGGATCATAGGCAGATAACCCCGCAGGAAGGGGAAGAGTTGAGCCATCTCCACTTCTACAAGTAATGTAGAGACCCACTAAAATGATGGGATAATCCAACCATTGGGTATCATTTGATTTGCGTGTGGTACGATTCGTAGAGTCATTAAAATCGACATCTCGCATGATTCTTTCATCCTCCGAGAGACAATCCTTTCTTTCCAAGAAAATACCCCACTTGGATGACTTATTCTTCATGATAACGAAATCATAGTTCTTGAAAAAATTCTCAAGGGTGTAATCTGCAGGGTTGATTTCCTTATGGGAAGGTTCGGGTTTCCGTACTTCTACTGGGAAAAGAGATCTTAATCCTGCCGCCCTACGAGCATGGTTATTCTAATAGCATCACCAATTAGTTGATAAATACCCCGCGAGAATTTCGCGTCAGATAGAATTTCATAAATCAAAGGAGTCTGAGGACTATAGAGAGGAATAGGAAGACCAGCGAGAAGTTGTCCTATATAAATAATAATATTCTCTTCACTCCATTCTTTGAGTGAAAACCATTCAGGTCCAAGTGTAGATGAAGGTTTTGATCCATGGGGGACGGACAGTGAGAAGCCTCTTTCACCAAATTCTCTCTTCAATCTTTTGAATTCCATTGCATTCTTCCAACCATCTAAAGGCATCTTTAGAAAGGGAATGAGGGATAATGAAAAAATAATCAAAGATAATCAAATAAACCAAAGCACGAGAAATAAGAAACAAAGTGCGAAGACAAAGAGAGGAAAAAGTGGAGAGAATGATGAATAAAGAAAAGGCGATAATCTACTAAAACATTCAATCAAATCAGAAGAACATCAGCAGAAAAAATTCCAGAACCGAAGGAGAAAAAGAAGAGAGTAAAAAGAAGAAAGAAGAAGACGATTAAAAGTAAATAAGAGACTTACTCCAAGATCCCAAGACATTTAATGCGATGATTGAAAGTGAACGGATAGAAAGAGGCGGTTATGAAAGACGTGTCAGATAACAAATGGTTGAGAGGACACACGTAAATTAAAATGCCTAAATCGCGGAAACATGTCGACAGATAAGAATATGAAAAGATTAACGGGTGCGGTAGAATGAATTAAAAATTTCTCACATCATTGTCTTTACCAAAATAACGATATGAGAAGAGGCAAAATGTAAATAAAAAATACCGCACACCAATAATGTATGCGAAGTAATAGTTATCAAGATCGAGCGAAGAAGATCACGTACAGCTTATTCAGAATGACGCATCGGGTGACGTCAGCTTGATCACGAGTAAAGTATGAAGATCGTGCGATGTTATAGAGTATGTGCGAGAAGAGTCAATGTATGCTTGCTTTAAAAACGCACACCAGATCCGAAAATAAGGGCTTTATTAGCTGTCATCCACTATGTAAACCCTTATATAAAGGACCAAGAGACCTTGTATTGGGGGGATCTTTTTGATAGCTTAAACAAGAAACTTAGGAGAGAAAAAGATTATTTGGAGAGCAAGTTGGGGTTTACTCATTATTCTGTATCTAATTTGAAGATCTTAATGAATGTTCTTGTGATTTTATGAGGATTACTTAGATTGTTTTGTAGATTACTCTAAAGGTGTAGTTGTAGGATTTCCTGAAACTACATTAACCTTTCAGAAATTTATGGAAGTTTTATCATTTCTTTGTGAGTTAAGGTAATTTTTTCTTAGAGAACCTCGGCTATCTTTGAGATCAACCAGTTAGTTTCTTTATTTTCATTAATATCTGGTGCATCAATAAGTATGGCGCATCAGTATCTTGAGGAGTTAGCTAGGCCTACTGTTAATTTTTGCAGTCATTTTTAGACTGCCCAATTTGAAAAAACATTTTTTTTAAATAAACCCACAAAACATTTGTGGTCCTGCAACAGATTTCGCGATTTCATGCATTTCCTCCGTGTAGAAATTAACGTTTAATCCCATATTTGTTGGGCTTTAGACACTCTAGTTCAGCGTCTTAGTCTTAGTACTCCGTAGTTCAAAAAAAACCCGGATAAACAATTTGGTCCAAATTTTTAACGAGTTAGTCAAAACTCGTAACGATTCAAACTAATTCGGTACCACAATTACCCTTCCATATAAGGATGCAGGAGTATGAATGATTTTTTAATTTTTAGATCTCATATTCAAAACAGGAGAGAGACGGAGAGATATTTTGAGGCGATTTCTTGGTATTAATCGTTTCTTCATCAGATTTCGATCTCAGGTTAGAGACCTCAAATTTCAATCTCATCTTTTATTTGATTTTTTATTTTCGATTATGTGTTTTTGATTATTTATTTTTTGGAGTGCATGAGATGAAATTGATTTTGTCTTTCATCTTTCTTTCTATCTTTTGATTTCTGTTTTGCTTTTGATTTTGTTATTTGTTAGGTTTCGAATCTCATGAAACTCTTTTGATTTATGTTTTTCATTTTGATCTTTCTTTTGATTTAATTTTGGATGTATGATATGAAATCGATTGGATCTTTGATTTTTTGATATTCCATTTCTTCATCTGTTTGTTTTATTAATGGTTATATATGGTTTACATTGATGGAGTAATTGATTTCTTTTATTTTTTGACTATGCAGATTGTTTACTTTCTTGTACACTGTATATGTTTCAATTTATTGTGATTTAAGGTTGATTCGAAAATTAATTCTCTGATACGTTTAAATATGATTCAGATCTTTAAATGTTACATCTTTGTGTTACTGGATTCGATTGAGATATTTAGATGTGACCCAATTTTTTGTTATTAGTTATTTGATTTACCATTTGTGTGTTGATTAAACGTAAGAATGTTATTTTTTGAGATATTTTGTATGTGCTTTAGAGCTTTGATGTCTTCATTTATGTGTTTTTGATATATGTTTTTTGTAATATGCAGGTTATCAACCATGTCTGAGAAGATTGGGTATGCTATCTTGAATCAAAGTGAGCATTCGGCCCTATTTGGTAGACGTGTATGTATTTGTACAGTGAAATTATCTATGATGAATGCTTGGGTTGTATTGTTTGAATCAATGCTCTATTTTGTTATTTTTGTGTAAATATTAATATACTTGTACACTAGTATGTTCTATGATGAATGCATGACCTATTTTTTTGGTATATATGCTAGATTTTGATATTATTTTGTAGATGTGCACTTGTTTGTACACTGAAATGCTATGTGATGAATATATGTCCTGTCATGTGGGTATGGATGCTATACTGTGTTAGGTTTTTATAGAGGTGTACATGTTTTTCACAATGGGATACTCTTTGATGAATGCGTAGCATGTCATGTGGGTATGATGCTAGAATTTGTTAGTTTTCTGTAGAGGTGTAAATGTTTATACACTAGTATATGTTTCACTTTATATAGCATGTGCATGCACTTTAATGTACACCGTATATGTTATTGATATATGTTTTTTTTGTATATTTATAGGGTAACAACCATGTCTGAGAAGGTTGTGTATGCTATTTTCGAATCATGATGATCATTTTGTCCTATATTGGTACATGTGTGCATATTTGTACACTAAAACTTTCACTCTGATAAATGCATGGGTTGTTTTTGTTTGAACAAATGCTTTATTTCTATTGTTTTCTGTAGATGTGTACATACTTATACACTAGTATGGTCTCTCATGATTTTATGTTCTATCTTGCAGTATGGATATTGGATTAGTTGGATTTTTGAAGGTGTGTACATAATTTTACAACATTGTGTTGTCTCAATATTACATGGCATGCTTTATTGGTATGGATGTGGGATTTTTGTACATATGTAAATAGGTGTACATCATTGTGCTTTCTCATGATTTTATGGTCTGTTTTCTGAGTATAGATGTTTGATTAATTAGATTTTTGTAGAGTTGTACATGTTTGTATACTAGTATGCTCTGTGATGAATGGATTGTCTGTCATGTGAGTATGGATGCTAGAATTTAGTTATTACGTTTCTATAGAGGTGTACATATTTGTACACTTGTATGTGTTAGAGCACTGATCTGTCGAACTCACAAGAGTTGCTATCTCAAGCTTGTTTGTCAAGTTTAGTTGCCAAAACTATAAGTATTGATTTCTATTCTACTTATAGCTAAGTCTCGGATTAGGATAGTAAGTGTAGTTGAGCTTTAGACTCCACGGCGTTCATCGAATGAAGAAAAAGAACTACTCAAGGGAACTTGTGGAACATCATCAAAAAAAAGGTATGTGGAGACTTGAAATAATCTATCACTCAAAAGTATATCTATTCTATTTCCTATTTGATACAGAAAGTCGTATTTCTATATAGACTTCAATCATACACATTTGGTATTTCGAGCCGAGTTTATCTCGCTTATTTATTTCTCGAAATATGTGTTGATAATCTTTCTCTTTAACAAAGTTCATCTTTTATTCTTGACGAAAGTCAAAATATGATCATGTGAAAATCGTCTTGTAACATCGAAATATGTGTTGATAATCTTTCGCTTTAACAAAGTTCATCTTTTATTCTTGACGAAAGTCAAAAGATGATCATGTGAAAATCTCCTTGTAACATCTTACATGATTTGTGTGAGACAGTCATTTGATGTAGACTCGGAAATTTCGTATTGATCATTCGATCACTTGAAAATTGCATTGAAGCTAATAGTTTGTGTGAGACAGCTATTGTCGTCTTCCGAGAATGTTTCAATGATTGAAATGTGGGTTTATAACTTACAACAATATTTGGATATAAACATAATGTGTGTATTCACATTTGTGTAAATTCCTAGTCCGGGAACCATGGTATGCGTCCCCGTACGCGTACTAGTTGGTTGATGGAAGTTCGGACTTAAGTATACACACCCGTACGCGTACTAGCGAAAGTTCAAGTCCGTGAATTTCTGCTGGAGTTTGGAAGAGTACTAGTATGCGTACCCGTTCGCGTACTGGTGAAACCTGAACTCAGTCTGGCTACTTAAGTATGCGTACCCGTTTGCACACTTGAGTAGGTTATATTCTAAAATCGGTTTTTTCATGAAATAATACATTTATATAATAAGGAATGCAATCTTTGCAAACCGTGGCTATAATGTTCATGAAATGATTCGAGTGAATCAAAATCGATTTTGCTTCAATTGCATCCTGTATACTTGTATGAGAATATAAACAATTGAACAGCTCTCTAACTAGTTTATTTGAGTCATTTGAACTAGTTATGATAAAGATGAATTAGGTTGATATGAAAGTTATCATATGGATAACCATTGGTTAACTATTGTTGAACCAACTAAGTCTACATGTTTAGGTACGTCTACCTTTATCTAAATGATGGTACATTTCATTTGTGTATAATAAGCTAAGTTCGATCTAACGGTTGAAAGATATTAGCTTGGATATAATCAGGATTTCATCTAACGGTGAATATTGAATGCTTTGTTACCAAGGTAGCGTTGATTGCAAACCTTGATTTGGAGACTATATATAAAGGAGAACTCTAGCAACTTATAAACCTAATCCCATACCTCCTGTATGATAGTAGTTGCGACTAGAATAGATTCTCCTTTAACCTTAGGTTTTTCTAAAACCCTGTAGGTTAACGACTTAAATTCATTGGGATTGTGAAGCCAAACCCAACTATTTTCTCCGTAGTTGCTTGTTCTGATCTTGCTGTTTTCTATCGTGATTGAGTACTATCTTCTTTAAGATTTTCTCGAGATTTAATCTCCGATAAGAAATATTGAGAAGTAGTCACAAACATCTTCGTCTCATCGTTTGTGATTCCACAATATCTTGTTTCGTTAATCGATTAAGATTATTTTGAAGTGATTGATAATACTAGGATGTTCTTCGGGAATATAAGTCTGGTTTATCAATTGGTTCCTGTTCACCTTGAATCTCTTATATTCAATCGGTCCCGCAAATTCTTATTTGATGATTGCGGATTGAATCAAGGGATAGAGATATAAAACTCTTCGATATACTTTTTATAGATTGAGTCTAACTGTCTAGTTGATTCTCTTGAAAGTATATTGGAGTTTGTCTATTCAGATTGCCAAACGAAATATTGGGTGTGGTTGTTAGACCCCCGCTTTTTCATTACTTATCAAAATTATTATTACTTTTATTATTATTTATAATTAGTCTTACAATATTTTTTATTATTAATATTGATGGTTTGAACTATTATTATAACTACTCTTACATATTGAGTCCCAATAATATTATTAACATTTATGTGATTATAACTGTTGATTCTACATATAAGTCAAGATATTCAATAACTTTCTCTGTGACTGTCAAGATTCATCAATAATACTAATCTCACTATTTTTAGTATTGAATTTTCTACGTGTTTCTGCTTTTTATGATAATTATTCTCTAATCCTTATTAGCTAAAGTTACTGGTGTACCCTACAATTTTTTACTTCATTACAAATACAAACAATCAAACAAACAAAGTGGTGTTCCCACTTTTTATGCTAATCTTAATCACAAAAAGGCGTTGGAGCCCAGATTGTTGTTAGGCTATCGACCAAAAGCTTTGTATGATTATTGGTATCTTTTTTTATCAATCAAATAGTTCTTTTAATTATCGATAGCTTTTAGTGGTTAAGATTTATCTCACAACCCAACCCATTTTTAAACTAATCTAGTTCACTAACTGGCACTGCTTATTTCTATCTTTTACCATGTAAGATCTAATAGTGAGCTCTGATACCAACACTGTAGCGCCCCCTAAGCTAGCAGCTGACTAATCCAAGAGATTAACTAAGTAAACAGGCACTAAGAATCTAAATCAATTACTTAAACAATCAATTAAGAAATCTGCGACAAAACTTATCTCAAAACTAGCCCCGCTCAGAAATATATATATACAAGAACTTCTCTCAAATGATACATATACGATAGTCATTTGGTTTACAAATATAATATGCAACATAATAACATAGCCGAAGTAATCTAACAAACGGACTCAACTCCTTGAAGCTTCCCCTGCGCAACTCTGATCTGTCTTTGAAACTGAAAGTGAGAATGGGTGAGCACATCATCCCTAAAAGGGGTGCCCAGTAGGAATAACATTTAACTTTCAAGTAATCATTGGCATGATTTCGAAAACAATACATGTTTTCCTAAATATTAAAAGACAACCAAACCACTGAAATAAACAATCATGTATATGGACCTAAACTACTTCTTTAGTTTCTGCAGTGACATTTACACACCTGATAACTTTCTGTGGTGACATTTACATACCGTAATATTGATGGCCATTATAGTCTGTGGGTGAATGTAAACACACATAATATTGATGCCAATTCCACACCGAATAAAGCACAAAAGTAAAATAACGAAGGAGCGTATCCGATATACCATAGTTGGAACATTTCCCAAAGACAATCATAAAGACAAACAAAGCATTACAATTCCTTTCCAAACAATGCAAATATTAAAAGAATCAACAATATCTTCAAAATTTAAAACAAACAATGCATGAAATACACAATCATGCAATGCATGAGTTTGTTAAACAAAGACTTTTATAAAAGAAACAACAACAATGGTTACAAAAGAGTTGAAGTATTCCCACCTCTTTTGATGACAAGCCACGCCTACCTCGAGATCCACGATCCACTGGTTCATCCTTTGAATCGATCGTTGTTAATACAGACTAACTGTTAATCACATAAACACTCTAAGAATTTATCCAAAAGGTTCATACATAATCTCATACGAGCTCCAATTATACGCTAAGTGAATTATTTAATGGTTCCAAGCCCATTTATGATTCTACACCTTTTATTTATCTATCTTTAGCATATTTAAGAGTTACTAATTAAATTAGGTTGATTCTAAAACTCATTAGTTAAGTCTTAAGAATATCTACACCCTTATATAAGAAACCAAATGCTAATTCATACCGCTAAGGTATAATATATGTTCATTTGGAAAACTGACTGTAATCCCAAGTTCACTAAACCAAGTCCATTATACGAGGCCCATTCCACCTAAGTCAACTAACTGTCAATAACAGTCAGAGAGGTCAATTAACAGTCAAAGTCAGTCAACTGGTCCAGGTCTAAATAGATGAATCGGTCAAACAGAGTCAACTCAGTAACCAACTCTACTTCATTAACACCTCAATTCTAAACAAATTCATTTAAAGAAAAATTTATAAATCAAATACAATTACAAACTGAGTTTACCTGCAATTGCAGCTTTAATCTTTTTACAACAATCACTAACTATAAACCTACAACTTCCATCTTAGTTACACCTTTCCTGCCAGCAACTCTCAAAAGAATGCCATCCCCCTCCATTATATTTTAGTTTCTCAAGTCTAGTATCTGCAGTTTCATTACTAACTGCAATTCATACTTCTTCACAAATACAACATCAAACCCGTCTCACATCTATCAAACAAACAACCATCCACTAATCTGCAAGACCAATTCCTCTTACTTAACTTCTACCTGCACATCCAAACTTCAACTGTTGCAACCAAAGCAAGATGTTTCTACTTCAATTCAATTTAACACAATCACAATTCACCAACAAACCAATCCACTACACCCTGAATATATTCAACACCACCAATCTGCAACTGATACTTTACCAAAATCACCTTCTCTGTAATATCAACATCTTCACCATCGCAACTAAACTCATCTCAAAAATCACACATCTTAG
The DNA here is from genome assembly GCF_003573695.1 of Papaver somniferum. Classification (NCBI taxonomy): domain Eukaryota; kingdom Viridiplantae; phylum Streptophyta; class Magnoliopsida; order Ranunculales; family Papaveraceae; genus Papaver; species Papaver somniferum. The sequence goes on from NW_020631041.1 coordinate 3,928,635, forward strand.
TTCATGGCATCTCATAACTTCAATAACTATAAATTGTGATAAACTAAGATTACAGAGAAGAATCATTACCTCAACCATTTAGTCTTCACTAACAGCTTCAGATGTATTCAAGACAACACACATATCCTGCAACAATCGACACACATCCTCAACTGACCTCAACAACCACATCTTCCAACATCTACTCCCTGTCATCAACATAACTCTATCACAGTTCCATTCCACATCATCTTCAAATCATATCTCCATATCCACAATCCTCAAAATAAACCCTAATTCACTGATCATTCAAATCTTCAATTTCGTCTTTAAACAGCTTCACGACATCAATCCACTGACTACCCCTTTATACTTCATCTATCTGCTGTTCTAAGTCACTATCAATTCTACTCAAACCCTAATTCAATTGGAAAGAACAGAAAACCATAATCTTCTCTCAAATCGAAACTGAAACCAAATAAACAATTCTACTTCATACCTAATCAAAACCCATCTCGAATTACTCAACTGTTCAGTAAAATTCATACAATTTAACCTTCAATTCAAAAGAACCCTAATTTAACTTTTTATCTTGATTCTTCATCACAACAGTCCCGTAACGTCAATTCATCATCAACCCATTAAATCTTCATCTACCATCAACTCAATATAATCATCAGTACTTCACAAACCCAACTTCAAATCCAAAACCCTAACTTATCTTCTCTAACTCGTCACTTCTTTTAACTCAGAACCTACCACAACACAATCATCACCACCAGGAACCTTCCTTGATCTTTCTACTCTTAATTCGATCTCAAAATCCTCACTTTTGATTCTCAAACTCTCAACAGATGAAGAACATGGGAAAGAGAAATAAGAAGAAGAGAAAAGAAGAAATGAGAGTTTATCCTCTCGAGTTGGGTTGATAAGGTCAGACGAAGTTTATGGAACACCCGCTGAAAGTTAAGGGAAGCCCCAGTCGGTCTAATGTCAAAAGACTGTTTTTTCCCTTCTCACTAATTCGATGATCACTTCTTCGGTTGGTATCCGATTGACACGTTCGAGTAGTCCATTGCGCATAACTTATCAAGATCTATCCAGCGGTACTAGTTTCATAACTAAATCGTTGTTAGATTAATTTTTATTAATTAATGTCCGTGTTAAACTAATCAAGTTATTAGCGGCCAAATCGTCTCTTGACTAGTCTAATAGCACTGACGTGCTTTGAGGGTCCTTACAAGACCCATAGATGTGGGTATCATTTGTAGGAGGCTTGTATCCAAACTTGCTGCGATCAAAGTAGGTAAAGATATGTCTGCATATTTGGGAGACTTTCAATTTTTGGTGGGAATACCATGCGGTAGTGAAAGCATTCTAAATTATGTTAATAGAATAATGGAATTAAAAGGTGATAAAACGGATACCTCTACGCTTCTCATCGACTTTACCAACGCTTTCAATATGGTAGATATAACTGACCTTATTCAAGAAGTAAGGCTACAATGCCCAGCTATTGCAAGATGGGTCGAATTCTGCTACCGACGGCCTGCCAAGCTATACTATAACGACATCACCCTATCTTCGGCACAAGGCGTACAACAGGGTGACCCCTTGGTACCCCTACTACTTTCTCTCACACTTCATCCTATTGTGAAGAGTATCGCTACCCAATGTAAGATGGACTTGCAAGCGTGGTATCTTCACAATGGAACAATTATCGGAGACACCATGCAGGTATCCCAAGCCTTGTGCATCATTCAAACAGAGGGTGTTGGAAGAGGTCTTCATCTAAACCTTACTAAAACTGAAGTGTTTTGGCCCAAGGCAGGTGATAGAAGTTTCGACCCAGATGTTTTCCCTAGCTGCATTGGTAGGCCTTCTTCCGACGTTAAACTATTAGGAGGGGGCTGTCATCCTTGACCTACAATATTGCAAAGACATGGTATCGCGAAGAGTAAGCAATACCATTCAACTTATGGATACTGTCAGGAAGTTAAAAGATCCTCAAAGAGAATTTCTTTTACCACGCAACTGCGCCGGAGTCTCCAAACTATACTTTACTATGCGCACTACGTGTCCTGCTGCATTGGAAGAAGTTAAACTCTAGTTCGACAACCACTTATATGTGTACTTGAGGTATTTAGTTACTGCTGATGGTGCAGGATTTGGTCCGCTGCAATCCAGACTGGCGACCCTCCCCCTTAGAGATGGAGGTCTCGGAATTTACTACATGACTGACACGGAGAATTATTGCTACTTGGCGTCTCAGTTTCAGACGCGTCAGATCCATCAGATCATCTTCGGAAACAACTTTCCTGCGGATCCAAGTCTAGCATGCCAGCAAGCCTTGTTGACATACAACCATGCCTGTGAACTTACAACTTCTTCACTCAGATTCAATGTCACCTCCCCTTGTTCCATGCAGTCCATGCATGACTTGGAAGTGAGCTACTTTGAAGTTGTGAAGAGGAAAATCCCCACCAAGTTTAATATGTCAGCACGGGACAGTACACTATGGCAGAGCAATCATATGAAACACGCTCAAGACTATCTTCTTGTTATACCTATAGACGGTTTGAACCAAACTCTTGGCCCTAGAAAATTCCGAAGCGTAATATTCTATCGCCTTGATGTTCCATTTTTTCCGGAAATAGCCGCTACACATGTTTCCATAGGGATATGGACATCTTCAGGGACCATGCATTACATTCCGCCAGCGAAGTTGGGCTGAAATTCAGACACGATCTCGCACGCAACAATTTAATAGACATTTGCTTCAGGGCGAATGTTCCAGCGAGGAAAGAGGTGGATCTAGGCCTCCGATCAGTTGGGAACAATACGTTGCTGCCATCCGACCTACTTGTTTTTAATTGGGAGAACGGGAAGGACACATGCTTCGACGTTACGGTTGTTACCCCATTCACGAGCGACAATCAAACTTTCATTCTAGGTCAAACAATATCTAAAGCCGTTCTTCGCTAGCGGAACAAGTATTTGGATGTATGTGAGACACACGGCTATGGTTTTGGGATCCTTGCATTCACAACCTTAGGCGAACTTGGGGAAGACATAGTGGCATTCGTGAAGAGTCTAAAAAACTGCATTGCCAATAATGATGCAAACTGTGACACCGTTTTTTTTCTATTTCATAGAATAGGTTTGGCTATTCAAAAAGGAGTTGGGGCTCAGCTACCAGCTAGACTACCATCCAACCCTGTGTAATCAGACTTATATTTTATATCAATAATAATGGCCATAATAATAATTCAAGGTTTACTAGTAATAATACTTTTGTAAGAAAGCTAAGAAACATAGTTGTCAAAAGTTTAAGAAAGTTACAAACAAGTTAAGCAAGTTTTAAACAGAAATCAAGTTGTTGATCTCCTACTTGCACGCTAATATTGGTATTATTTATCTTCTACGATATTCTACAATTTGGCAGGACTACCGACTGGTTTCTGCAGGTTTTATTGCTACCATCACCAATAAGTATGTACACACTTACAAAAATCATACAAATCTAACTTCAAAAATTATGAAACATGCCATATATCCATGAGATAACTTACTAGTGTACTAGTATGTACATCAAAAAAATTCAACTTCGAAAATTATAGAACCCAATGACGTCCGTACTCATAGAAAAGATAAAAAATCCATGACATAACATACTTGTGTACAAGTATCTACACACCTACAAAAATCTTACAAATCCAATCTTCATGCCCACACAAGAAAGGTCATATGCCCATGACATGATACTGCAGTGTATAAGTATGTACATACCGATAAAAATGGCACAACCTAACATCCAAAACCACAAAATATGTCATATTCTCATGAGATGATACATCGGTGTACAAGTATATACACAACTACAAAAATTTAACAAATCCAACATACATGCTCACACAAAACATGACATATGTCCATGACATGATACAGCAGTGTACAAGTATGTACTCACCTACAGAAATGGCAAAACTACAACATTCAAAACCACAAAATAGGTCATATTTCCCATGACATGATACATCGGCTTACAAATATGTACACTCCTGAAGAAATCTAACAAAAACAACATCATGGCTACGAAATAAGCCATACATCCTTGAGCTATCATACATGTCTATAAATCTATACACAACCACAACTAATTTAAGTAAAATAGAATTCGTACTCACATTACAGTATATATAGCTCTGAAATAGCATGTTGTTGTACAAATCAGTGCACAACTACAAAAAATCGAACAAAAACAACATTCATACCCACATAACATTCCGTATACCCCTGAAATAGCATTGTAGTGCATAAATTTGTACACTACCACAACACATCAGTACACTACCAAGATTCATTCCCACAGAACAATCCATACATCCCTGAAACAACACTGCGGTGTACAAAACTTTACACTATCACAAAAAATCTAACAAAAAATACATTCATATACACAGAACAATCCATACATCACTGAAACATAACTGCGGTGTACAGATCTGTACACTATCCCAAAAAATCAAACAAAAACAACATTCACACACATAACAAGCCATACATCCCTGAAACAACATGTCGGTGTACATATCCGTACACTATCATAACAAATCCAACAAAAGTAGCACTCGTACACACATAATAGGCCATATATCCCTGAAACAGCACGTCGATGTACAGATCTGTAAACTATCACAACAAATCTAACAAAATAGCACTCGTACACACATAACATTCCAATATATGAAATTATCAGATGATCTTACCTTTTATTACTTGAATAGATGTTGAATTTTCATTTGTTATTGTTTTTTCTTCTTTTAAGGTCTTGATTTCTCTTCAATCGCCGATTTCCTTTTAGATAATGATGGTTATGGATCTTTTGCTACCTGATTAGATGTTGAATCTAATGCTTGTTGTCGTTTTGTCCTTTTTGAAGCTCTTAACTTGTTTGAATTCATTGATTTCAATTAGATAAGATTCTAGCCTGTTTTGTTGTTACATATTCTTCACCATGATGTTATTGTTGATGCGATGTTCATCCATAGATAGGGTTTTGATTGAAATCTTCACTAATTTCTGTTTCTTTTTCTCTCGGTTAAATGATTTTTTTGAAAATTTTTTTCTAGTTTTTGTTCAGATATTGAGAAAAATAACGGTTTTAATTCGCAGCATGTGTGGATTACGAAAAACATGTGAAAGATATTAATGTCTTTGCATCTTTTTTGGACTAATATCTAATTGACTCGGGATGGACCAAACAATACTTTTGGACTAACCGTATTTTTCCGTTTCCTCCATTTATAGCTTATTATTACTTACCACACCGGTCCCACACAGTCACCACTCGTATGGGTTACAATTACACTCTTTTTTGGGTTTTTTTCCCCAAAACTAGTCATAAAAACCCAAGGTGACCAAACTTGTGGTACAAAAACCCCACTCAAATGTTGGGATCCATTAAAACTCCACCTTAAACAAACTTTATACAAAACCCCAAATTTTTAAAAATTGATACAAAAACCTCAAATTTTAAAATTTTGTTTCATCAAATTTTATTATGGTTTCATCAAATTTTATGACGAAGCCAAAATAAAATTGATGAAACCAATAATAAATTTGGGGTTTTTATGTTACTTTTTTTTTTGGGGGGGGGGGGGGTGGGGGGGGGGGGGGGGGGGGGGGGGGGGTTGTGTTACTTTTGTTTTTATGGGTTTTTTGTGGATGGATAGTGACATCTTTGGGATTATAACTCGCGGACCGTTTTTTTTCCCTTCCGCTATTTATATTTCTGGAAACATTCTTTTTTTGTTCAAGATATAACTAAACTGCTGGTGTTTCTTACGCCATATTTGTATAAATAGGATGGATAGTTAGACTACACATTCTGTCCCTGGCTGATCTCAATTTTATGTGACCCAAAAATGAACAGTCATGACATTAAAATTTAAAAATAAATCTCAAATTCATGTTTGATTCATCAGGTTGCCATTTGAACTGACGCATCATAGAACCATCTACAAATTATTTTTTATCTGAAGAACTACATAGCTAAGCATGATGTAAATGTTAATGTTGGTAATTTTCTTTTTATGAAAATTGGTTTAGCTATTCAAAAAGGTGTTGGAGCCCAACTTGTTGCTAGGTTCCTATCTAGTTTATTGTAATTTTTCTTTTCTTTTCAAATAAAAATTGTGTTTTATAGAAAAACATAATATAATAAAAAATTTAAAATAAAATAGAAAATAAAGAGTTACATTAACTAGTTGGAAGCCTAACAAGCTAAGATCCAACAAAGTACTACTACATTAATTGAACAGGTTGTCGTGCTAGCCTACCAGCGAGCCTCATGGGTAACTTAGCCAAGGGAAAGGGGGGGGGGGGAAGCTACCTCTACCTTCCATGTTAATTCCTGCAATATTAAGCCATTGGGGGCTCGAACCTGGGACCTCCTGGAGCGCACGAAACTTACGAGGGTTTACTCGTTAAATACAGTTTGTGATTTCCAGAGACTTTAATGGATTTCCAAAGTATTGTATTACTGGTTGTATACTTTAGAAAAATCCTTGTAAGTATATGTTACTCGTTGCATACTTGCAAAATCTCGTTCAAAGTTTGTGTTACTCGTTATAAACAAGAAAATTTAAAGACTTTGCATACTTACCAATTTTTAAAACTTTGAATGACAATTATGTGATTTTTTTCCTTAGAGAAAGTCTTACAAAATATGAAAGATTTTGGGAGACTTCTATGAAAATTTAAAACTTCATTTATAATTTTTTATTTTATTTTATTTCAAGTTGATGCAAGAGCTTGCACGTATACGCTAGATCAATTTCTCTCTCTCTCTATCTCTTTCTCTATCTCTCTCTCTTAATTATATCCTTAATGCATACATGCACACATACGAATGTTTGTGTGTCATATGATACGATCAAACTTTTTTGAATTTGTAATTTGTTGAAATGAAAATTTCCATCGATAGCCAGAGTGTTTTCAGATTATGATTGTTGCTCAATTTAATTTGCAATCAACGTTTTTCAAGCATTGTTTTTGATAGGATAAATTTTATAGAACTCTACAAATCTCTAGATTTGTCATGTTTGGTTGTTATACAATTCTCTACAAATCTTGTTTTCACAACTTTTTAGAACTGTACAAATCTCTACAAGAATTAGGCCGACTCAACAAAAACTCTGCAACTATTTTTTCAACTCCTTAGAACTCTCTGAAAGTTGTTATTTTTCATGACTTTTTTTAAATCAATAGAAATCTACAAAAATATTTATTGAGTAAATCCCCCGTTAGTCATTTCCTAACTTTAGGACACCCTTTATAAGTGTAGGGCTAACTGCTAAGCTCATCCTGATCCCCAGAGTGATGCCCAAAAAAATCATTCTTTTTCTAATCTCAGATGTTTCCGAGCCCATATCTTTAAGTTTGCCGTCGAACACCCAAATCTCTACGTTTTGTATATACCTCAATGAAATGCAATGCACGATTTATACCTCCATATCACCTATAACTCTCTTCAAGTTGTTATTTGCCCATATCCACTGCCACAGTGTAATGACCAGGAAGTTTGGGAGCCACTTGAAAAAGTTACATTTAGATGGATAAACTGTGTGGCGTATCTTTTCGTATTCATATTTAATGAATGTGTTCAGGTTCTTGAGAAGACAGCATACATATATTGATCACTTATACATTGTCAGTATCTCGTGATTCTCATCATGCAGAATGACAGTGAGACCAATATTCATTGACAAGTTGCCCAAAAAGCGACCCTTCCTCCTTCATTAACTTCATGGGTTCATCATACTCTACGATTTTTCCTGTAGAATCACACAAGAAATAGTGGTTTAGTTTAGACATCAGGTAAAATTTCCTTTAGGATTTTTTTTTTTTGGTTGTTGTTGTTGCATAAAATAGTCAGTGAATACATACCATCACTAATAGCAAGCACCAATGTACTGTCCATCACGGTAGGGATTCTATGAGCTACTGTGATTACTGTACATTTTGCGAATTCTGTTCTGATGATTTTCTGTAGAATGCAGTCTGTTGCATTGTCAATTGAAGCTGTAGCTTCATCAAGCACCAAAATCTGACCTTTCCTTAACAAAGCTCGGCCTAAGCAGAATAGTTGCCTCTGTCCCATGCTCCAGTTAGCACCGTCATGTGCAACTGTAAAATCGTATTTTTTTTTTCAAGAATCAAAATATGAAATGAAACAATAATTGAAAGCTCTAAATCCTACCTACCTACCTAAACAATCCAAACCCTCGCCTTTATTTTGTACAGCCTCGAGAAGTTGACATTTACCCACAACCTTCATAGGTAAAATTGCAGAACAAGTCAGTATATGTCAGACAATTTTCATTTACAAGGTATTAACAAAATGCCACATTACCTCCCAAATTTCATGGTCCGCGTATTGGCTTAAGGGATCCAAATTGTATCTCACTGTCCCACTAAAAAGAGTAGGTTCCTGAGGTATGATCCCTAAGCGTGATCTCAGATCATGAAGTCCGATGGTGGAGATGTCAACACCATCTATGATGATTTTCCCCCCTACTGGCTCTACCAAGCGAAACAATGCACCTATTAGGGTTGTTTTTCCGCTGCCAGTCCTGCCAACAATCCCAATCTTGTGCCCTCCTTCAAATGTGCAAGTAACCCCTTGAAGAACAAGTGGAGTATTGGCCCTGTATCTTATCTGTTTGAGGTCATTATCAGATTCGTTAAATTAGTACTAACGTACATTTCAATAAAGCCAAAAGCTTCAAATTTAGAAATAGACGATATATACCTTCAAATCGCGAATCTCCACTCTACCTGCAGTAGGCCAATTGGGTCTCGGTCGATTCCCTTTTATGACTTGTGAGGCTTCACTAGGAATGTTCACGTAATGGTTTAGCCGTTCAACAGATATAATTTCATTTGCTAGTGTACACTGATTTTGAATGGAAGCACCAAGGGACAAGCTCAACGTGAGACCATAAAACAGTGCCAGTCCGATAAATCCTGCCACATAATGGCAGTCAAAGTATAGCAAAATTAATTGCTAATCGCAAATTCGTTATGGTTTAATTGCTTCTCTAAACTAAAAGATGTAATAATGCAAACTGGCACACCCCTACCCGAATTAAAAGTTCCCTGGGGAAGCAACACCATCACAAGTACTGAGCAAGAAAGGACAGTCGCACTTAGAGTTTCCAGACGTTGTAAGAGCCACTGATTCGTGGAAAATATGTGAAATGTAGGACTAGCATTTTTGTCGATGAGACTGAGACTCTCAGCAAAGAATCTTTCTTCCTCGTCGAAAGCTCTAATAGTCATCGCACCTGCTATGGATTCCCCAAGTTGGTTTGCCACCAACGACTTGGTTGTCCCATTAATCCTCCTCAACTCATTTGCAGAAGCTGAGTAGTACCTCTGTCAGTAAAAACAAGCAATGCATTTAAGTAAGTTACTTCTCTGTCTTAAATTTCTTTTGAGGTTCCAGAATACACAAGCAAAGTTTTACCTGCAAGTATATCACCAAGCATACCATGGGTATGGTGACAAACAAAACTTGCCAGGTAATAACAGCCATTACCCCGAGACTCGTACAAGTATTAAGAGTAGTTATAATTGCTAATACCAAACTGAATGGAACATCAAGGTCAACAATTGATGAATCAGAAGACACCTAAAACGTAGAAACATCAATTAGCATCGTGTGCATAGTTGTCACTTGTCAGTAAAAAAGTTTTAAATCGTAACTGTGATTTCGTTACTTACTCGACTCAATATCCTTCCCAATGGTGTAGATTCGTAAAAAGCTATCGGCGCATGAAAAAGAGATTTTAATAGTTTAGAGAAAAAGGACTTAGATGAATGGATACCCATAGCAACTGTAGAAAGAGATTGAACAAGCAACCAAAATATAGAGCTAAACCCGATCAGCAAGTATACTTGGATCAGTCGCAATTTGCTGATTTGAGGATTCTGAACATTTGCAGCCATCCAATAATTTTGTAGAATTTGGCTAACAACAAACATAATTTGGGAGACAGTTGCCAAAGAAAAGTAAAACAAGGCTTTGCCTTGATTTAGATATTGCAGGTAAGGTTTTAAGGAACTATTTCCGGATTCTCTTTCTTCTTGCTTAATCAACTGATGCTCAACTGCAAATGGTTGTACAGTCTCTTCAGCAAGTGGAACGCAAGTGTGGCGAGAATTCACCTTAGCAGGTAACCTGTCACAGTTAACCATATCTTTGTGTGCATTGACAAGGCCAGAAAATTCTTGGCTAGAACTCATTAACACGTCAAAAGAGGATGTATGTTGGATTTTCCCAAGCGACATCAACTGTAAGAGAAATAAAACGTTGATCCAAACCTTGGAAGGACATGAAAAACCAAAGAGTAACATAGCAAAAGACATTATACTGCAAACTTACCAGAACAGAATCAAATGCAGGAAGGAAGTCGACTTGGTGAGTCACCAGTAAGACTGTCTTTTTTGATAAAGCTCCCATAACGTAGTCCTGCAAAATACAGGTTAGTTACCATATTCATCCACGCGACCAGAAATAAAAAACATTATGTTAAGAAAAAAGTTCACATTAAATAGGCTTGTAGCAGTAACGGTGTCAACTGCACTGAATGGATCATCAAGGAGATAGATATCAGCGTCCTGATAGAGTGCACGAGCAAGTTGAATACGCTGCTTTTGCCCTCCGCTTATATTAATTCCTCTTTCTCCAATTTCAGTTAGATCACCATGAGGTAGCATTTCAAGGTCCTTTACCAAGGAACACTTTTCCAGTGTTTCTTGGTATTTCGGCTCATCCATTGTGCGACCAAACAGTATATTTTTTTGTATACTTCCTGACTGGATCCATGCAATCTGGGAGACATATGCAAGTTTTCCATGAACTTGAATCTGCATAGTAATGGGAAAAAATGAGTCAGCACTTCACATCACATGTTTATGAGTTAAGAAGGGCAAAAAGCACTTACCGAGCCTTCAACCTCTGGTACCTCACCGAGAATTGCAGCTAGGAGGGTTGATTTACCTGCACCTACCTCTCCACAGATTGCCACTTTCTCACCAGCTTTGACCTCTAAGTTTATGGATGTTAAGGTAGGATTTGATGGATTTTCTTCCCACGAAAATGTAGCCAACTTCGCATATATGGCATGGTTATTTTGTGGCTTTTCTTTTCTAGCATGCCTGATATCTCCACTTAGCAATTCTGGTTCAGAAAGAAATTTTTCAATCCGTTGTGACGCGACTTTTGCATGAATTACTGCTCGGATAACCGGAGGGATTGCTCTAATAGGATCCTGGATAATGCGTAGAGTTGCTATGAATGTGAAAACATTTGTAGCATTGAGAGGAACTTTGAGAAAGTAACAAGCTCCAATAGTTGCAGATGAGACTAATATGGAAACTGACAAAAAGAAAAATCCGTCGTACGCCTTACGCAACTGCACAGCTGACAACCACTTGTATTCTACTCTTCTGAGACTTTCAATAACAGTCTTGAAATGTGTCTCCCAAGCATACAGCTTCAACACTTTCATGTTCAAAAGTGCTTCTGACATTGCCTTCAGCCTCCTATCCTGAGCGACCGCAAGCTTAGTCTGGAATCTAAGCTGTAATTTGGCCAAGGGACCATTGCATAACAGGGAGAGTACTATAATGATTAATGCTGCAAGTGTTGCAATCCCCACAGCATGGACAAGAATTAATAACCCAAGGCATGTCTGGAGGACCGCTGTCCATATATGATGAAACCGATAAGAGAATTGGCCTACTCTATAAGCATCTACAGTTACATAACTTATTATTTCTCCGGATGAATGTGTATTCTTAGCAGCATTAGAAAGCCTGAGTTGCTTCCGATAAATAGCTGCTGAGAGCAAAGACTTGAGTCTGACTCCAATTAAACCGCTCTGAAAATTCCACTGCCTCATCGATTGCGACTCTAATAATTTTACCAAAAACAATGCTGTAACCAGTACAACACCTTCATGTTTAAAGGTTCTTTTTCCTTCTGTAACCTTAATCAAGGCACCGACAAACAGGGGAGTGGTGGAAAGAGTGAGTACCTTCAGAAGCGCAAAGAAGCCAGATATCAGAATTTCTTTCCAATAACATAAAGCAATTGCCCGCAAAATTGATGGTTTGGTGTGGTTTTGATTCTTGAATTGATCCATGAACAACAAATAACATGTTTCTGCTCTATCATCTTTTCGTAACATGGGTATATCATCATCTTCAAGCTTCTTCTTCTTCTTAGCTCTCTTCATTAGTGGATTTAACCACCAAAAAGACATCCTACTCAGTAATCCAGCATTCGAAAAAGGAGTAATCATCTCATTCTCATGATTTTGAGTCTTGATGTTATCATTATTCATCTCTAACTTTGGAAATTGTCCTTCCTTTGAATTGGAAAAGACCGAAATTAAAAGGTGTTTTGAAAAAGAAAAAAAAAACAAGAATGAATCTATTTAGACAAATGAAGAATGATATGCCCGTTAGATTATTATCTGAGCCTTTATTTGCCATGCTAATTCAGGATCAACCCGAGAACGTAGGTTACCCGTTTCATGCATATTTCAAAAAAAAAAACACAAAATTGGTTAAAAAGATCAAAATCAACAATTTTTGGGTGAAAAAGATATCTAGATTTTGATACTGTTTAAATGGACAAAAATGTAAAAATAGCCAGGATGTAAACAGTTTCATCATTCCCATTTTCAAATAGCTTTTCTTATTTTTAATTTACACATGATGCATCTAGTTTCATCCTCGCTATTTTTTAAGTTTAATCCAGGATGAATCCATCTTTGCTATTTTTTTTGTCCATTTCACTCATACTAATTTTTTTTAGTCCATTAGAACCTTATTTTAAAAATATTTGAACAAATGACCCATTTTTCGAAAATAAAAATAATAATATTATTCATAGCATTAATTAACAACCCCCACCAGCTGCAGGGATATCATTTTCCCGATATAACTTCAATCATGCTGCGCATGTATGAAAGTTCTCAACAGATGTATATCTTCTTATCACGTCTTGGTGCATTTTGTTTTTCTAAACAGTATCATATCAGGCAGTATCTCCATTATTAGATACGCAATCAATTGCCAACTGCAAAAACTGAAGTTAAAAAGATCCTGCACAGTTTTGGTTTTGACAAAATATGCATGGTGCTCTCTCAGACGATTGCCTCATCATGGCTGTACAGATTTGTGGGTTCAGAACGTGCCCAACAGAATCAAAATGTCTAAGTTCCAAGGCATGATTTGATTATCTCTAGATTTACCACGTGCCGGTAGTTGTATTAGATTGAGGTGAGGTTAAAATATTACTAGTAATTTGCACCAAATTAATTTTGATAAATGGCCGTGAAAAACGTCTGCACGGTTAATCTCCAACCGTTAAGGTCTCTGTCATAATGACCGGCGTGCAATTCTGATAACCATGGATTTAAGCTATAATTTTTATTTACTTTGGCCAAACTAAAACTTTAAAATAATACTAAGCCCTCGAACTAGAGTTTTTGAGAGCACCATCAAGTGGTTTAATAGTCCTCGAGCTTCCTCCCACGTAAGAAATTGGAGATCCAACCCCTTTAATAGCATAAATAGTAAGAGTATCACCAATAACAGGTGTTAAAAATCTAACTTGGAAATTTTATTCAAACCCTTATATTTTATTCAAACCCTTATATAGGTGGATTTTCACATATAATATATATAAGGCCCCATGGTTAATAAACTATCTCTAACGGTATAGAGATTTGATCCCTAAAAAAAAATTATGTGATAAAATCTTAACCGTTCAATAGTATTTTAATTAACTATTAAAAATCAAAAATATGACATGGTGGTCATTATAAAGGTTTGATAAGATTTTCTTTAAAACCTTCAATATTAATATCAAAAATTCTAAACGAACCGAGAAAACAGACCACACAAAACCACTAGACACAACAAAACCTAAAAAATGGGACCCTTCTGTCCTCCGCGGGGCCCACCAGGACCACACCAAAAATTTTGTGAGACAAAAATGGATATGCGGTTTTGGTGTGGTATGTTTTCTCGGTTTGTTTAGAATCACCCTATTAATATTTCATCCCTCCTATTTTGTAGGACCCACTCTTGGAAATGAATTTAGTTAAAATGAACCCACAATTGGGGGATATGAATTACTTCCCCCAACCAATAATGTTTGCTAAAGGGTGTTTTGGAGGACAAAAATACTAAAATACCCTTCCCTCAAAATAAAAATCAAAAAACAAAATCATATCTCCCATTTCCATCTTCACCTCTTATTAATCCCTTTTAAGGTTAAGGCTTTGAAACCTAAAAATTTCCCATTCCCTTTCAAATTTTAAAGTTTCCCCACTCCCTTTCATATTGTCTTCTCCTTCTCTGTCGGCTCCTCTCTTTGAAATCGATTTTATTTTTTAACATTCGGAAGTGATGAAGACCATGCCGGAAGTGATGAATACCATACCGGAATTGATGAAGACCATGCCGGAAGTGATGAAGACCATGCCGGAAGTGATGAATATCATACCGGAAAAGATGAAGACCATGCCGGAAGTGATGAAGATCATGCCGAAAGAGATGAATATCATACCGGAAAAGGTGAAGACCATTCCGGAAGTGATGGAGACCATGCCGAAAATATTTTTTTTTACATCGCCGGAAGTGATGAAGACCATGCCGGAATTGATGAAGACCATGCCGGAAAATGGTGTCGGCATTCTTAGTAACTATCATTCAATGCCTTAACTAAGTTCCGTCATGCTCGATAGAAATCTATCAATGCCGGTACTCAAGTGACAAAAAAATCAAGTTTCTGGATACTTTACATCATGTGCCGTCAAATAAATTCAAGCACATACCATGCCGGTAGTTGTACCGGCATGCTCGAGAAGTAACAGACTGTGCCGGAAGTGGACTAATGATAAGTGCATAATTCACATGATTTTAGTGCCCATTCTATATTTGTTTTAACTATATTTCTTGCATGTTATCCTTTTATTACTCTTGTTTTGTGTTTTATTTGTTTGTTTAGGTGAATCATCCAAAGTCAATGAAATCGGGGTTGAAAGAGCTAAAAAGAAGAAAGGACCAAGTTCTGGAAATACATACGGTCGGGAAACCCAACCGGACGCAAACTCAGGGCCACTTACGGTAAGGAAGTGCTACAAAACCACACCGTATGCCTGGGAAGAAGAGAACATTTTCTATCAGAGTTACGGTCGTAAAATCATATCAACCCAACCGTAGATGAATCAGGTTCACAAGGAATTTTCAGAGTCAGAGTTACGGCGAGGAAAGCAAGCCGTATGCAAATCCAGGGAAGGTTACGGTTTGGAAAGCATTCTCAACCAAACAGTAGAAAAAAAAATGAGAAGATATGAAGGATTTGAATACACCATCTTGCATAGGACGACAAGACAAAAAGAACACAAAAAGAATGAGCTTAATCGGACGTCGGATGACGAAGTTGTGGCAAAAATTGTGAAACAATGTAAAAGAGGAGATTCAGAAGTACATACGGTTGGGGAACCCAACCGTACGCAAACACATATGAACTTACAGTTGGGAAACTCAAAATTACCAACCGTACGTAATCTCAGGGGATATTACGGTGGAAAACATATAAAAACCCAACTGTAGCCAGGTGCTGAAGGTGCGACTTTTGACTTCTAAAACATGTAAAACCCGGTACCAGACGGATTCTAAACCCTATATTTCGTGGGTACTATATAAGGAGAGCCTCAAGACATTAAGAATCTATCTTTTGCACAGAACTTTGCAAGCTTGGAGAAGAAGAAAAACAACGAAGCTATGGTTTCGAAGCGGTTCTCATTAATAATAATGATTTCTTCTCTAGTTTATAAATTGTATAACATGGATGCTTCTACATCCATGAGTATCTAAACCCATACTTGATTGAGGATGAATTCTAAGTTCTAGACTTGATTTGGTTTAATATATGCATCTAGTTTCATTTCTTCATATGATTATCGTTTGCTTCTACTTTGATTAATGCTTATGATTGATAAATTGATTGCTCTAGGTGGCCAACCATAGTTGTTTATTAATTGATCTATTGCTAGTAAAGGGTTAGGTTATCCGTGTAATTGTTGAATAATCCTTACATAAGTAGAAAACGTGAGACGTGGCAGAGGGATTCCGTGGAGTAATCGCGTGTAGAAGAACATTAGAAAGTGGACCTTGCGCTAAGAGTCTAACTACTAAGATTAACCTAAGTCTTAAAACTTAAAGCATTCGACCAAGTTACACCTTGAGTGCGGTACTACTTGGTGGCTTGGCGAGTATAATCTGATATTCGAGCGCTTCGGTATCCAGTGACCAAAGGACTTTAAGGGATAGCACTGCTCTAGTTGTTATCCCACGATTGATAATAATCTATGATTAATGATGAAAGTGTGAATATATTAACTCATTGATGGTTTAGTAACGAAGAAGGATTCCTCGATCATCTCTCTCCTTATTGCTTACAACTCAATTTCAATTGCTTTGTTTATTTACTTTGAAATCTAAAAACACAAAACCCCCCATTTGTGACCTTTTTGACAACTAAACTCCCCGCTCTTCGTGGTAACGATCCTTCCTTATGTTATATTACCAGTTAATTGTTTGGAAATAATTGATTTAATTTGATTGCACTCACGACACGCATCAAATTTTGGCGCCGCTGCCGGGGAGCAGTCGGTAGCTTTAGTTGTTTTTGTTAGTTTAATTTTGTTTTTAGTTTTTAACTTTTTTTTCTAGATTTTTGTTTTAGGTGCTTAATATCTGGCATCGAAGGGTTGGAATTACGAGAGGTGTGGAATTCAAACTCGCAAAGGAACGGTACTACAAGCACGTCCAAAGTTGCAATAAGAACCTTCTACATCAACAATGGTCGGTGGTACAAATAATACTCCGCCACCTCCACCTGAGAGGAAGTTAGGAGATTTGACATCTCCATGCTTAGATTCACAATCACTGTGCATTACAATCCCTAACCACTAGAGCTGAAGTCGAATCTACTTCATCATCTGCCGAAGTTCAAGGGACATCCTGGTGAAGATCCGAACCGTCATATTCAAGTATTTCAACAAAAGATGACAAGTCTTAGGCAAAGTACCGAAGAATATAGGGATACAACTTTGTTACAGGCCTTTCCATTCTCCTTACAAGACTTGGCAGAAGAATGGTTGTATTATCTTCCTTTAGAGAGTGTTACAAAAGTACTTTCCTGCTTCTAAGGAGGCTGCTGCTCGTAAAGATATTAGTGGTATTCTACAGATTACTGGGGAATCTCTTTATGAAATACTGGGAGAGATACAAGAGGTTGTTGGCGAGTTTCCCTCACCAAAATATATCCTCAACACTTATCATTCAATACTTCTACGAAGTACTACTTCCAGAATAGAGGAATTTGATTGATGCAGAAGCTGGTAGTTCACTTACTGAGAAGACAATCTTGCAAGCAACTAGTCTGATTGAGAGTATGGCCTCAAATGCACAACAGTTTTATAAAAGACATGACTCAAATGTCAGAAGGGTTAGCGAGATGGGGGAGTCTCCAAATACAGAGCACCGGTTAAGTACAATTGAGATGGCGATTCGTATAACTTCCGTAGTAGCTCCACTATATGAAGAAGAGGTCGAGGTTAATGCTCTATTTACTAATCCAAGGCCAAGGTATGATCCATATTCTAACACTTATAATCCATGTTGTAAAGATCCTCCTAATTTCAGTTATGCAAACAAGCAAGCTGTATCTCCTAATCCTTATGCAAGGCAAGGTGGTTTTCAACAACAATTTTAACCACAACCGCAACCACAAGCTCCAAAGGAGGATGCCTCTGAGAAGATGATTACCATGATGCAAGGTATTTCATCTATGTTCCAACAAAGTCAACAAAAAGCCGAAAAAAATCAGTTAAAAACGACATTGAAAAGGAAGTAGAGGTGGAAACCATACAAAAGGAAAAGCCAACCTCAACCGGCCAACCTAAGGACACAGTTCCCACCTTTACCACACCACCTCCTTTCCCTAGTAGTTTTTCCAAATCAAAGAAGCAAGCTCAAGATAAGGAGATCATGGATATTTTCAGCAAGATAAAAATCAACATTCCATTTATTGAAGCCATCAGAACCGTACCCAGGTATGCCAAGGTTTTGAAGGATTTGAGTACAAGGAAGGATATGTTGATTGTTAATCAAATTACTCAGGTGGGCGAAAGTGCTACAGCTATGTTACTAAAGAAGATGCCTGAAAAATGTGAAGATCCGGGTGGTTTCACAGTGCCAATTACTATTGGTAAACGACGATTCTAGCGTGCTTTGCTTGATTTGGGAGCATCCAAAAGTGTTATGTCAGCTGATGTTTATGATTCTTTGAATCTTGGACCTTTAAAAGAGGCAAAGATTACTATTTAATTGGCAAACAAGTCCAATATATATCCTAAGGTAGTCGTGGAGGACATGTTAGTTCAAGCGAATCAGTTAATCTTTCCGGTTGATTTTTACATTGTGGACATGCAAAATGGAGATAATTGTTCATCTACTTTGTTACTTCTTGGGAGATCGTTTATGAAAACTGCAAATACGAAGATTGATGTGGACAATGGTTCATTCGCTTCAACATATTTGAGGCTATGCGTTATCCTAGTAATGTGCACTCCGCTTTCTATATTGATGTTATTGATTCGTTAGCACAACAAATGTTTAATTTGAGCAATGAAGATGAACTTGGAGTTGTGTTGCGAAATAGCATTGATTTGGACGTTCATGGGAAGCCTAATTTGGACGTCGAATTAGTCAAAGAGCTAGTGGAGATGTGTGGTGCTTTAAAAACATTACAAGAAGTTAAAACGGGTAATATCTCTTATATTTCTTTACCCGTGACTAATGAGGTTCCTTTAACTTCTATTTTGTAGGCACCTAAGATAGAATTGAAGCCTCTTCCCGACCACTTAAAGTATGCTTACTTTGGTGATAAAGAGGAGCTTCCGCTGATTATCGCAAAGAATCTCACTTCCATACAAGAAAAACGTCTACTTAGGTTTCTGAAAGAGCACAAAATGGCCATTGGGTGGACTATTGCTGACATCAAAGGAATTAGTCCATCAATGTACATGCATAGAATCCTTATGGAAGATGATAGTAAGCCAGTACATGATGCTCAGCGTAGGCTTAACCCCCCAGTGATGAAGGTCGTGAAGACAGAGATCCTCAAATTACTAAGTGTGGGGGTAATTTACCCAATTTCTGACAGCAAGTGGGTTAGTCCGGTACAAGTGGTGCCTAAGAAATCGGGCGTCACTGTTGTTATAAATAAAGATAATGAAATTGTTCCTACAAGATTTCAAACAAGATGGAGAGTGTGCATAGACTATCGAAAGCTTAATGCTGCGACAAGAAATGATGACTTTCCTTTGCCTTTCATTGATCAAATGCTAGAAAGGTTAGCGGGACATTCACATTATTGCTTTTTAGACAGTTATTCAGGGTACAATCAGATTGTTATTGCACCGGAGGATCAAGAGAATACCATTTTTACTTGTCCTTTTGGTACGTTTGCATATAGACGGATGTCGTTTGGTCTTTGCAATGCGCCTGCCACTTTTCAGAGATGCATGGCTAGTATATTTTCTGATTACGTGTAAAACATCATTGAGGTATTTATGGACTGTTATATCATTGCTCAGTCGAACTCGCATGCATTGCTATCTCAAGCATGTTTGTCAATGTTAGTGATCAAAATTATAAGTCTTGATTTCTAGTCTATTATAGCTAAGTCTCGGACTAGGATAGAAAGTGTAGTTGATCTCAAGGACTTCATGGCGATTCATCATACAAGTAAAAGAACTACTCAAGGAACCGGTGTAACTTCTCGACAAAAAGGTATGTGAAGAGTTGAACTTATCTGTCACTCAAAAGTCTATCTACTCTATCTCCTACTCTTTGAGACAAGAAGTCGTATGCTATATATATAGACTTGGATTATACACATTTGGTATTTCGAGCCGAGTATACCTCACCTATCTATATCTCGAAATATGTGTTGGTAAGCTTTCGCTTCGATCAAGTTTATCTTTACCATGTGACGAAAGTCATAATATGTTTCAATCATCTTGAAAATTGCTTTGACGAGAAATGGTGTAAAAACTATATAACCTCCTCTAAGAATGTTTCAATGGTTGAAATGAGAGTTTAAATTACATAACCAATGGTGGACATAATCATTTTTGTGGAAACACATTTATGTATAAGTCCTATTCCTTGAACCAAAGTTTGCGAACTTTATTGATCAAGAGAACCAGAAGAATGGCGTGAGCCAAGTCCGCGAACTCAGTCCGCGAACTACCAGAGTTCTCAAACCCGAGAATTTCTGCTGGAGTTGAAAAACTACTTGCGTGAATCTAAGTCCGAGAACTCAGTCCGCGAACCGGCGAAGTTCTCAAACCCGAGAATTTCTGCTGGAGTTTGTAAACTCTGCCCGGTAACTTAAGTCCGCGAACCTAGTCTGCAAACTTGAGAAGGTTATATATCTGAAGATGATTTCTGAACTTAAACTTAAAAAGGCTAAGGAATGCAGTTTCCAAACCGTGGCTATAAAAGTTCATGAACCGATTAAAGTGAATCAAATCATCTTTGCTTCAATTGTGTCTTGTGCAGTACATGAGATTTCCTTGCAATTGAACAACTCTCTAACTAGTTCATTTGAAGTCATTTGAACTATTTATCGTGAAGACGAACGTGGTTGATATGAAATTCTCATATGTCTAACCATTTGGTTAACTATTGTTGAACCAACAAGTTTATACGTTTGGGTACGATTAACAAACCTAGAAGCGTGCATTGTCAATTGTGTATAACAAGCTAAGTTTTAGATCTAACGGTTTAGAAATATTAACTTGAATCTAAATCAGGTTTTCATCTAACGATGGATATTGAATGCTTTGTTACTAATCTAACATTGATTGCAAACCCTTATTTGAAAGACTATATAAAGGGAACTCTAGTATTTGTGCTAAACTAATCCCCACACCTCACGTGTGATACTAGTTTGCATATTAGAGTCGGTTCTCCTTTAACCTTTGGTTTTCTTCTTCTAAAACCAGGTTAACGATTTAAAGACTTCATTGGGATTGTGAATCCATACCGACACTATTTTTATCGTAGTTGTGTGATCTGATCTTGCATCTTCAATCGTACGAGTACAATCAGATTGATTGGCTTGAGATTTCTATCTCCGATAGGCAAGATATAAAAAGTAATCACAAACATCTTCGTCTCATTGTTTGTGATTCCGAAAAATCTTGTTTCGCTACCATACGATTAAGATTGTTTTGAGGTGATTGATAACTCTAGGCTGTTCTTTGGGAATATAAGACCAATTGGTTCCTATTCACCTTGATTATTATCAAAAGGCGGAACAAAACCTTTAGGGTTTATCTTTGGGAGACAGATTGTTCCTTTGATAGAATTGTCTGTGTGAGACAGATTTGTTTATTGTCAAAGCCTGCGATTTTAAGTCGTAGAAACTCTTAGTTGTGGGTGAGATCAGCTAAGGGAATCAAGTGCGCAGTATCCTGCTGGGATCATAGGCATAGGGAGTACAACTGTACCTTGGATCTTTGGGAGACTAATTGGGGTTCAACTACAGTCCAGTCCAAACTTAGCTTGGAGTAGGATAGTGTTTGTAGCGGCTTAATACAGTGTGTGTTCAACCTGGACTAGGTCCCGGGGTTTTTCTGCATTTGCGGTTTCCTCGTTAACAAAATTTCTGGTATCTGTGTTATTTCTATTTATGCATTATATTTGTTTATATAATTGAAATAATACAGGTTGTGCGTTTGAATCAATCAATTGGAGATCCGACCTTCGGTTGTTGATTAATATTGATTGATCCTTGGATATTTCTCTTTGATACCATCCAAGTTATTCCTTGTATTTGATTAGAACTCGCAGTTCCATCTTGAGTAAATCAAATCAAGAGAGAGATATAAACTCGTTGATATACTTTTAATTGATTAGTCTTGTTGATTCTCTTAAAAGTATATTCGAATTTGTCCATACAGATTGCTAAGCGAAATATTGGGTGGTGTTGTTAGACCCACGCTTTTTCAATTGGTATCAGAGCAGGCAAACACGTTTAAGACCTTACAAGTCTGTATTTATAGCGATCTGACTCTATGGACAGAGGTGCTATCTCTATTAACGTACCACAAGTCTTCGATGTCTTTAATTACTTATGGTGGAAAATTGTTATGCGAGCTTTTCTTCAAGCACGTGATTTCCAATCATGGGTATATGTTATTAATGGCTATGATGCTCCTGTTGTGGCAGTTGGAGATGTAAACGTTCCCAAGAATATTGGTGAATACAGTCCTGCCGAGATACTTGCTTCAAAGCAAAATTCCGAAGGTTTGAAAGTCATTATACATGTCATTACCCCAAATCTTCAGCACCATTTTGTTAATTGCACTAGGTCTAAAGATGCTTGGGATATCTTAGAAACCGTATTTGAAGGTAACTACAGTGAAAAGGAAGCTAGGCTTCAAAACCTTAATTCCGATTGGGAGAACCTTCGTATGGCAGATGAAGATACATTTGATGAGTTTAATCACAGAGTGTCTGAAATTGTTAATGCATCTTTTGCATTGGGTAAGACTATTCCTGAAAAGGACATTGTGATGAAAATTCTCAGATCGCTGCCATCTAGATACGAGTATAATAAGCATGCCATCTTTGAGGGAAATAACCTTGATAATATTTCCAGAAATACATTGGTTGGAAAGCTAAAGATCTTTGATCATGATCACACATCCAAAATCGGAAAGGATGTTGCTTTTAAAACACAGCAGAACACTAAATTACTTGATAAAAGTAAAAGTGTTTATTTCTCTAAGGATGATCAGTATGAGGGTGATTTTTCGGATGAAGATCTTGAAAAATCAGTCTCCTTGATCACAAGAAAGTTTAGGAATCTTCTATTGAAGAGAAGTAAACGGTTTTCAAGAGACAAACCTAGGTTGTCAGATAAACCTCACCATCGCGATTCTCCTAAAAAGAGGGATGCTGACGAGGCTGATGAGGAGGATATTCCACAGTGCTTTAAGTGTAAAGGTTTTGGTCATTTTGCAAACAAATGCCCAAATCGTAGAAAATACATTGGGAACAAAGGTCTTGCTGTAACACTTGATGAAATGTCTGAGATCTATGATTCTGATGAATATAGGAAATCAAGTATCAGTCTTCTATGTGAAAACATTGATTTTGATAATTGTAGCAATACATATATCAACCTTGATATTTTCAGTGAAGAAGAGAATCCAATCAAGCTGGAAGAATCAATTGACCCATCCTTTGGAAACTCTATTTGTAATATTTCAGAATCTACTATGTGTCTAGATGCTTTCACACCACAAATGCATGAATACTATCCAAGATTGACGTGCTCGTTTTGTTCTCAGAAGGGTCATGAACTATCAAGATGTTACAAATACAAACATCAAATGAGGCACGCCAACAAACTTCAATGAAGAGCAAATCGATTGGCAAGGAAGCTTAAACTTTCCCAGAAGACTGCTGAGGTATGTAGGATTTTATCTTCGTTTAAGAAGTTGGTTTCCAAAGACAAAATAAGACCATTAGAGAAAAAGGTATGGTAAAATCGCTTTGATAGACAGAAGTCAGAGGATTCCTCTCAAGAGGAAAATGGTAGACAAATTGTCGTTCACCACAGCACAAATTAATTGTGTTATTTGGTAAATCTTGTCTCATGTGCCTGATCAAAAGAGATAAGATTGTGCACCGCTCAGGCTTTAGGAAAAGTTTTTTTTTTCTTAGGTTTGTTTTCCTATCTATCAAATAAAGTGTTATTATCGACAATTCTACTCTTTATAGGGTTTAGAGTTGGACGTCCACGAACCTGTTTAAAGGTTGCGAACCCTACATTCCTTATGATATCCTTTATATCTTAAGACTGATTTATGTGAATTCCACTCACAAAAAACAAGTTGTTTATAACTGTTCTCTAAGCATCATGTCTTTGGATGGAAAAGAT
Source organism: Papaver somniferum (assembly GCF_003573695.1). NCBI lineage: Eukaryota > Viridiplantae > Streptophyta > Magnoliopsida > Ranunculales > Papaveraceae > Papaver > Papaver somniferum. Next base: position 3,952,732 of record NW_020631041.1, read on the forward strand.
GTCAACATGATTGTTAAGCCATCAATCAAGGAAAAGGAGAAATATCCAGTAACTCCGTACTTGAAAATAAATAGGAGGAATACAAGAAAACCAAGGGATGTCCCTTATAACTCTCAGAAGTTTTCTGATGTTCTTGATGAGTTGAAGGAAGTAAGAAAAGAGATTCGTGAAATAAGTTGGTTTCAGAAAACCAACTTTTTCTCTAATGGTCTTCCGTTTTAAGATCTTTGGAAATTCAGAAACCCATGGTTCGACATCATCATTCAAGACGGTTTCTTGATATTAACTCATATCTCCACGAACCTTATGTTCCAATGGCTGTTGACGACAAGGAGTTCGGGAATGATAAAGAATTTCTCAAAGACGTTGTTGCCTAGTATGTCTTCTTTTTGGTTTAGTTGGAAAAATAACTAGTGCTTTGAATGACAATGATTGTGACTATACATAGCTATTATTTTTCATCTTCTTGCTTTTTTTTTTAGGTTTATTGGTTTAAATTCTAAAAACTTTTTGGAGGATGATGTTTTGTAGTATTAATCTTATGATTTGTTATATTGCAATTTGTTATCAGATATTGGTGTTTACGTCCGTGACCTATGTTTGTCCCATACTTCTCAAAACTAAAGTTGTTCGTGATCGGTATTCACGTATTGATAAAAGAATGAATAGACTTTTGACAAATACAAAATTTAAGCCTATATTGTCAAATATTTGATGGAAGATAGGTTAAAATCTTTTGTTTTCAAGGATTATGTCTATTGTGTGTCATTGTGCAAATGGAGATGGAAAATAGAAAGAATCCTTGTGTATTCCGCAGCATTGATCATCCCTGATCCATATTTTATGTATTACTGTGAGGCTCCGTAATGTATCGTATGTTGAGCACTGTACAACCAAGTTGATTTTCTAGCTTAGTTGGTGTTCCGTGGGATATGTTATGTCGAGCATATTGAACTAAATTAATCATCTTGTTTGGTTATTTAGTTATTGCTCTGTAAGTTTTCTTATGTCGATAAAAACAAATAACAATTAAATTGATTAGTTTTGTGATTAGTTTGGTTGTGTATTCCGATTAGATTAATTATGAGTTCTCTTGTAATTAATCTAGTTGAATATTTTCGTGTCTCCATAAGTTCTCTTATGTTGAGCATAATCAATTGAATTGATCACTTTTTGTGTTTAATTTGATTGCATATTCCGATTAAATTAGTCATGGGTTTACTTGTGATTAATTTGATTGAGTTTTTTGATATAGAAAATCATTCTTATGGTTTTTTGGTGTCCAATAAAAAATCCTTCTTTTCTTTCGAAATTAAGGTCGCTCTTGTTGTTCCTTCGGGAATGACATCAAATGGGGGAGAGTTCTTTTGAACTTGTGCTTAATAGTCATATCTTGAGGGGTGTGCGGCTGTGGAATTTTAGAGGGGTTATCTTGTATCTTTAAACTCCTTGATGAATGCATTTAGCTTCGGCTTTATGATTGCATCTAAATTAGTTGATATGTATTTTTTCGTTGTCATGAAATGTCTCTCTCGGAAATTTCATTTTGATCCAGTTCTTGTATCTTTGCCAATTTAATTGACAAAAAGGGGGAGAATTTATATGTAGTTCACACTACAAATACATATGGTTTTCGGATGTGTAAGGGGAAGTGGTTTCCATGTGAGATGGAGTATTGACTAAGGGGGAGTGATACATATCACCATCGTATTATTGTTGAAGTTGTGATAGAATTGGATTTTGACATTGTGTAATAATACTATGACAATGTATAACAATGATCGAGACTGATGCTTTCTCATTGTTATAGCTACGGATATTCAACAACGGTGATGCTAAACTTACAACCTTTGGGATCATTGGAGTCGCCACACCAAATCAGGCATTTTGTTACACAAATAAGTGTGCCTTCATATTTAATGTCACACATATAAGTGTAATAAATATTGTGTTATTCTTTTGTTACACATTAATGGTCACACTAATAAGTGTGACTTTTATTTAATTTAAATCACACTAGAAAGTATGTCAAATCTCTTACACATATTAGTGTAACAAATCTGGGAGTAATCTGGAAAAAAAATTATATCCCCCTTTTGATTCGTACACCGACTTCCCTATTAAAATCTCCATTCATATGTAAGTAGAAAGGAAACCTTTGTATTTCATTAAAGGTGTTCTCAAGTTACATTTAAAAAATTGTATCCGCTACAAATATACAAGTTGCCAATAATTGAAAACCAATAAAAGTGAAGATTGTGCAAATATACAACCACAGCATATATCAATGCAATTTTCCATTAGTGACTATACTTCAGACAAATGACTATATCGATCCTTTCCTTGTTTCCTTTTATGGCTTAGCAAAGCAAATCAATTATACTTCCATGTACGATGTAGGATGTAGTGCAGTAGAGGGCTCTGTAGATGCATGTACTAATGAAGGTATTCATGCATATAGCAAAGAAAATAAATTATACTTCCATACATTATTTAGGATGTAGTGCAGTAGAGGGATCTGTAGCTGCGGGTACTAATGAAGGCCTTCCTGCACAAAGCATCCATGTATAAGGACATAAAAAATATACGAGTGTAAGATGAGAACAAATCGTGATCAATGCTACATCATATGAAAATCGAGTTTCTTTCCGAAAAAACTAACATTAGCGTCACATTGCAACCCCTCTTTTCATAAACTCAGACACTCTTACGAAAATGGGACACGAGCAAAGCACCAAACAGTAATAGTTAAACGTCTGCTTCCTACCAGTTATGAATTAACCAGTACACAGGGTCCTCTAAAATCGAAGCAAAGAGTTCATACCAATCACACGTGGGTGCTTCTAACCATTAACAATTATCCTTGCTGCGTCGCCCATGGACAGCTTCTCTTAGAAGACGGAGGCGCACTGCAGTAACAAATATGCCCTCCTGCAAATCCACCACAAAATCAGGTATGCTAGAAGGCTTAGATTCTAAACTTGAATCATAGAAATAATTTAATCCAAAACGTTTACCATCTCAGACATCATAGATGACGAAATATATGACAAGCAATGTACAACCAGTACATTTTCGTTACATCTTATGAAAGTTTAATGAATTGGTTATTGTATAATTTGTGACTTCTACTAAGAGAAGATCACCGACAAATCTAGCTCTACCTAATCCCCACAGCCAGGTGAAAGTATCTTTCTATGCCAGAACCATGTAAAAGCTATATAGACCATTAAGAAAAGCATATGTAGAAATGGCTAGAACAGAAATATAAAAGGAAAGACATTCACACTAACCGTTTGCCTGATATAATCTTGATCACTCCCTCATTTTATCTACAACATAAATAAAGCATGCGTGTAACTCAACTTCCCCTTTGTACCTATTTGGCCTCTATGATGCTATATTGAACTTCATTTCAATACACCAGGTTTCTTAAGAACGGCTGGAACAATATAATCAGCGAATATAGTAATCGAGCCTATGCCATTAAATTAACCATATCCCATTATTTCACTTCCTAGTTCACCTATATGGCAATGTATGCTGAATCATTTCAATAGCATAGTCTAATTACAAAAACACAAAACTTCAAGTAAATCAGTTTCTTTGGTGCAATTCATCGAACAACTTTGTCTACAAACAAGTTAAATTACTCTATATCATATAAATTAACACCAAAAAGAGTATGAAAGTAACATAGTATTAAATTGTGTTGCACATGATTTGATAACAATATCCTTGAAATTGTAACCTGAAATAGAAATTAGAGGAAAAACAAATAAAATTACAAAGGAAGAAGAATAGTAAGGTATCTCAATCATAAAATTAGAGCAACAGAATAATTATAATTAGGATAATCAAGCTACAGAAGTCCCTAAAATCAAGTCTATGAAAACCCCTAAAATCATATCTAACATGAGATAATATTCATATTCATAATTTTCTCATAGAACAAAGCCGAATAACAGTAAAGGATCTTCATTGTTGAAAGAAAAACAGGAGAACAGTACGAATCTTACAACAAAGAGAAAAAGTTACAAGAAAACAATGATTTCTTAAATACCTAATCTCTTGCTGCTTTACTTTCACGGTCGACTTTGGATACGACAAAAACATCATAGAAAGCAAAAGAAAATGCTTGAAATACCTAGAGGAGAAGATGATATTTTCCTTCTACTTTCTTTGTTTTTCTGGGTTCAGTTTTTTATGTTTTGATAATAACTAGGAAATATATATAGGGGTAGTTGTGGGAGAGTTTGAGAGATTTTAATGTATTTAAATTCTTAGAGATTTAGAGGGAGTGTATGAGAGTCTAGATAATTTGGGGGAGTTTAACCCTAACTCCCTAGAAATCTCTTGTTTTTTGAAAGATTTTGTCCAAGCACAAAAACATCATGAAACTCCCTCAAACTCCCCCAAATTGTAAACTCCCTATAACTCTAGTGTTTTACGACTAACATGGAGTTTAAGAGATTCTAATCAAATTTCTCACCACTAACAGGGGAGTTTAAGAAATTTTGAGGTAGTTTTAGAAACTCCCTAGAAATCTCTCCCCACTAACAGAGATTTTAAAAGATTTTGACAAACTCTCCCACGACTAACAGGGGATTTGCCAACTCTATTGAAATACATTGAAATCTCCCACGACTAACACCCCGATAGTTATTCGATAGATAAGGGAAGATCCACTAAAAAATCGTGAGTGGTGGGAGAATTTATTATTTTATATACTTTGAAGAAATTCTATTGGCTCTCAGAGGGGAAAGTATTTTTATTTTTAATTTATTTTTATATATAATAATAATAATATTTAAATTGTTACACTTTTTAGTGTGACATTTTCAATAAAACAAAAAATAAAATAAAATAGGGATATATTGTTACACTTTTAATGAAAGTCGCACAAATTTGTGTCACAATCACTGTCACACTAATTAGTGTAACAATTCAGTGTTACAAATTACTAAATTTGGTGTAGTGAGTACTTGGAACTGACGAAGATTTCGAGGAATGTTGAAGATTAGACATGTGGAATAGGAGCTACTAAAGTTTCTTTATCTTTTTTGTATTCCATATGTATTGATAGTTTTGTCACTAAAATTGACAAAGGGGGAGATTGTTCGAGAATTGCTTGGTCGAACTCGCGTGCGTTGCTATCTCAAGCATGCTTGTCAATGTTAGTGATCAAAACTATAAGTCTTGATTTCTTGTCTATTATAGCTAAGTCTCGGATTAGGATAGAAAGTGTAGTTGAGCTCAAGGACTTCATGGCGATTCACCATACAAGTAGAAGAACTACTAAACGAACCGGTGGAACTTCTCGACAAAAAGGTATGTGAAGACTTGAACTTATCTATCACTCAAAAGTCTATCTACTCTATCTCCTACTCTTTGAGACAAGAAGTCGTATGCTATATATATAAACTTTGATTATACACATTTGGTATTTCGAGCCGAGTATACCTCACCTATCTATATCTCGAAATATGAGTTGGTAAGCTTTTCGCTTTAACCAAGTTTATCGTTACCATGTGACGAAAGTCATGATATGTTTCAATCATCTAAAAAATTGCTTTGACGAGAAATGGTGTAACAACTTTATAACGTCCTCTAAGAATGTTTCAATGACTGAAATGAGAGTTTAGATTACATAACCAATGGTGGACATAAGCATTGTTGTGGAAACACATTTATGTAAAAGTCCTATTCCTTGAACTAAAGTTTGCGAACTTTTTTGATCAAGAGAACCGGGAGAATGGCGTGAGCCAAGTCCGCGAACTGCCGAAGTTCTCAAACTCGAGAATTTCTGCTGGAGTTGGCAAACTACTTGCATGAAACTAAGTCCGCGAACTGGCGAAGTTCTCATACCCGAGAATTTCTGCTGGAGTTTGTAAACTCTGCCCGGTAACTTAAGTCCGCGAACCTAGTCTGCGAACTTGAGAAGGTTATATATCTAAAGATGATTCCTTAACTTAAACTTAAAAATACTAAGGAATGCAGTTTGCAAACCGTGGCTCTAAAAGTTCACGAACCGATTCAAGTGAATCAAATCATCTTTGCTTCAATTGTGTCTTGTGTAGTACGTGAGATTTCCTTGCAATTGAACAACTCTCTAACTAGTTCATTTGAAGTCATTTGAACTAGTTATGGTGAAGAAGAACGTGGTTGATATGAAATGCTCATATGGCTAACCATTTGGTTAACAATTGTTGAACCAACAAGTGCGTAGTTTGGGTACGGTTAAAAAACCTAGAAGCGTGCATTGTCAAGTGTGTATAACAAGCTAAGTTTTTTATCTAACGGTTGAGAAATATTAGCTTGCATATAAACCTGTTTCTCATCTAACAGTGGATATTGATTGCTTTGTTACCAAGGTAACTTAATTGCAAACCCTGATTTGAAAGACTATATAAGGGGAACTCTAGTATCTGTGTGAAACTAATCCCCACACCTCACGTGTGATACTAGTTTGCATACTAGAGTCGGTTCTCCTTTAACCTTTGGTTTTCTTCTTCTAAAACCAGGTTAACGACTTAAAGACTTCTTTGGGATTGTGAAGCCATACCGATACTACTTTTATCGTAGTTGTATGATCTGATCTTGCATCTTCTATCGTACGAGTACAATCATATTGATTGGCTTGAGATTGATATTTCCGATAGGCAAGATATATAAATTAATCACAAACATCTTCATCTCATTGTTTGTGATTCCGCAACATCTTGTTTCGCTACAATACGATTAAGATTGTTGTGCGGTGATTGATAAATCTAGGTTGTTCTTCGGGAATATAAGATCGGATTATGAATTGGTTCCTGTTCACCTTGATTATTATCAAATGATGGAACAAAACCTTTTAGGGTTTATATGTGGGAGACAGATTGATCCTTTGACAGACTTGTCTGTGCGAGACAGATTTGTTTATTTTCAAGTCTTCGAATTTGGGTGGTAGCAACTTTTAGTTGTGGGTGAGATCAGCTATGGGAATCAAGTGCGCAATATCCTGATGGGATCATAGGCGTAGGGAGTAGAACTGTACCTTGGATCAGTGGGAGACTGATTGGGGTTCAACTACAGTCCAGTCCGAAGTTAGCTTGGAGTAGGCTAGTGTCTGTAGAGGCTTAATACAATGTGTGTTCAACCTGGACTAAGTTCCGGGTTTTTTCTGCATTTGCGGTTTCCTCTTTAACAAAATTTCTGGTGTCTGTGTTATTTCTATCTCCGCATTATATTTGTTTATATAATTGAAATAATACAAGTTGTGCGTTTGAATCAATGAATTGGAATTCGGTTGTTGATTGATATTGATTCATCCTTGGATATTGGTCTTTGGTACCATCCAAGTTATTCCTTGTATTTGATTAGAACTCGCAGTTCCTGCTTGAGTAAATCAACTCAAGAGAGAGATATAAACTCGTTGATATACTTTTAATTGATTAGTCTTGTTGATTCTCCTAAAAATATATTCGAGTTTGTCCATATAGATTTCTAAGAGAAATATTGGGTGGTGTTGTTAGACCCCCGCTTTTTCAGAACTATTACTATTAAATGGTTAGGATATCCACGTAATTGTTGAATAATACTTACACAAGTAGAAAACGTGAGACCTTGCAGAGGGATTCTGTGGAGTAATCATGTGTAGAACAACATTAGAAAGTCGACCATGCGCTAAGAGTCTAACTACTAAGATTAACCTAAGTATTAAAACTTAAAGCATTCGACCAATTACACCTTGAGTGCGCTACTACTTGGTGGCTTAGTGAGTAGAATCTGATATTCGAGCGCTTTGGACGGTTGTCAGCCGACGCAAAAATAATTTAAGTTCTTTCACTTCACAATTATAAATAATAGTATAATTATAAGAACAGATTTGTTCCACAGGGAGATATGGGTTGTCAAATTTTTTTGATTACTTATAGAAACTGGGGGTTTTTGTTTGTGATTCTAACTAAATAAGAATAAAGCAAATAAAATTTCTTTATATTAGTATAGTAAGATAATATGTGATTATTATTATAATATGTGAGCTATTGCAAGGGTTAGTCATTCGAACCGTCACTATATATAATAAGATATTGTGATACTTAATCACCAAACCTTCGTTATATTTTATGATCTATTGTGGGGGTTTATTACCTAACCGTCATATTAACAAGTATACATGACAGTTCGTAACTGTCATAGTATTGTAGGTCTATGGTAACATATTACATCATTCACCGTTAAAATAAGTAGTATATGTGACAGTTTTAACAACCGTCATGATTCTTAATGGCAATTCCTGACAGTTCTATCACAGAACTGTCACCTATAAATTTCCAGCAATGTATCGTGACGTGTTTTTTTTTAAACTTTCATGGTATAAAATTCCCAAACGTCACCAAATCCCACATTTGGCCTAGTGGCTCCAGATCCAAACTATAACTATCGTTGTTTATCTGCAGGAAGTTACAAGGAAGGATGAAGCTGCTGGTAATGATATCAAGTGCAAATCAAATTGGCCATACTTCATCTCAGCTTGAGTGTGTTAAAGTTCAAAGTTTGAGTGCTAATGTAGATTGTTAATAAGGTCTGCAATCCTGTCCATTTAATTTCTATCTGAAAACTTAGTTCTCTCTAATACATGCGCCGTCTCTCTGGATTGTGGGTACTGTTAGTGACAACGATGGTGAGTCCACTTTGGAATACATTTAATATGCATTGTCGTTTGAGTCATGTAGATAATCTTGTAGGATTATGTAACTTTTATTTATATCGATGCATATAGATATATCGGGTAGCTTGGGGAGGGGTAGACATTGGTAAATTCATATTTTCTTTGTTCATTGTAGGTTGTTTGACTCCGGTCGAAACTCTATCCTGACATTTATATCTGATATTGTAGTATCGATGAGGATTTCATGTTTAGATACAAGGATTTAACCTTTAAGATTCATGCAGGAATATCGTCATCTGTATCTGGACATGCCTGCATATACATGAGCATTTACGTTGGATTAAACTCCCGTGACTGTTAACAGATTATTTAATCGTTATTGTTATCCTTATCTTGACATATGATATAAATTTTGGTAAAATCATGACATATGATAGCATTACAAGCTAATCTTCAGTTGTCCTAATCACTGATTCACAGAATTGAGAGACGATGCTTTTCCTTGTCTCAACATATTTTTAAGTGCCAAATTAAATTATGTTGGGTAATGCTCTTTCTTTCCTTTTGTTCTTTCATTAAGGTACTGTGCTCAATCTAACATCTGTAATTCGACAGCCAACTGAAAGATGATTGCACAACTGCTGCCACAACTACTACATGCCCTTTTATCCATACAATAATTTGGTTGTCATGCCGAACTATTGGCCATGATGGCCTCTCCTCTGTGTTGGCTATCACATTTGGCGTTCCTTGATTTGTATTATACTTTCTCGTTGAACTTGTAACCTATTTTCGGTTCCTGCTTGCAATGGACGATAGCATTCAAAGTTGATCCCTTCTACCGTGTCTTTATTAAACGAAGGAATAGATAGTGAAGTCTTGCCTTTAACTTTGTGTTTAAGCTTTTTGTTGGCTAAACTTGTAATTGAAATATAATAGCATTGGAGGTTGTCAGATTTGGAACTCAACTACTTTAGATGGATAAAGTTGTAAACTATTGGCACCTTTTAATACAAATTCAGTTATAATTTAATTTTTGATCAATACAGTTTTGAAATAAATATAAATTTGATTGTGATTCAGCTTTTGTTTTTAAATTCAGAGTCAAAAGCTGATTCAGCTGGATCAATTTCATTTTTTTTAATAAAATATTTTCAATATAAACGGCTGCTTTCATCAGTAATATTGATCATACTGTTCATGGAAGTCGTTTCTGAAAGGATCTATGGGCTACCAAGCACAGTCGTTTTGAGAAATAAGACTATAGATTTAGGGCTCCCAGACACAGTCGTTTTTAGTGATTGTAAGGCTTTTTTTGGCAGACTTGTTTTTTGATTTTCCACTAGTGGAACTCTTGGCAACTGGCAGCTTTGAATCCTTACACTACTTTTTGGTGCGTCCTAGTTGTATCTAGAGTCGTTTTCTCCAGATTCCCTTTTAGGGTTTAGCGACTACAAAGACTTCACTGGGATTCGTGAAGTCAAGTCTAGTTATCTTTTATTTTGATAACTCAATTATCCTGATCTTGATTGTTTTTTGAGCCTTACTCCATCAATCAAGATAGGTAGTAATCAACAGATTAAGTCTCTTTATCTCATAATTTGTTGATTTATATTAAGCTCTAAAAAACCAAGGTGATACTCTTTGAGTTACAAAGACACCAGCCATATTATTTGGCCTTAATAAAAACCATTCGAAGAAAAAGTGGCACAAAAAAACCATTTCGTTCGATTATATGTAAATTTAGTTTTCAGGATCTTTGAAAAATCCAGAACTGACCTTCCGTGTATATTCGATCGATTTCAAAGTAAACATTGATGGAAGTTGATTGGAAACATATCAAAAACAAATCTTCAACATGTTTCTTCGTGTTTTCTTAGGGTTTCAATTCAAAAATTAATTGAAGAGAAGTTAATTGAAGAGAAGAGAAGTTGATTCGAGATCATCTCTTACCGATTTCTTAGTTTTTAATCATCTCCTAAGAAATCAGATTCAAAAAAAATCCGAATCTCCATGTTATTATTCTCTTCGTGATTTTAGGTTTCGATTTCATCATTCAGAGAAGAGAAGTTAATTCAAGATCAATTTCATGCCGATTTTCTTTTAGTTTAATTTACGAATAGAACTTAAGTTACAGTTTCACTTTATTCTAGATCTGTTTTCCATTCAGTTTATATCTCGACTTTATTATCAGTTAAAATTGCATCAATTGAAGTTATTTCGACTATAATTCATTGAATTTCATTTTTCAAATTTCATTTTGATATTTGTTTTGAATGGTTTTTTTTATTTATTCTCTTGTATACATCTTTTACAGTTAAACATGTTGATTATGTTAATTTTTTATAGATGTTTTATGTTTGTTTCGTTTTAGATTAAGTTTGTCAAAGTTTTGAAGTCTTTGATAATTTGCTGGAACCAAAACAGGTTTCATCGTATTATGTTGGAACCAAAATAGGTTTCATCATATTACATATGTTTTCATCTGGAATATGTTGGGACCATTTTTGGTTTCATCATTTTTTTTGTTTTTTTCTATGGATTCATTTGCACTATGTTGGAATTTTTTTCATTTGAAAGCAATCAGACATTTGAATCAATTCTACAAGACAAAGTAAATTTGACAATTTAAACCATGCATAAGAAATTGAAATCTGTTATAAACTATTATAAGTATTTTGAATTGAAACCTATAATGTTGCAAAATGCTATTACATCTAGTTAACAAGTATTACAACTAGTTTATTCATATTGTTGTAACCTATTCTCTGCATCATATTTTTCCAGCAGTGCTTCATATTCTCTAGAAATCCCATGATTTAAGATTTTCGATCAAAGTTCTCGCCCATCGATATTTGGCTTTATAAGAGTTTTCTTCAGCACCAACATTCTCTTCACTTTGAGCAGGCACTCCGTTGCTAGTACCAGCAATCTACTCATTTGCGATATGCTCTTTATTCACTGAACTTTTAGCACCGACATTATCTTCACTTCCAGCAACATGCTTTCATTGCCATCAGCAACCTGCAGTTCAGGATCAATGTACTCTTCAACACTGATATCCTCTTCCCATACGCGCCGGAAAAAGCCTTTTTCATGTTCACTATACGGAAGAACAATGATCCTTTACGGTGACCCACAACCATCTACAGAACCCAAAAAAATTGGTTTTTAGTTAAATTGTTTTGATGTAACAAAGATTGGTTTCATTAAAAAAATTGTAGCCAAAAACATATGGAACCAAACATTGTTCCGGAAAATATTAACAACATTTTTATCATTAAAAAGTGCAACCAATATGGAACATATGGAACCAAACATTGCACCGATATGACTCGGTTTCTCTTTTTCTCCATGTTGTTAAACCATATCTAAACCATAAGCACCAATAAAATTATGAAACCAATAACTGAAAATGGTGAAACCAAACATTTGCACAAATACGGCTCTGTTTCTCTTTTTCTCCCTGTTGTTAAACCATATCTAAACCGTAAGCACCAACAAAATTATGTAACCATAACCATAACTGAACAATTATGAAACCAATAAGTGTAAATGGTGAAACCAAATCTGGTTACATCAATTAAACACACCCAACAGAAATATGTAACCATAAGTGGAGATGGTGAAACCAAATATGGTTTCATCAACAAAATGAAGACAATATAACTCACCAACAGGAAATGGTTAAGCATATGTAAACCACAAAATGATGAAACCAAATCTGGTTTCATCAGAAAAATAAGAAATAAACACCCACCAACATAATTTTTTAAAATTGAACTGTTTCACATTCAGTTGAAAATAAACCCAAAAATCAAAAAAGACTAAACCTAATAATCTTTATTTCACATTCAATTGAAAAGAAATGAAGTATCAACCTAATTAATGGCTATGCTCATGTTGATTTCATCAAAAAAAGACCAAAAAAATTAACATCATCAACACCGAAACCATAGAGTTGGTACGATTCTTACCTTTTGGAGTTTTTTTCATTGTTTCCTTTAACTTCCATCTCTCTTTTTTCTCTTGTTTAGTTTTCTTCTTCACCATTTTGTTGCTTGAGAGGATTTATGTCAGAAAATTGAGACGATTTAGGTCACAATTGGTTTCATTGGTTGAAGTAAGTAATCATTGAAAAGGAGAAAAGGGGAAATCGAATATCGGAGGATGATTTTCGCTACCGATGAAGACAGGGATAATGAATTTCTTAGATGTGATATTTTTCTTATGTTTGGGAGACCAAGAAAGAGAACTAGAAGAAGATACGTGGTGGAACCGAGTGTAATATGTGAGTGTATTTTATACAGTTCGGGGAATTTGGGGTTTATTTACACCATTTGTTTTGTTGGAGTTTTATTAATCGGATGGTGACAACTGTGGGGCTATAACCCCCGCGTTATTGTTGATTCCACAAATTTTATACTTGTGGGTGAATAATAATTTAGAATTTTGTTTCTAATTGTAAGCTACCAACCCAATTTATCCGCATAAAAGCTTCTATACTATCCATGGCACACCATTAACAACCAAGATGTCCCAAATTTTCGACTTACTACACCTCAGATGTAATGTTATAGCCTGCAACTGGAAACAAAATTCATGTGTTGCTAAAACTAACATGCAAATGAATAAACGTACGAAATTATAACCTTCATAGGTACAAAATAATTCAATGAAGTTTTTTATGTTTTTACTAACTACCTTCCGAAAAAACCGTGGATACATTGTACTCTCATGGCAGTACAATTAGAAATCTACATAATCACCATCGTCATATACCTTAAGATGATTTCAAACACCTAATGATATTAAAAGTCTAAATTAAGTATGAGTATTCTATTGCAAATACTAATAAATTATGCTAGAGATCGTTAACAGATAAACATCAAGGTGCACTCAAATCAATCATAAAATCCTTATAATCATCATCATCAGAGATGATATATTTGTTCATTAGAAGAATAAAAATCTGGCATTTACTTCACCTTCTATTATTACCGGGAGCTTTACTTCATAAACTTCTAAAAAACAGTTCCCAAATCAAACTCATCACCACAAATTTGAAAACCCCCCTTGGTATCTCAACCCATTGATTCCAAACCTAATACCGAATCTAACAATAACCCCCCAAAAAACCTATTTTGATCCAGTTAAATTGAATTTTCTCAAGATATGAATAAATAAAAATTGTCGAATTAAATGGAATTTAGTATAAAACTTCAAACTAGATCAAATTTTTCTAGTTATACGAAGTAACCTGGCGACGAATCACAAAGATTACAGGATGAGAACGATACAAATCTATTCTGTGTATACTTCACCCAATTCTGAAGTGATTCAACCAATTCACTCAATTTCGAATTTAAGGTTACCAATTTCAATCAACTGAAAACTCTAAACTTTAAAGTCGAAATTAACTAAAGATTATTCGAAGTTCATGGTAGGAAGTTGATAAGGATGAAAAGAGATCTCGATTTCGACGGAGAAGATAGGATTCGAGAGAGAAGAGGCAAAATTTGGTGATGTTTGTTTTTGTTTCAAAAGAAAAAATAATGGATTGCTCGTCGCTTCTGCCCCTGGTTCTATTAGGATTTACGTCAGTTTTAAGGATGATATGAGAAAAATTGAACCAAAACACAAAGGGTAATTTCGTCAATTAAAAAAGTAATGAAAATAAATCACATGGATTATTTTTTTGTGACAGGAATCTTTTAAAGAATATTCTATTATCCAGCGGTACAGTTTTGAAGGGAGAAAAGATCCAACGGCTGATCTTAAATAATACTTTGACTTTTGATTAGTCTTGCTCCCATTAAAGGAGGGGAGATTATAGTAACATTTTGCTTTATTTTTAGATAGATCTTCAAACAGCTTAGATCTAGGATCGCGTTTTCCTTGACACGCACAATAAAAGTATGCCCAATTATGATCTTACTGTCATCAGTATACTACTTGATGACAAAGAAGTAGTATATTTTCGGATACCAAATCACACCGTTCTTGTATAACAATTGTAAGAGTCATATGATTCGTCTTGCGATTTAAATTCCATTACAATGTATGGTCGATAATCATTTAATAAATCATCAGTTATGCCTGATTTGTTGTGTTGCTACTGCAAAGCCCATTTTCTTCTTCTTCCCAACTAACCTTGTTTATATTCTTTCTATACTTATCTCCTCACCACAAGAAGTTCCTCTCATACCTATCAATCTTATATTTTAACCTTTTTAGGAGCTTAAGCATGGACATGCAAGATATATGTAAGGACCCTCAAGCTCATCAACGCTATTAGACCAGTCAAGAGACGAATTAACCGCTAGTGCCTCGATTAGTTAACATAGATATTAATTAATATAAATTAATATAACAATAATTTAGATATGAAACTAGTATCATTGAATATGTCTCTAAGAGTTTTGCGCAATGGACTGCTCGAACGTGTCATTCGGATACCGGACGAAGAAGATATCATTAAATTTGTATGAAGGGAAAATAGTCTTTTCTAGACAAATTGACATGGGCATCCCTTATCTGTTTCGTGTTCTCCTTAGTTTCTATTTGGTTTTATCCAAAACCAGATCGAAGAGAATTTCATTCTCTTACTTTTTTTCTCTTTCTTCTTCTTCTGCTTCTCTTCTCCTCTGTTTGTTTTTTGTTGATTTTTGAGAGTCGAGAGAGAGATTCTGAGATCCAGATAAGAAGAGGATAATCAAGAATCAAGTTATGGTGGTGGTGTTGAATAGGGTTGATGTTTCATAATCGAGGAAAAAGGTAAACTAGAGAATTAATTTAGGTTTTCGGTTTTGATTGATTTTCTTTATCGAATTAAGTTTGTTTTGGTGTTATAATTCATGGGTTTGCTGTTAATTAGGGTATACATGATTGTTTAAGGTTTAATTTTGTTACCAAAAATTCATCGAACGAGCAATATTCTCTCAAACCGGCAATATTTTCTTAGACTAGCAATATCTGCTCAAACCAGCAATATTTGCTCAGATTAAAGAATATTGGTTCAACTATCAATATTCATTGATTCAGCAACACGGTTTTCTCGTCTTAGGTTATCAACATAATAATACCTCGTCTCAGCAGACATTTAATTCATGAGTTTCAGAACATTTGCAAATCATGTTCAACTCAGCAATATATGGACTCATCGTCCCATAAAGCCAGCAACTGATTCCACAATCACGAGACATCAATCGTGTCACATGGGGGGATAATAACTAGGGTTTTGGTCTGGCGGTTTACATCACGTGTGTTCATACACACGATGAGAATGTGAGCAAGTCGTGCAATCAGTTGGAAGAGTCAGCAAAGTAGTGGGTGGAAAGTTAACCAAGTCTCCGGACGATGAGCAACTGGTTTTGACATGATTTCCCACTTCCCCATTCTCTGATTCCAGCAACTATCACACTTCATGGGATCATGGTGTTTTCAACTTAGCAATATAAAAGACCTCTGAATCATGATTGAAAAGACAAGGAATTTCTCGGCAAGTTCATACAGACAATCTTTCGTCTATACGAACTCATCGTCTGAGCAATCACTCTGAATTGAGTAAAATTCAATCATTCAGAGCGTTCTTACGCTGAATTCACAACACATCTACAATCTCATATCAGCATTGATCTCACACATTTCTCAGCTACCCTCCTACAGATCAACCCATCCTCTCTTTTGGCCGAATTGACTCTGGAACGGTGATGTGATTTCAAGTTGAGTTCTAGTAAAAAGTTCGTTGAGACTTGTGAAAGAAATAGATTTTAGACTTAATTTTAAAGCAAAGAAAACAAATAAAATAAATGTTGATATGTTGTGAAAATTATGGAGAGGCTGGAGCTAGGATTTCACCATTCATCAATACTTATATGGTTCTAAATTAATTTAAATCATGCAATTTAAACAATTGATTCGATTCTAAAGTATTGCCAAAATCATATTTCCAAAATGTCAAATGTTTGTCGCAAGTATAACGCATCAAGAGTCTGAAGCTAAGCATGCATCATCAAGAGAAAACACATTTGATTAATAAGAATCATTTAATTTATTTTTTTATCAATGCAATTAATCATATAAAAATATTGCATAAATTTATAAAATAAATATTACTACATAATTCTTGAGAAAATGGCTTCCTCCGTCGCCCCAAGGATTGGGTTTAGCTCATCATTAGGAAAACACGCTCAAAATTCATTTTTCTATTGCTCAAAGGTGGTGTACAAATGATGAAATGGGAGAAACAATGATAACCGGGTTTGCAATAGTTATAGGTGTAACAAACTGAAAAGAACGATAGAACAGTACTGTCGTTGTTTCTCGACCCACGCTCGTGTGTCGTTTCCACTGTTGAAAAACGACTGTCTTGGATGGTATGTTCTTCGCATTCTTCAGATGAACAGCAGAAGAAAAATATTTCTGGAACTCGATTTTTTTCGACTCTGTGATGCTCTATAATCTCCCAAACTCTCCGTAAACCTTCTATGATACTCCATCACCTATTTATAACCCAGCAACAACAAAATCTCACGTAATTACTTCATATAATTCTCCATTATTCTTCACGGCCAGTTTAGGAAATAATTCAGATTTTTAATCTCTACAGGCGTTCTGAAGCTTCCAAATTTCCATATTTAACTCCTTCACACTCCAAATAGTTGTTAGGGTCTTCCAAACACGTGCAAACTCCTCTGCTGCTCGCGCAAATCCCGTGATATCCTCTTCCGAGAATAAACTCCCATGTTTTCTTCTCGTGAATTATCTCACCAAATTTAGCCAATTAAATCACTCATGATAGTTTTGTTGGGACGTATCACAACTAACCAAGAAGTTTCAGCCCTTTAATCGACCCAGAACTCCTTCAAATATCGATCGAAAAATCACACAGTTCTGTTTAGGCCTGTCAATGGAAGAATATCCATCGGATATTTAGAAATCCGATATCCGACATGTTAAGCACTACCGGATATTCGATATCCGATAATATCCTATAGGATCTCAAAATCAGATATCGATTCCGATAGGCTAAGATGTCGGATATCCGATAAATATCCGATAGTATCCGGTTATAACAAAAAAGCTTAAAAACCCTTGTAAAACATTTTCATAATTGACACTTATGGGATATTTATCCGACAATGTCCGATAATATCCGATACTAGACTCGAAATTAGGATAAATTATAAATAAGTTCATATACTATCGGATATCGGATATTAACATTTCGGATGGGGTCTAATCCGTTTCCGATATGTTAAGGAAGAAATATCCGATAAAATATCCGATCCGATATCCGATATCCGATAAAACGGATAAAATCCTATAGGATCTCGAATACTCGGAAACGGATACCGCATATCGGACAAATATTGACAGGCCTAGTTCTGTTTTTATTTTCCCGCCAAAATTCAGTTTTGAAATGTTGAAGATGAAGTGCCCCTATCCTGTTCTGGGGTGCGAATAAAAAATGGGTGCTGAGGATGAATTTGGCCTACGCAGAACCTTGGGTGCTCCTTAGCCAAATCTGGGGTTCGTATAGCAAATGTCCTTCAAGGGTCCAAATAGCACTTTTTGAACAACTTTTTCCACACAATTGTATTTCTCCAAAAACACCTACACAAACATAAAAACACCATAATAAGTACAGAATCAAGCACTAGCAATAGAGTCACTGAGGACAATTCAGACACAAAAATGTGCCTCTCATACGGCCATTGTTCTTGGTTTAGGCCGGGTCCTACATATTGATCTCTCGAACTTAAAGAACCCCCTTTTTGCAGTGCATCTGTGTGAGGTTCAACAGTTCGCTCGTTTCAAGGAGTCTCCACACGGACGTCTCTTCAATTCCGTAAAAACCATCATTCTCTTATTTATTTTTTTCTCTTTCTTCTTCTTCTTCTGCTTCTCTTCTCCTATGTTCGTTTTCTGTTGATTTTTGAGAGTCGAGAGAGAGATTCTAAGATCCAGATAAGAATAGGCTAATCAAGAATCAAGTTACGGTGGTGGTGTTGAATAGGGTTGATGTTTCAGAATCGAGGAAAAAGGTAAACTAGAGAATTAATTTAGGGTTTCGGTTTTGATTGATTTTCCTTATGGAATTAAGTTTGTTTTGGTGATATAATTTATGGGTTTTCTGTTAATTAGGGTATACATGATTGTTTAAGGTTTAATTTTGTTTTCTTTATGAAATTGAGTTTCGGATTAGGGTTTAGTTGAATTGAAGGTGATGAATTAGGGTCCCTGAATCAGGTAGTTCAGATGAAGCTGATGAATTGAGAAGTAGTGTTCGTATTTGAGTTACTGATGTAGGGTTTGGAATCTTATTTTGGGGTGTTTTAAATTGAGAAGCATACAATTTTGAAGATGAATTGAATAACAAGGGTTAGGTCAGTTATTGAGGGGTTTGTATTTGGGAATCAAATTGAATGGTGCTGGAAGGAAGCAGAATTGAGTTTGATTACTGGTGAAATTTAATTACAAAATTGAAGGTATTGCAGTTCAAGGATGGTATGAGATGAATTTGGGTTGTGTTGTGATTCAAGTTGTAGTTATTGCAGGCGTGGTGGTGTTGTTTATTTTATTATGAATTTTAATGTTTCAATTTAACAAGAAGAAGATGAGATGGACTTATCATCTCTGAAATTGAGAAGTTAGGGTTCTAAGATGGATTACAGAGATTGGAGATGAGTTGGTTAGTGGTAATTGTGATGGTGTTATGGGAATGTGATACTTTTAAGGATAATTTAGATGTATGTTAGGTTAGTGTAGAAAGGTTCAGTGGGGAAGCTAAATTGATGGTGGGTTTGATGAAGAACAAGCTAAATAGGTGTTGGTGTTAATCTGTGTAATAAAGTGATGTATGTGTGGTCGTGGAGGTTTGAGTCTTTGGTACGAGCTAAAGTTAGTATTGTTGGTACTATGGCTGAAATAAAGATTATGGGTTCAGATCATAGGGGGTATTGCATTTGCAATTGGGTTGTACTCTGAGTATGTAATTGTATATGATAAGATAGCTGAAGTTGTAAGTGGTGGTGAATGGACTGGTTATGGAAAGGGTAACGGTGATGTTGTTGTTGTTGATATGAAGATATGAAGAATGGTCGGATATTTATTTGGTGATAAAAGTGAAGCTGTTGGTGTTGAACTGGTGGATCATGAAGGGAATGTTGTTGTGAAGTTAGAATTGCAGAAGCAATGGTTCAATCAATAGAGTTATGGGAGTAATTAGATTGTGTTACTAGATTGTAGTGATGGTTGTATATAGTTTAGGTTACATTCTTTATGAAGTTGTATAACGTGTCTTTGTATTACTACTTGAATTGTTGCCTGTTAGTCATCCCAGTCAGTGTAGTTGACTTAACTGACTCAGATGTCTGATTGAGTTGAATCGGTTTGACTCAGTGAGCCTAAACCAGACCTGACCTTGACCAGTGGACCTCTGATTTGAACTTTGACTCAGTTGACCATTTGACTTGACTTTTGACTGACGTTGATTGTTAGATGACCTATGACCGTTAGTTTGAACATTAGGGACCGTTAGTTGACTCAGATGGATCTGGACCTTAAGTTAATGGGCTTGTTTAGTGGACTAGGGCTTGTTTAGGCATAACTTTCCTATTTTGAAACTTGGACCTTTATGGTACGAACTAGCCTTTGGTTCCTTCTACAAAGTTGTAGTTATTCATCATACATATCTAATGAATTAAAGAACCAGTCTAAATAGATTAGTAAACTTTAGTATTAAAGATAGATAATGAAAATGTGTAGAACCATAAATGGGCTTAGAAACATTAGATAGATCACTTAGCCTATAACTAGAGAATTTCATGAGATTATGTTATGACTTATGAGCCTTGTGTGAGCCTTTTAGCTAATCTCTTAGAGTGCTTGTTAGATTAACAGCTACTCTTTATTAACCACGATCGATTCAAAAGACGAAACAGTGGATTGTACATCTCGAGGTAGGCGAGGCTTGTCATCAAAAGAGGTGGGAATCGATAACGAACTCTCTTGCATTTATTATTGTTTTACAAATCTGTATCTTACAAAATGCATGCATATCTTTGCTGGTATAGTGTATGTGTATGCATGTATTATTTGAGTGTAATACAAAGTAGTTTTATTTTACATTTTTTGATTGGGATTGAATCTTTAAAAACAACTAATATTTGTGTGTTGGGAGTATTTATTTAACTTCAAAATGTGATTCATTCTATTAGAGCTTTGCTCGGTCAAACTCGCATGCGTTGCTATCTCAAGCATGTTTTTCAATGTTAGTGATCAAAGCTATAAGTCTTGATTTCTAGCCTATTTATAGATGTCTCGGACTAGGACCTAGATAGTGTAGTTGAGCTTAGCTCTCTCGGCTTTCATCATTTGAAGACGAAGAACTACCAAGTAGAGCTTGTGGAACTTCATCAACAAAAAGGTATGTGGAGACTTGAACTCATCTATCACTAGGAAAGTCTATATTTTCTCTATCTCCTATATTGAGACATAAGTCGTATTTACGATATAGTTTTCAACTATACACATTTGATATTTCGAGCTGAGTATATATCGCTTACATATTTCTCGAAATATTTGTTGGAAAGCTTTTGCTTTAGTCATGTTGGCATTTCGATAACTTGAAAATTTCTTTGATGCTAATGGTGTGTAAAAACGACTATTGTCCTCCTCTAAGAATGTTTCAATAATTGGAATGTAGAGTTGATAATGTAACCATCTTTGAATATAAGCATATATAGTGTGTTTGCACATTAGTGTATAAATCTATAAACCGGGAACCATGTGCATGCATATGTGTGTATACCAAATTGGTGAAAGGCGACAAGATAAGTGTGCGTACCCGTACGCATACTGGCAGAGGTTTTCAAACCGAAAATATCTTCTGGGTTTAGGAATTACAAATTCCTAAACTAGTCACCTTAAGTATGCGTACGGGTACGCATACTAGAGGGAGTTTTCGAACCGAAAATATCTGCTAGGTTTGGGAATTACAAACTCCTAAACTAGCCACCTTAAGTATGCGTACCCATACGCATATTGGCGGAAGTTTTCGAACCGAAAATTTCTGCTGAGTTTGGAAACTTAACAAACTGTAAATCTGGTTTCTTAGGTACGCATACCCGTACGCATACTCAAGCTGGTTATTTTATCAAATCGATTTGTTCATGAACTTAAACATTTAAATCTTAAGGAATGCAATCTTTGCAAACCGCGGCTATAATGTTCATGATTGATTCAAGTGAATCAAACTGATTTTGTTTCGATTGTGTTTTCTATGAAATTGAAAAACTCTTTAACTAGTTTCATTTGAGTCATTTGAACTAGTTATGGTTAAGATGAATAAGATTAATATGAGAGTAAACATATGACTAACTTTGGTTATTCATTTGTGAACCAACATGGTGTAAACATTTAGGTACGGTTACATAAACCTAAATGAAGGTACATTACATTTGTGTGTGACAAGCTAAGTTCGATCTAACGGTTGAAAGATAGTATCTTGGTTGAATCAGATTTTTCATCTAACGGTGAATATTGAATATTTTGTTACTAAGCTACCATTGATTGCAAACCCTGATTTGAAAACTATATAAAGGAGAACTCTAACAACTGGAAAACCTAAATCCCCACACCTCCTGTGCGATGATAGTTGTATGATAGAGTCGATTCTCCTTTAACCTTAGTTTTCTTCTCGAGACCCTGTAGGTTAACGACTTGAAGACTTCATTGGAATTATGAAGCCAGACCGATACTACTTCTCTTGTAGTTGTGTGATATGATCTTGTTGTGTCTATCGTATGAGCACAATTAAATAATTGGCTTGACATTTACTTCTCCGATAGGAAAGATAAAAAAGAAGTCACAAACAGCTTCGTCTCATCGTTTGTGATTCCACAATATCTAGTTTCGTTTCCATACGATTTATACTATTGTGAGGTGATTGATAATACTAGGTTGTTCTTCGGGAATATAAGACTGGTTTATCAATTGGTTCCTGTTCACCTTGATTTATCAAAAGACGGAACAAAATCTCTTAGGTATTTCTGTGGGAGACAGATTTATTCAATCCTATAGACTTTTCTATGTGAGACAGATTTGTTTATCAAGTCTTCAACTTTGGGTCGTAGCAACTCTTGGTTGTGGCTGAGATCAGTCAAGGGAATCAAGTGCGTAGTATCCTGCTGGGATCAGATACGTAAGGAGCGAAAATGTACCTTGAATCCGTGTGGGATTGATTAGGGTTCAACTACAGTCCAGTCCTAAGTTAATTGGTAGTGGGCTAGTGTGTGTATCGGCTTAATACAAAGTGGTGTTCAATCTGGACTAGGTCCCGGGGTTTTTCTGCATTTGCGGTTTCCTTGTTAACAAAATTCTGGTGTCTGTGTTATTTCTTTTCCGCATTATATTTTGTTATATAATTGAAATATCACAGGTTGTGCGTTAAGATCAATCAATTAGAATATCCAACCTTTGGTTGTTGATTTACATTGATTGACACTTGAACATTGGTCTTTGATACCGTTCAAGTTAAACTCCTCTTATATTCATTCGGGCTCGCAAATTTCTATTTGTTGATTGCGGATTGAACTAAGAGTTAGAGATATTAAACTCTTTGATATAGTTTTATCTAGATTGAGTCTGACTGTCTAGTTGATTCTCTAGAAAGTGTATTGGAGTAAGTCCTCTCATATTACCAAATGAATTGTTGGGTATGGATGTTAGACCCCCGCATTTTCAATTGGTATCAGAGCAGGCAAACACATTAAAGACCTCATAAGTCTGTGTTTGTAGCGATCTGATATGGACAAAGGTGATATCTCTATAAACGTACCACTAGTCTTCGATGGATCAAATTACTTATGGTGAAAAATTGTTATGCCAGCCTTTCTTCAATCGCGTGATTTTCAATCATGGGTATATGTAGTTAATGGCTATGATGGTCTCGTTATTGCAGTTGGAAATGCGACCGTTCCTAAGAATATTGGTGCATATGACGTTACTGAGAGACTTGCTGCAAAGCAAAACTTCGACGGTTTGAATGTCATCATTCATGCCATTACCCCAGATCTTCAGCACCATGTGACAATGTGCACTCGGTCTAAAGATGCTTGGGATATCTTAGAAACTGTATTTGAAGGTAATACCAGTGAGAAGGAAGCTAGGCTTCAAAACCTTAATTCCGATTGGGAAAACCTTCGTATGGTAGATGAAGATTCATTTGATGAGTTTAATCACAAAGTGTCTGAAATTGTTAATGCATCTTTTGCATTGGGTAAGACTATTCCTGAAAAGGACATTGTGATGAAAATTATCAAATCGCTGCCATCTAGATACGATTCTAAGAAGCATTCCATCTTTGAAGGAAATAACCTAGATGCTCTCTCCAGAAATACACTGGTTGGAAAGCTAAAGATCTTTGATCATGAGCATACATCCAAAATCGGAATGGATGTTGCTTTCAAAGCACAAAAGAACACTAAATTACCTGACAAAAGTAAAAGTGTTCATGTCTTTGAGGATGATCTTTCCGAGATCGACTCATCAGATGAAGATCTTGACAAGTCAGTCTCTTTGATCACAAGATAGTTTAGAGACCTTCTACTGAAGATAAGTAAACGGTTTTCCAGAGACAAACCTAGGTCATCATTGAAACCTCACAATCGCATTCCTCCTAAAAACAGGGATGCTGACGAGGATATGCCATAGTGCTTTAAGTATAAAGGTTTCGATAATTTTTCAAATGAGTGTCCAAACCCTAGAAAATACATTAGGAACAAAGGTCTTGCTGCAACTCTTGATGAAATGTCTGATCACTATGATTCTAATGAAGACGAAAGATCAAGTGTTGCACTTCTTAGTAAAGATATTGATTTTGATAATTGTAGCAATACATACATCAATCTCGATATTCTTCCAGAAGAAGACTCAACCAATCTAGAAGAAAAAATTAACCTTTTTGTTGGAAACTCTCTGTCTGATTTTTCAGGTTCCACCTTGTGTCTAGCAGCTTGTACATATCGGGCGTCTGAATCATCTTGTCAATTGACATGGTATTATTGTTTACTCAAAGATCATGAACTTTTAAAGTGTTTCAAGTACAAACACAAGATGAGATATGTCAATAAACTTCAACGAAGAGCAAATCGCCTGGCAAACAAGCTTAAACTTGTTCAAAAACCCGCTGAGGTATGTAAGATTTTATCTTCTTCGAAGAAGTTGGTTTCCAAAGATAGGTAAAGACCACTAGAGCAAAGAGTATGGTATAAATGTTTTGATATACAGGAATCTATGAGTTCCTCTCAAAAGGATTATGGTGGACAAATCGTTGTTCACCGCAGCACATCTTGATTGTGTTCTTTTTGTGCATCTTGTCTCATGTGTCTGTTTAAAAAAGACAAGATTGTGCGCACCTCAGGCTTTAAAAAGAAAAAAATTTATCTTGTTTTTCTTAGAGTTACCATCCTTTTTGAGTTTGGAATTCTTTCATGTTGGAAGGGATTTTCCTGTGTATTCAATGAAAGAGGGTTATTCTATACAATTCTGCTCTCTTTAGGGTTGTAATTGTGCGTGCGTGGATCTGTGAATTAAGGTTCTGTAACCCTACATTCCTTTTTCCTTCTCTGAAACGTTTTTCATCTTGAGATCTCCTGTTGAGTTTAATTTGTGATTTCCTCTCACAAACCCATACTCGTATGGATACTCCAAGCATCATGTTGTTAGATGGAAAAGATGTTAATGTGATTGTTAAGCCATCAATCATGAAGGAAAAATAAAAATCTCCGTTGCCTCCAACTTTGAAAAGAAAAAAAAGGAATGTGAGGAAGCCAAGAGTTGTCCCTTCAAATTCTCAGAAGTTTTCTGGTGTTCTTGATGAGTTGAAGGATACAAGGAAGGAGATTCAGCAAATAAAGGTTATTGTTTTGAGAACTCTTGAAATTCAGAAGGCCCTGGTTCGACTTCATCAGCCTAGAAGGTTTGTTGGAATTGACTCCTTTCTCCATGAACCTTATGTTCGTATGGCTGTTGACGACAAGGAGTTCGGGGACGATAAAGAATTCTTCAGAGGTCTCAATGTCTAGTAAATCTTCTTATGAGAATTTATTTATTCTTGTTTTGTTTAAAAGAATAACTAGGGTTTGGAATAACCATTATTGTGACTACACATAGCTAGTTCCAAACATTTTTCATCTTTATTGTCTTTAGATTTATTTATTTAAATTCTAAGTATTTTGGAAGATGATCTTTTTCAATTTTAATTGTTATGATTTTGTATATTGCAAATTGTTATGGGATGTGTTGTTTACGTTTGTGAACCTGTGACTGTCCCATACTTGTTCAAAAGTTATCTCTATTATATGTCATTATGAAAGTATTGATAAAAGATAGAATGAACTTTTGACTTATAAAATTTAAAATCCTTTTATGTCATTAATTCGATGGAAGAAAGTATAAAGCTTTTGTTTATAAGGATTAAGTCTATTATATGTCATTGTGCAAATAGTGATAAAATATAGAATGAATCCTTGTATATTCCGCAGTATTGATCGATCCCCGATCCACATTTTTGTGTATGTACTGTGTTGCTCCATAATTTGTCTTATGATTGAGAATAATCAATTGAATGATCAATGGATCATTCTCATGATTTGTTCAGTTGTGTTACTCCGCAAGTCTTCTTATGTTGAGCATGACCAATTGAATAGATCACTTTCTTGTGGTTAGTTAGTTGTGTATTTCAATTGAATTAATCATGGGTTCTATTGTGATTAATTTAATTGAGCATTTTTGTATTAAGAATTCATGTTTTCATGATATTTGTTTGTACCCAAACAAATCCTTCTTTTCTCGCAAAAGTAAGGTCGCCTTTGTTGTTCCTTTGGGAATGACATTTTATGGGGGAGAGTTCTTTTGAAGTTGTGCTTAATTTCCATATCTTTGTGGGGAGTGCGGCTGTGGAATTTTTGATGGGTTATCTTGTATATTTATAAACTCCTTGATGAATGCGTTGCTATATGATTGCATCTAAATTTGTTGGTATGTTAATACACCTTTGGTCATGAAGTATCTCCGTGGAAATTTCATTAGGATCCCACTAATTTTCGTACCTTTGCCAATTTTATTGACAAAAAGGGGGAGAATTAATGTGTAGTACATATGGTTTACGGATCATTATGTAAGGGGGAGTAGTTTTCATGTTGAGATAAAGTATTGACTAAGGGGGAGAGATACATATCACCATATTATTGTTGTCAAAGTTGTGATACAATTGAACTTTGATACTATAATAATACTATTACACTGTATAACGATGATTGAGAGCATTTGTTTTCTCATTTTTATAGTTACGGATCCTCAACAACGATGATACTAAACTTATAGCCTTTGGAATCATTGGAATACTTGGAAGTGACGAAGATTTCGAGTCGTGTTGAAGATGCCAAGAAAATCAAGCATGTGGACGAGAAGATACAATTCTTTATTTATTTTGTAATCCATATGTATTGATAGTTTTGCCACCAAAATTGACAAGGGGGATATTGTTAGAGCTTTGATTGGTCAAACTCGCATGTGTTGGTATCTCAAGCATGTTTGTCAATGTTAGTGATCATAACTATAAGTCTTGATTTCTAGACTATTTATAGATATCTCGGACTAGGACACAGATAGTATAGTTGAGCTTATACCTCTCGGCGTTCATCAGTGGAAGATGAAGAACTACTAAGGAAAGCTTGTGGAACTTCATCAACAAAAAGGTATGTGGAGACTTGAACTCATCTATCACTAGGAAAGTCTATTTCTTCTCTATCTCCTATATTGAGACATAAGTCGTATTTACGATATAGTTTTCAACTACACACATTTAAGATTTCGAGTTGAGTATATCTCGCTTACATATTTCTCGAAATATGTGTTGGAAAGATTTCAATTTAGCCATGTTCATCTTTACTCGTGACGAAAGTCATGTTGACATTTCAATAACTTGGAAATTGCTTTGATGTTAATAGTGTGTGAAGACGACTATTGTCATCCTCTAAGAATGTTTCAATGATTGGAATATAGAGTTGATAATGTAACCATCTTTGGATATAAGCATATATAATGTGTTCACACATTAGTGTATAAATCTATAAACCGGGAACCATGTGTATGCATATGTGTGTATACCAAATTGGTGAAAGGAGACAAGATAAGTGTGCGTACCTGTACGCATACTGGTAGAGGTTTTCAAACCGAAAATATCTGATGGGTTTAGGAATTACAAACTCCAAAACTATCACCTTAAGTATGTGTACCCGTACGCATACTATAGGGAGTTTTCGAACCGAAAATATCTGCTAGGTTTGGGAATTACTAACTCCTAAACTAGTCACCTTAAGTATCCGTAACCGTACGGATATTAGCGGAAGTTTTCGAACCGAAAATTTCTGCTGAGTTTGGAAACTTAACAAACTCTAAATCCGGTTTCTTAGGTACGCATACCCGTACGCATACTTAAGCTGGTTATTTTATCAAATCGGTCTGTTCATGAACTTAAACATTTAAATCTTAAGGAATGCAATCTTTGCAAACTGTGGCTATAATGTTCATGATTGATTCAAGTGAATCAAACTGATTTTGTTTCGATTGTGTTTTCTATGAAATTGAACAACTCTTTAACTAGTTCCATTCGAGTCATTTGAACTAGTTATGGTTAAGATGAATAAGGTTAATATGAGAGTAAACATATGGCTAACTTTGGTTATTCATTTGTGAACCAACATGGTGTACACGTTTAGGTATGGTTACATAAACCTAAATGAAGGTACATTTCATTTGTGGGTGACAAGATAAGTTCGATATAACGGTTAAAGGATATTATCTTGGTTGAATAAGGTTTTTCATCTAACGGTTAATATTGAATGCTTTGTTACTAAACTAACATTGATTGGAAACCCTTATTTGAAAACTATATAAAGGAGAACTCTAACAACTGGGAAACCTAACCCTACACCTCCTGTGTGATACTAGTTGTATGATAGAGTCGATTCTCCTTTAACCTTAGGTTTCTTTTCGAGACCTTGTAGGTTAACGGCTTGAATACTTCATTAGGATTGTGAAGCCAGACCGGTACTACTTCTCTTGTAGTTGTGTGATATGATCTTGTTGTATCTATCGTATGAGCACATTGAATAATTGGCTTGAGATTTATTTCTCCAATAGGAAAGATAAAAAAGAAGTCAGAAACACCTTCGTCTCGTCGTTTGTAATTCCACAATATCTAGTTTCGCTTCCATACGATTTAGACTATTGTGAGGTGATTGATAATACTAGGCTGTTCTTCGGGAATATAAGACCGGTTTATCAATTGGTTCATGTTCACCTTGATTTATCAAAAGAAGGAACAAAATCTCTTAGGTATTTATGTGGGAGACAGATTTATTCAATCCTATGTACTTTTCTATGTGAGATAGATTTGTTTATCAAGTCTTCGACTTTGGGTCGTAGCAACTCTTGGTTGTGGGTGAGATCAGCTAAGGGAATCAAGTGCTTCGTATCCTGCTGGGATCAGAGATGTAAGAAGCGCAACTGTACCTTGAATCAGTGTGAGATTGATTAGGCTTCAACCACAGTCCAGTCCGAAGTTAATTGGTAGTTGGCTAGTGTCTGTAGCGGCTTAATACAGTGTGGTATTCAATCTGGACTAGGTCCCGGGGTTTTTCTGCATTTGCGGTTTCCTCGTTAACAAAATTCTGGTGTCCTTGTTATTTCTTTTCCGCATTATATTTTGTTATATAATTGAAATATCACAGGTTATGCGTCAATATCAATCAATTATAATATACAACCTTTGGTTGTGTTAGAGCATTGCTCGGTTGAACCCACCAAGCTTTGGTATGTCAAGTTTGGTTGTCATATTTTAGTGAATCAAAACTCATGTTAAGAGTCGCTTGATTATGTACTAGAGTCAACTTCGTATAGTTTAGCTTGAAAGTATTAGGTTATGAGACATTACAAGTATTGCGAAGTCTTGAAGATGTGAATAAGCAAGGAGCTACAACGACAATAATCATCCTTCTACTTGAGGTTAGTGATATTTGACTTCAACTTTTTCATTCCCTAACGTATCTTTCAAGTCGTGCATATTGAAAACATAACTGCGAAGCATATTTGAACTCTAGATAGACATAGTATTAAGATATAAAATACGAGGTTTATTGCTTAACTATTAAACTTTGTAGATAAGACATAACCATAATCATTTGAATGCTATTGTGATTATGTATGGGTATGAGGTGAGGATTTCATCTTAGGGAACAATGTTTACATGTGTTCTAAGGAAGGAAGTTCATAAACTTGTTTGTGGACCGAAAAGGAAATTTCCAGGAGTTATTGGTTTTGTTATTCATTGCATATCTTATGAACAACCAATATGTGTGACAGAGAATAACCGCTCATAACTTGTTGTGTTCTTGGTAGAACTATTCACAAAGGCCTGACTTATGTATTGGTATAACTTTTATTAGTAAAACCGATCTTAAGTAATCACCCATGGAATGATCGGATTTTGTATGTCTGACCAATTAATAGGAAAGGGGAACTGATCTTGTAAGGGGTGCAGTACATCAAAGGGAACCGATCCTTGTATGGCGTGCAGCAAGGTTTATAGCAGAAAGGGGAACCGATCCTATGGACATGTGCAACACGTTTTTAGGCAAAGGGGAACCGATCCTGTGGACATGTGCAACACATATAAGTTAGATACCATATATATGTGGGTAACCGATCTTAGTACCTAGTCAACCGAATTTTTGGAAAGCTAGTGTGACTATGCACAATACTCACATGGAGGTAGAACCGAAACTTGTTTTGGTAGAACCGTAAAACCATGATTGTGATTGAATGTTGGTTTGATCAATCACATAGTACTTGAAAGTCAGATGAACCAATTCTAAACTTGTTTGGGAGTGTGGAAAATCGGTTTCAAGATTGTAGGTGTGAAAGAGAACTTACAAAGTTAAGATGTCGACAAACTTTGAACACGTGCTGTGAATGTTTATTTCTTTAATTGTTCAAAGATATTCCTTAACGACTAAGGGAAGAAAATCCCAGGATCGAAACATAAGTAAGTTAAGAATCTTTTAATTAAGGTTATTAATTTCATTTTGTAGGGAAATTACAGAATTAGTAATGTGCATTTAATAATTAGATTTTTCGAGAGATTTCGATCGTTATTTTTGGACATAGCATTTCCAGGAAATATGAAAAAAGAATCTGTGCTTTAATGAGTATCTTGAGAATATTTTCGGTTTTGGAAATTCCTTGGTGTCCAAACTTCCTTCTCTAAAAATACTCGAAGTTTGCCTTTCTAGCAAACTAATCCTTCGTAACAACAGATTTACTCTTTTGTTGTTGTTACTGGTGTAGCCGCCTATTCGGAGAGGAGAGTAACCTAATTAGGAGAAATATCTTACGACCGCTCAGTTTAAAGTCTTCTTTGGGATTGAGAAGCTCTAGCGCGACCCGTTAGGGGGAAACTAGATAATTGCGGTTTATATTTTGTTTTAGATTGATTTGATTTTGTAACGGTGGTTGAAATCTGATTGCACTCAGTTTTTTTATTCTTGAGAATCTTCTATTATGATATAAGATTCACTCAAACTAGTTCAGAGTTTCGACAGGGATCTTTAGATTGTTGTTAGTTCTAAAGACGATCTTGTGATAATCCGTTGTTAACAGACTCCGTTCTGTGCGTGATTGATCACAAGAGCTTCAAGTGATTGTGTGCAGGTTTTATTGAATATTTAAGAAGATTTGAAGAAAAAGAAATTGAAGATCTGACTTGGATTTTATAATCTTTGGTGAGCACAATACTTGTTTCGGTAAAAGAGGATCCAATTAATAATCGGTTTATCCTTGTAGTAGATTGGATTGATTAATTGATTAGATCCGCATCAACACGATTCTTCGGATTAAAGGTGTTGTTGGCTTAATCTTAATTGATTACCTTTGGGTGATTGAATATATGATAAATCTAAGGACCTGACGAAGGATTTTATGTTGAGATAAACGAAAGAGCCTTTGTCCGAATTATATCACTTGGTTGAATAGAGTTGATACCAAACAGATTTGTTGTTCCTTTACTGTTTGGAATATGAACCAAAGGAATTGTTCCAAGTATGTGACTTATTTATAAGTTGGAGGCATGGGAATAAAGAAGGAACTAGGTTAGCTATAGGGTTAGTTCCTTGGTCTCAACTATACGAAGTTAGTGTAATTTTTTTAGCGGCTTAATCCTGAGTGTATTCAATTCTGGACTAGGCCCCGGGGTTTTTCTGCATTTGCAGTTTCCTCGTTAACAAAATATTGCTGTGTCATTTACTTTTATATTCCGAATTATAATTTTTTTATTATAATTAAAGTAAATTACACAAAAGTTAATTCCTATTTACTTGATAAGCAATCCTATTGTGTTTGGTTAAGTCCGAACATTTGCATCAAGTAAACATACTTCATTGTTGTATTGTCTCGATCTCATATCCATAGACGATCACACGAAATGTGAGCCGATTAGTTGTATTGTCTCGACTCAGTACATAGACAATCACTTTCGAGAAAGGACTTGTAGGTAGGAAAAGTTTTAGCTTGAGGTATATTTGGGTACCCTCGCCTTTTCAATTGTTATCAGAGCGGGCAAACACGAAAATATCTAACAATATGTGTTTGGTGCGATCAACCTATAAGAATTGAATCTAATGTCCAATTCAGTTAACGTTATTCAAGATTTTGAATGCTCAAAAGTTGAAGATGTTAATACTTCGTTGACTCATGATCCAGGAGTTACGAAAACATCTATGTATTTTTCTGAGGAAAAAGAAGATGCTGATAAAGAGTTGGTAAAACTCCTAAAGCCTATACAATCTCTGTCTTCTAAAGTATTTATTTTAAAGACAAAGTCAAATCTTCTTAAGGAGGAGATCAGAGAAAAATACATTCAACTGAACTGTCTAGCCAAAGAGAAAATGGATCTCACTGTCAAACCAGAATCTCTTGGTAAATCTCTTACAGATACAGAGACACGTCTTATGAATCTGACTACTGATGCTGTTGTGATTTCTTCTGATGAGGAAACTAAAAGTCCTTGCTCGACTTTTACAGATTGTGACAAAACCGGGTTAATCACATCTGAAACAGATCAAGATGATAGTAGTTTTCCTAACTACATCAAGTTAGAGGAGGATGAGAAACCAGCTTCTAGATCTAGTGATGATCAAACAAAATCTTGTCCAAAGGAAACTTTGAACCGATTCCTTGATGACTCTAAGGAATACAATTTTCAATCACTTTACAGCAAATTTATACTTCTTTAACATTCGGTGGTAAAAATTTTGAAAGAAGTTTTTTGTCTTAAAAAACTGAAAGATTATTCCTCAGTAGAAAGACATATTATATTACATCCCAATAAGATCAACTCAAATGAGCCAGAGGAAAGAGATGATAATCGCTTCTGGAAAAAGGTTCCTCCGCACCCATATCAAAACAGTTCTGGTTTTGATGATGAATCACTTCAAAAGGAATGGAAATAGAGAATCTCTTTCAAAAGAAACAATCAGGATTTTCCGATAGTTGTTTCAAATGATCACACTAATGTGAATAATAAGGAAGTCCTTAGAATGAGAAAATCTTATGAAAATCTCATTGAAAGAATTAAGAGAGATCTAGCTGTCTCCGAGAATTCTCACATTAGTACATTTTCTCCACATGATCATATCTCTAGAGATAGAAAAGATTATCGTCTTGGGAGAAAATATTTTAGGCAGAAATTCCCTAAAAGAAACATGAACTATGTTTCTGATAACCACTGTAAGCTGGAAAAAGCTTACTCCGATGCAACTTACTTGTATCAGATGTTGTGCTTTCTCATATTTTCGATCTCATAATCTTTGATGGGAAAGGCACAATAAAACTGGAGCACATGTACCTTGTGTAGTAGTTGATCAGAAACTCTGTGATAGTATATGGGTGGCTGCGAATCCACGGCAGTCTAGAAAAAGTTTATGTTTAAACATGTTTCTCCAAATTGGAGTTATTTGGAATTTTCAGATGTTTTTAATAAACCTTCCAACTTAAGTTTCTCGAATTAAGGGAACAAAATATATTGTTTTATTTTTTCGGATTTTCCAGAGGTGTTTTGCTCCGAAAGTTGTCTCTTTTAAGAGGAGAAACTTTTTCTTCTCTGTATTCGAAACCCTGATGAATCCTTTATATTCGTTCATAATCGATCATGCCTCCAGTAATTCGTAGTATCTCAAAGACTAATAAGGAGGAATCTCAAAAGGTTAAGGGTTGTCAAGGAATCAATACAGAAAGAAAGAAGAAAGGAATTATATCTGATTATGACTCTGATAGTTCAGTCGGATCACAAGATGAGTCATGTCTGTTGGCTTACAACCTTCAGATCCAACCAAAACCAAGTGGATTCGTTTTGATAGTATAATTGACTATATCCAAGGTTTTGAGGAACTGAAAAGCAATCTCATTACAACAGTTCGAAATCAAGATTGGCTCAAAAACAAGATTGATGAAACAAAAGTTGATATAGGTAATATGAAACTTCAAGTTGAAAGACTTGAGAAACAAGAAGTGGTTGCAGACAAGTCTCTTGAGACATGCGTTAAGAGTTTGAACACTTAAGAGACCTCGTTGAACAACAAGAGCACCACTAGAGATTAAGTGATTTGCTGTAATACTGAATCTAGTATAATAGACATCAATCTTTGATTTCTTTCATTCATTGTATTGGTCTATTATGAATAAAATTATTTGATTAGTAATTTTTCTTGTGATAGTTTTTGGTTTACATAGCCTGTGCTTAATTGCTTTTATCTTATTGCTATGTATGTTTATGGGATGTTTGATTTCGGTTTTACTACCTTAATAATCGATCTCATATAGTGTAGCATCACGGTTCTTTTTCTTAAGTACTAGGGTGCGAACCCAATCCATATGGATTGGAAGGCTAGATTTAATGCATTGTGGAGCGTTGAACCTAGTTGTTGTCGTGTTTCGGTTGCGAAACACTTGATAATTTCTTGAGAAACCATGTTTCTCTCCGTGTGAGCCATACTTGGTGTGTACATATGCCAATAGGGATACATATTTCATGGATTTTAGAGAACACGACACTTGCAAGGGGTACGTGTCATGTTTTAATCGAATCAGGGGTATTTTAGTCTTTTTAGATCTCTTGATAAACTTAAAAATACGATTTTCTTTCAAAATCAGATTATGTTCTCCCATGTTCGATTCATCTCTTTCACTAGCAGAAAAATCAGACACAAAAACTAGAAATTGAAGCATATCTTTCATAGTTTGATCCGTTGCTTGAATTCATTGCTTTGGAGCTATTGTTTCACACCAAAGGTAGGGGGAATTCCTTCTCAAAACTGTTTTGAATCTTCAATTTATATATATGTTGATTCTCTGATTTACAACTCAAAGGAATTCATATCTTCACATTCTTACAATGGGATTTGTGTTAGAATTCTAAATTTCAAGTTAACATGTTTATCCTCTTTGATTTGAATGATTGGGTTCATGAGAAAGGTTAGGGTTTTCAAATAATTTCATGTTTAAGTCATGATTCTTTCAAAATATAGCCTGGGTTACTTGGATCTATTGGAATTGTTCTCTATTTCTTGATAGAACTCAAATTAGGGCATTTCAGGATTCAGAAAACAGATTACTGTCATGTTTTTGAGATGGTTTAAACACCATGTTCATGTTACTCTTATTTTTGATAATATTTTATTCTGAAATAGGTTTTTTTTATACTTTCTAACGATCTAAGAACCGTCGAATTCGGAAATATAATGTAGCCTGTGTGAATTTTCAACTGAACAATTTTAAAACTGAAAAATTCCTGTAACAGTTTTCTGTCAGTTTGTTTCAAAGGAGTTTTGAACACGTTACTGACCTTGTTTGATTTTCTTATAATTTTTATGTGATATCCTATTGTCTGTACTTTAAAACTAGCCGAAAAACACTCAATTTGATTGAGTAACGAAGCCTATGTGAATTTTCGAGTATAGGCTATCCAAACTGTGAATTTCAGGAACCAATTCTGTTGTCCAGTTTTCCTAAGGTCTGTTAATACAGGTACATCTAACTTTTGTTACCTCTTATTATTTTTCTGTTAAATATGGTCTCATCTAGTTTCAAAAAAGACTTAACTCACTGAATTCCGTCGCTCAATGAATTTTGCACGAATTTTTGAGTGGAGACTGAGCAAACTAAAAACTGCAGGAAAACAGTTTCTGTCCTGCTTTGTCAAGACGTTTTAAACACAGGTGTATAACTTTCTCTTATTTCCTATGAACCCTATGTTAAAGATGGTTTTCTCTATTTCCTAACGATATCAAAACCACTGAATTCCATTGCATAATGAATTTTGTGTGAATTTTTGTTTGGAGTTAAGCAAAACTGAATTTCTGGAGTGTTTTAGAGTAAATCATGGAGTTAACTCATATGTATGGTTTTGTTTTGTGTATTTAGCCTTATGTATGAATACTCCTCATTGATTTTAGCTTTGTTTCATAAAGTGCAAGCTAAGGTAAGGGCATTTCATGGTTCATGAATTGAAACTTTGACAGTTTAAGCGATATTCATATTTAACGATATTTATGAACTATCTATCGATCGTTTGAGCACTCTTTTGGTTACAAATGCTACTGATGAGTTTGTCGGGCCCATTAGGGGTAATCCATAATAATGGTTACCTGCGGAAGATCGTCTGGGACGATGGTTAGTTTTCAGATAAACTCCGACACTTGGTAGGACCCTCACAGTAGAAGATTGCGAACTCAATCGCTTTGGATGATTTCAGAATAGTTTACTGACTTTATAAAGTCTTTGAAACTTGTATATGGATGTGCTCAACAACTTAATGTTTTATTTACATATATTTGATGTTTTTGGCTATCCTTATTGGGCATTGAATTGTACGTTCGACTTCGTATCATCGTCTCCCTACTGGGCTGTGGCTCACCCTATTTGTTTTGTTTTCCACAGAGTTTGAGAGCGGCTTGAGGCAGTAAGCTTGTTAAAGCTTGGTGCGTAAAGCATTGGGGGTCAAAGTGAGTACACTCGCTTTTTTTGTTCATGTATATATCTACGTGTAATCTGGGATGGTTTGTGAAAACTAGTACTTTGTGTTTACTTTGTGAAGGTTTGAAAAGGAAATCTTTTGTTACTTTTGTAAATGAGGTTTATGTTGATAGTTGTGTTTTTTTGAAAATCGGCTAAAGCTATTTTCTTGTAATCTTTAAGCTACCACCTTTGAGTGAACTTCTTAAAGAAGTTAAATCCTTTTTGGTATTGTTTATATTAGAAGTTGTAAATTACTACTTTGACTGTTTGTAAGAGATTGGAAGTTCATATCTTGACTGTTATATAAATGTAAAGTCTTGGTTTTTGGTACTTTTGAATTAATCAGTTTTGTACTAGTCGATCCCTCTTTTATCTTTAAACTGTTTTCTTTAGTATATTTTCGTTTTGGCAACTCGGAAGATTGAAAACTTGTCGGTTGACTGGACACCACGGCCAATCGAAAGCGAAAAATTTTCTGGGTCGTCACAGTTGGTATCAGAGCAAATGTTTCGATTTTCTTTGGGTTTCTCTTTGTTTTGTGTTAGTGATACCAGCAAATTTACTCTATTTTGCTTTGGATTGTGAGTATTTAAGTGTTGGTTTGTTGTGAGATTTCTAAAAAGGAGTTTAAAAAAAAAAAAAAAAAATCTTTTTATTTGGGAATTTTTAGAAAACTACCAGATTCCGTGATATGTATATGATTGGGTGGTTAGTAATGAGTAGTTACTGACCAAACTAACCGAGCTAACTCGTTGAAAGTTTGATTCGTAGATGTCAAATATGGAAAAAATAGCTCGTTCTACTCCAACTAAGAAGATCAAGGTTCTGAATAAGAGAACCAAGACTATGCAGCAATATGGCAGAGCTAGCAGGTTCCGTGAAGACCATTGCTAAAGCTATAGAGAAGCCGAACAAATCCAGTCATGAAGTTGATGTACGAAGGTTCAAGAAATCTTTAGGTAATGACTTCATATTTCATGGAACCGAGGAACCAACTGATGCTGAAAAGTGGTTGCTGGGTATAAAGAAAGAATTGAAAGTTATGTTGGTTTCAGAGGAAGACAAAGTGAGATTTGTTACATACATGTTCCATGGGGATGCGGATTTTTGGTGGAGCTCCATTGAGAGAATGGAAAATGTATCACGGATGTCTTGGGAAAGATTTGAGGAGTTGTTTTTAGAGAAATATTTCCCACCGACTGCTCAAGCTGCAAAATGTATGGAGTTTGCATTATTGGAGCAGGGGGATATGTCAGTAACTCAGTTAGATAAGAAGTTTGCAGAGTTAGAACGACATGGACAACATTTGGTACCGACCCAGGAGCTGAGGGCTCGTAAGCTAGAGTGTGCTTTGAAGGGACCCATTCGAGATAGGGTGGTCAGTCATAACCATAACACGTATGCTGCAGTCTTAAAATCTGCGTTGGCTGTTGAAGCTAGTTGGGCTAAAACACTGAAAGAGAGAGAATCTCGTGAAAAGAAGAAGAAGGTGAAACAAAACCCACAAGCACGGCATAAGCGACCACGTACCGAATCTCCGGTGAAGAAGGAGAAGAAGTCTGGGACAGAGTGTTATAATTGTAGAGAGGAAGGTCATTACGCCAGAGATTGCCCCCATCCACAGAGGCAGAGACCACAGAACACGAATCAGCCACGTAATCAGAATGTTGGTAATAGACCGCAAAACCAGCCACATAGTCAGAATGTTGGTGGTAGACCTCAGAATCAGCCACGTACTAACGCACCGCCATTCCAGCCGAGGCAACCAAATGTCCAAGGGAAGCTTAACTATGTTGCAGGTTAGAGGAGAAGCAGAGAACTCCGTTATCGAAGGTAACTTCTTAATTTTCAGTTCTCGTGCAAAGTTTTGTTTGATACTGGTGCTACCCATTCGTTTATATCTCTTCACCTAGCTGCGTATATAGGTTTAAGTGTTGATCCTTTAGGGTTTAATTTGAATGTGTCTTCACCACTTGGGAGTTTGGTTACTATCAGTAAGGTATGTAAGAATTGTGAGTTAACTCTTGGTGACCGTAGGGTGAGTATAGATCTTATACCACTGAAAATGCAAGAGTATGACGTTATTGTGGGTATGGATTGGATGTCACACAATCATGCCACATTGCGTTGTTCTGAAAAGAAGATTTCTTTCGTGACAACGAGTGGGAATCGTGTGTTCGTGCAAGGGGAAAGGTGGAAATTCATTACTCCATCTCTTCCTGGGAAAAAGAGACGAAACGAAACAGAGGAATATATTGGTTACTTGGCGTATCTAGACGAGGAGGACACCAACACCAAGGTGACAGAAGAAGCAAGGATTGTTCGAGATTTTCCAGATGTCTTTCCAGAAGCATTGCCAGGATTGCCACCAAGGAGAGAGGTTGACTTCGTGATCGAAGTACAACCAGGAACTACACCAATATGTCTATCTCCTTATCGTATGGCGCCGAAGGAAATGAAGGAGTTACGGAAGCAACTAGATGAATTACTAGAATTGGGATTCATCAGACCAAGCACATCACCATGGAGAGCCCCAGTTTTGTTTGTTCTGAAAAAGGATAAAACATTGAGGATGTGTATTGATTACCGGAAGCTGAATCAAGTGACTATCAAGAATAAATATCCTTTGCCCCGAATAGACGACTTGTTCGACCAGTTGAAGGGAGCACGATATTTTTCTAAGATTGATCTCCGTTCCGGGTACCATCAATTGAGAATACGAGAGGAAGATATCCAGAAGACAGCTTTTGGCACTTGTTTTGGGCACTATGAGTTTCTTGTGATGTCGTTTGGGTTGACGAATGCACCTGCAGCATTCATGG
Source organism: Papaver somniferum (assembly GCF_003573695.1). Classification (NCBI taxonomy): domain Eukaryota; kingdom Viridiplantae; phylum Streptophyta; class Magnoliopsida; order Ranunculales; family Papaveraceae; genus Papaver; species Papaver somniferum. Next base: position 3,992,350 of record NW_020631041.1, read on the forward strand.
ACTTGATGAATAGAGTCTTCAGGACTTATTTGAATCAGTTTGTGGTGGTATTTATTGATGATGTTCTTATTTACTCTAAAAGTGAAGAGGAGCACGAGAAACATCTTCAGATTGTGTTGCAGACTTTGAGAGACAACAAGCTATATGCCAAGAGAAGTAAATGCGAGTTCTGGATACCGGAAGTGTTATTCTTGGGCCATGTCATTCTGGTCGAGGAATAGCTGTAGATCCAGAGAAGATAGCGGCAGTAGTTAAATGGAAATCTCCAAGAAATGTGTTTGAAGTTAGGAGTTTCTTGGGTTTGGAAGGATACTACAGAAGGTTTGTGGAGAATTTCTCGAGGATAGCTGCATCTCTCACTCAACTGACCAAGAAAGGTGTAAAATTTGAATGGACAACAAAGTGTGAGGAAGCATTTGCGGAATTAAAGTAGGTTAACATCAGCGCCTATCTTAACAACACCTGAAGCAGGACTTGGTTATGAGGTGTATTGTGATGCATGCGGAACTGGGTTGGGTGGAGTTCTGCAGAAGGGAAAGGTAATAGCTTATGCTTCGCGACAACTGAAAACTCATGAGAAGAATTATCCCACTCATGATTTGGAGTTGGCAGCAGTGGTGTTTGTACTTAAGCTCTGGCGACATTATCTCTACGGCGAAAACTTTGTCGTATTTTCGGATCACAAGAGCTTGAAGTATATATTCAGCCAAAAAGAGTTGAATATGAGGCAGAGAAGGTGGTTTGATCTTTTGAAGGATTATGAGTTTACTTTGAACTATCATCCGGGAAAAGCAAATGTAGTAGCAGATGCTCTTAGTAGAAAGGGTCCAGTAGCCTCTTTGAAGATGATGGAAGAGTTCAAAGATTTTAATCTCATCGTTGATAATGATGAGAAAGCATTTCTATCTCACATAGCAGTAGTTCCAGAGATTGTGGGGAAGGTGATTGAAGCACAAATAACTGATATTAGTCTACAAGAAGTAAAAGGGAAGTTAACTACAGGAGAGGCACCTGTAAATTGGTCATTCGGGACTAATGGAGGTATTTGCTTTAGGGGCAGATTGTGTGTACCAGAGAATGAGGCCTTGCGAAAGGAGATTCTAACTATGGCACACGAATCTGTACTTACACTTCATCCTGGAACTACCAAGATGTATTATGACTTGAGACGTCAGTTTTGGTGGAGGGGTATGAGGAAGGATGTCGCTTTGTTTGTTTCAAGATGCCTTACTTGTCAAAGGGTGAAGGCCGAGCATCAACGACCAGCAGGACTACTCCAACCATTATCAGTTGCAGAATGGAAATGGGATTCCATTGCTATGGATTTCGTTAGAGGGTTGCCTAAAGCTCAGCAGGGCAGAGATAGTGTATGGGTGATCATCGATCGACTTACGAAATCATCTCATTTTCTTCCCGTGAAGCAGTCAGACAATGTTACTAGTTTGAGTAACTTGTACATCCGAGAGATCGTAAAGCTACATGGTATCCCTATGTCGATTGTTTCAGACAGAGATCCCTTGTTCGCATCTAGATTCTGGAAAGAGTTCCAGTCGGACTTTGGAACTAAGTTGAATATGAGCACCGCGTTTCACCCCCAAACAGATGGACAATCAGAGAGAACAATCCAAGTGTTGGAAGACATGCTTAGAGCATGTGCCTTGGATTTTAAAGGGAGTTGGAGTGAACAACTACCACTCATTGAGTTTTCCTACAATAATAGCTACCAGTCTAGCATCGGAATGGCACCGTTTGAAGCCTTATATGGTAGACCGTGTAGAACACCATTGTGTTGGGCAGAAGTCAGTGAGAAGAGCGTTATGGGGCCAGAAGGTGTTCAAGAGACGACAACGAAGATAAAGATTATTCAAGATCGTCTAAGGAAAGCTCAAAGTCGACAGAAAAGCTACGCTGACCAAAGAAGAAGACCTTTAGAGTTTGAAGTTGGAGACCAGGTCTTCTTGAAGGTTAGTCCAAGACCTGGCATTAAACGATTTGGTAAGAAGAGTAAATTGGTGCCACGTTACATTGGGCCATTTGAAATTCTACATCGTATTGGTGAAGTAGCTTATCGATTAGCTTTACCACCTTCGTTGGCGAATATACATAATGTATTTCACGTATCCATGCTTCGGAAGTACCATGCGGATCCATCACACGTCATCGAATGGCAAGACATACAATTGAATGAGGACGCAACCTATATCGAGAAACCATTATGAGTTGTGGACTCCAAAGAGAAAGTCTTACGAAACAAGACCATCAAATTAGTGAAAGTGATTTGGCAACATCACAACACTGAGGAGATAACTTGGGAACTAAAATCTGAGATCCGGGAGAAATATCCGGAGCTACTTGAAGGTAACTTTCATAGCTCTTTCCTTTGTCTTGAATTTCGGGACGAAATTCTTTTAAGGGGGTAATAATGTAGCATCTCGGTTCTTTTTCTTAAGTACTAGGGTGCGAACCCAATCCATATGGATTGGAAGGCTAGATTTAATGCATTGTGGAGCGTTGAACCTAGTTGTTGTCGTGTTTCGGTTGCGAAACACTTGATAATTTCTTGAGAAACCATGTTTCTCTTCGTGTGAGCCAGCCTTGGTGTGTACATATGCCAATAGGGATACATATTTCATGGATTTTAGAGAACACGACACTTGCAAGGGGTACGTGTCATGTTTTAATCGAATCAGGGGTATTTTAGTCTTTTTAGCTCTCTTGATAAACATAAAAATACGATTTTCTTTCAAAATCAGATTATGTTCTCCCATGTTCGATTCATCTCTTTCACTAGCAGAAAAATCAGACACAAAAACTAGAAATTGAAGCATATCTTTCATAGTTTGATCCGTTGCTTGAATTCATTGCTTTGGAGCTATTGTTTCACACCAAAGGTAGGGGGAATTCCTTCTCAAAACTGTTTTGAATCTTCAATTTATATATATGTTGATTCTCTGATTTACAACTCAAAGGAATTCATATCTTCACATTCTTACAATGGGATTTGTGTTAGAATTCTAAATTTCAAGTTAACATGTTTATCCTCTTTGATTTGAATGATTGGGTTCATGAGAAAGGTTAGGGTTTTCAAATAATTTCATGTTTAAGTCATGATTCTTTCAAAATATAGCCTGGGTTACTTGGATCTATTGGAATTGTTCTCTATTTCTTGATAGAACTCAAATTAGGGCATTTCAGGATTCAGAAAACAGATTACTGTCATGTTTTTGAGATGGTTTAAACACCAGGTTCATGTTACTCTTATTTTTGATCATATTTTATTATGAAAGAGGTTTTTCTTATACTTTCTAACGAGATAAGAACCGTCGAATTCGGAAGTATAATGTAGCCTGTGTGAATTTTCAACTGAACAATATTAAAACTGAAAAATTCCTGTAACAGTTTTCTGTCAGTTTGTGTCAAAGGAGTTTTGAACAAGTTACTGACCTTGTTTGATTTTCTTATAATTTTATGTGATATCTTATTGTCTGTACTTTAAAACTAGCCAAAAAACACTCAATTTGATTGAGTAACGAAGCCTATGTGAATTTTCGAGTATAGGCTATCCAAACTGTGAATTTCAGGAACCAATTCTGCTGTCCAGTTTTCCTAAGGTCTGTTAACACAGGTACATCTAACTTTTGTTACCTCTTATTATTTTTTTGTTAAAGATGGTCTCATCTAGTTTCAAAAAAGACTTAACTCACTGAATTCCGTCGCTCAATGAATTTTGCACGAATTTTTGTGTGGAGACTGAGCAAACTAAAAACTGCAGGAAAACAGTTTATGTCCTGCTTTGTCAAGACGTTTTAAACACAGGTGTATAACTTTCTCTTATTTCCTATGAACCCTATGTTAAAGATTATTTTCTCTATTTTCTAACGATATCAAAACCACTGAATTCCATTGCATAATGAATTTTGTGTGAATTTTTGTTTGGAGTTAAGAAAAACTGAATTTCTGGAGTGTTTTAGAGTAAATGAAGGAGTTAACTCATATGTATGGTTTTGTTTTGTGTATTTAGCCTTATGTATGAATACTCCTCATTGATTTTAGCTTTGTTTCATAAAGTGCAATCTAAGGTAAGGGCATTTCATGGTTCATGAATTGAAACTTTGATAGTTTAAGCGATATTCATATTTAACGATATTTATGAACTATCTATCGATCGTTTGAGCACTCTTTTGGTTACAAATGCTACTGATGAGTTTGTCGGGCCCATTAGGGGAAATCCATACTAATGGTTACCTGCGGAAGATCGTCTGGGACGATGGTTAGTTTTCAGATAAACTCCGACACTTGGTAGGACCCTCACAGTAGAAGATTGCGAACTCAATCGCTTTGGATGATTTCAGAATAGTTTACTGACTTTATAAAGTCTTTGAAACTTGGATATGGATGTGCTCAACAACTTAATGTTTTATTTACATATATTTGATGTTTTTGGCTATCCTTATTGGGCATTGAATTGTACGTTCGACTTCGTATCATCGTCTCCCTACTGGGATGTGGCTCACCCTATTTGTTTTGTTTTCCACAGAGTTTGAGAGCGGCTTGAGGTAGTAAGTTTGTTAAAGCTTGGTGCGTAAAGCATTGGGGGTCAAAGTGAGTAAACTCGCTTTTTTTGTTCATGTATATATCTACGTGTAATCTGGGATGGTTTGTGAAAACTAGTACTTTGTGTTTACTTTGTGAAGGTTTGAAAAGGAAATCTTTTGTTACTTTTGTAAATGAGGTTTATGTTGATAGTTGTGTTTTTGTTTGAAAATCGGCTAAAGCTATTTTCTTGTAATCTTTAAGCTACCACCTTTGAGTGAACTTCTTAAAGAAGTTAAATCCTTTTTGGTATTGTTTATATTAGAAATTGTAAATTACTACTTTGACTGTTTGTAAGAGATTGGAAGTTCATATCTTGACTGTTATATAAATGTAAAGTCTTGGTTTTTGGTACTTTTGAATTAATCAGTTTTGTACTAGTCGATCCCTCTTTTATCTTTAAACTGTTTTCTTTAGTATATTTTCGTTTTGGCAACTCGGAAGATTGAAAACTTGTCGGTTGACTGGACACCACGGCCAATCGAAAGCGAAAAATTTTCTGGGTCGTCACTGTGAACCATTATGGTTTGGGTGACTTTTTGATTTAGAGGGATTAAGTTCTAACCCTAGTAGGTAGGCTTTATCAAAGGATCATGAGGGGTTCTGATAGAAACAATATGTGAAAAAGTCACAATATGTTGAATCAGTTTTGGTTTAGCATAAAAGCATATGTGTTTCGACGGTTTTGAACTTTTTCTTGCAATTGTTAAAACCGATTTTCAACCTTTCTCTGGTAAAGCTTGAGGTGTGTTGTTATTCTTTTGTTTATGCATAAGGATGACAACGTGGTGATATTTCGATATCAATTCTCCCTGGAAGAAGATGCTATCATATTGGAGAAGTGGATGCGAAATTTGAGGTAACAATCTTGTTAGTTAATTGTTTTCCTGTTTAAGAAAAGCCTGAGTTTATATTATATATATTTGTTGTTTTTGCTTAACAAAATTTTGGTACAATTGATGTTCATTCCATGATGTGTGTGTGGATGTATGTTTCAATTAATTCTGGTTATGAAAAACTATTGTTATCTTGCTTTATTGTGTGGTGTCAATTGTTTAGGCTTACAAAATTTCGGTACAATTGGTGTGTTTATGATTCAATTGGTTCCGGTTAAGAAAATACATTGTTATCTTGATTTTGTATGGTATCAATTGTTTAGGCTTACAAAATTACGGTTCAATTGCGGTGCTTTTAATGTCTATGTTGTTTCAATTGCTTCCGGTGGAGGTGAATAATTATGCAAGTTGATTTGTTTTAGTTTGTATGAATTATTTATGGCTTAACGAAATAATCTGTGTATGGGATGAGTTGTTTAGTACAAATCAATTCTGGATAAGAAACTAAGTTAATTCTGATTTTAGTTTGTCTTATAAAAGTGAGGTTTCGGTTATTCAAGTCTAATCGAATGCCTAAACAAGGAATGCTAGTTAACTAACCTAGTACTTGTCTTGTTTAAAATTGAAAGTTCTAAGTTTATGGATAATTAGAATATGATGAGATAAATGGAATTTATCTTTATTTTGGTCTTATCGAATTAAGGGGTTGTTTTTGAACAATCGGTTTAGCAAAGGGACTAATGTGCTTAGTTGTTTTTGGTTTTCTAAACTAAATTGGAAAAATTGTTTCGGACAATTGTTTCCTTGGTAACATATCAAAATAAGACTACTTGTAGTTTCGGTTTTGATATTGGTTATCAGAACGTGATGTGTGGAACCCTCGTGCCTAACTCTACAGGTTTGCAAGTCTATTCTGAGATTTGTAAGATTCTTTTCGTGTTGTCCTTTATTTTTTCGTTTCTTTGTCATTTTTGTGACAAAAAGTGGGAGGAATATATGGAGTAAACAGGTGATGCTGGCATTGATTTTATATTGATTGACATAGCTAGGTAAAAGAACATTGGTACTTGAATGTTTTATCTAACGAAAGAGTGAAAGCACAGACTAAGGGGGAATAACATGTCATATAAATTGGTATAACAAAGACGTGCGAATTGAATATCTACCTATCTTCCTTAGGGGGGGTATTAGCTTTGTTATTATAATGTCAACAACGACATTTTCAATGATTGAATGTAAGCAGTTTTACTGTGCTGTTGAATCGGGAATCAAGCGGATTGTAATGAATTCTTGTAATTTGTGTATCCATATGATGTAAGAGTTTTGTCACTAAAATTGACAAAGGGGGGAGATTGTTAGAGCGTTGCTTGTTTGAACCCATCAAGCGTTGGTATGTCAAGTTTGGTTGTCATATTTTAGTGAATCAAAATTCATGTTAAGAGTCTCTTGATTATGTACTAGAGTCAACTTCGTATAGGTTAGATTGAAAGTATTAGGATATGAGACATTACAAGTATTGCGAATTCCTGAAGATGTGAAGAAGCAAGGAGCTAAAATGACAACAATCATCCTTCCACTTGAGGTTAGTGATATTTGACTTAAACTGTTTCATTCCCTAACATATCTTTCAAGTCGTGCATATTGAAAACATAACTGTGAAGCATATTTGAACTCTAGATAGACATAATATTAAGGAATACAATACGAGGTTTATTGCTTAACCATTAAACTTTGTAGATAATACATCGTCGTAATCATTTGAATGTTATTGTGATTATGTATGGGTATGAGGTGAGGATTTCATCCTATGGAACAATGTTTACATGTGTTCTAAGGAAGTAAATTCATAATCTTGTTTGTGGACCGAAAAGGAAATTTCCAGGTGTTATTGGGTTTGTTATTCATTACATATCTTATGAACAACCAATATGATAGAGTATAACCGCTCACAACTTGTTGTGTTCTTGGTAGAACTATTCACAAAGGCCTGACTTATGTATTGGTATAACTTTTATTAGTAAAACCGATCTTAAGTAATTACCTGTGGTATGATTGGATTTTGTATGTCTGACCAATTAATAGGAAAGGGGAACCGATCCTTGTAAGTGGTGCAGTACATCAAAGGGAACCGATCCTTGTATGGGGTGCAGCAAGGTTTATAGCAGAAAGGGGAACCGATCCTATGGACATGTGCAATACATATAAGTTAGATACCATATATATGTGGGGAACCGATCCTAGTACCTAGTCAACCGAATTTTTGGAAATCTAGTGTGACTATGCACAATACTCACATGGAGGTAGAACCAAAACTTGTTTAGGTAGAACCGTAAACCCATGATTGTGATTGTGATTGAATGTTGGTTTGATCAATCACATAGTTCTTGAAAGTCAGATGAACCAAGTTTAAACTTGTTTGGAAGTGTGGCAAATCGGTTTCAAGGTTGTAAGTGTGATAGACACATTTTTGTGTTTAATTTGATCTCAATACTATATATTGTTGGCACTCGAGTTTGTACTAATTTTGGTGTTTTATGTGTTTGTAGGCACCTTTGGAAAATAAAGATTTTTGGCGAAATCAGCTCGAAAAGCAGTGTTTTACACCCCGGAGAAAATTACCAAAGGCATCCCAGAAATGCACCGGAAACGTCCCAGAAATGTACCGGAGGATCCCAGAAAAATTACCATTTCCACCCCAAAATTACTATTTCCACCCAAATTACTATTCACTTGGATAAATATAAAAAAAAAGGATAAAATGGTTTTCTTAATTAGTTGTGAATCAGTTTGATGTTTCATGCTTAGAATAATTCTTTGATAAATCATGCTTAAGGATTACAACTTAATATTTGGACACCTTTTAAATTAAAAAATGATTTAATAAGAAAAAGAGCTTAATAATAATTTCTGAAATATTATTTATAACCAATCAACTTGAAGTGGTAGTGAATCCTGAGCCTTAATCCTTCTAAAATCTTGACATTACTATTAATTTCCTTCATTTATTTATTTGTTTAAATCTTAAAAAAAAAAGAGTTACCTTCACAAGTTCGAAAAGAACCCCTTTTACCACTATCTACAACAACATTTGAAAATACATCAAATTTTTGGCGCCGCTGCCACCTAGCGGTTTAACGGCCTGCTGCACGTTCTAAGTGTAGTCTTTTTATCTTTTCAAAAATAAATTTTGCGCGAGGACTAGAAAATAATAAGTTTAGGGGTATTTGATAGACACATTTTTGTGTTTAATTTGATCTCAATACTATATATTGTTGGCACTCGAGTTTGTACTAATTTTGGTGTTTTATGTGTTTGTAGGCACCTTTGGAAAATAAACATTTTTGGCAAAATCAGCTCGAAAAGCAGTGTTTTAGACCCCGGAGAAAACTACGAAAGGCACCCCATAAATGCACAGGAAACGTCCCAGAAATGTACCGGAGGATCCAGAAAAATTACCATTTCCACCCCAAAATTACTATTTCCACCCAAATTACTATTCGCACCCCAGCACTCTGGATAAGGGGCACCTTCTTCAACAATTTGAATTTGTGTTTTGGCGGGAAATTAAGTTTTCAACTGGCAGAATTGTGATCGTCAAAATGAATGGGTTAGAGTGCGATTCAATCGCTCAAACTTGGTAGGAAGTTATGATTTATCCTAAGGAAGATAGTTTGGGTGTCGAATTTGATCGGAATTGGCTGGAAATATCGATTTGATTCTCGAGCTCAAAACAGAGCTACACGGACTGAACACACCCTGTACACGCTGTTGTGTGTGTTTTGGCTATGCATGGAAGTGATTAAGGGACGTTCGACGACTTACTAGGCGTGGGAGAGCTGAATTGGAGTGTGCAGAACCAATTCTAACGTGTGACAGAGTTAATTTTGGAAATTATCGTTATTATTGGCAGCCGAGAATAATCGGATTAAATGGAGAATATACGCAAGTAATGTTGGGATTTTTGGTCCTAAAACACTATAAATAGGCTCTTTGGGTCTACTAGAGAGGGTGTCGAGAGTTTGGGGAAGGCTAGGAAGCAAAGAGAAGCGAAAGAAAATCACACAGTGCAAGTTTCTGCTGCTGCTGGCGAGAGGAAGAAGATGAAGAACTGACGCTACAGAAGCGTCGTTCTTCAACAGTTCCCGCAACAGTTCTATTGTGTCGCTGTTTACAGCGCTGTGTATGTATCGTTCTTTCCTACACTTAAGTTTATGCAGCGCAACAGTTAACAGCGCAATTGTAACGCTTATAACTGTTGCGAAATCTCTGTTTAGCATTTTCTCATCATTTTATCAACTTGTTCGGCTATAAAATTGTATTTTGAGAACATGGTTAATATGAGAGGCTAAACCCCAACACTGGGATGATGGAGGAAGCCGTACTTTATGCATATAAAAAGTATATTTAATTCTTTTATGACTTCTTGCACTTTTATTAAATGTTTTATGATTTTTCTTAATTGATTGTCATTTCTTTTGATGGTCTATGCTTGGTCTTAGTACTTTTGATATGCCATGCTTTCGATTTACAGTTAATCTTCTAAAAATCTACCTTGGCAAGAGTGAGAGTCCTTTTATTTGAACTATAACTGTTTGGAAAAAAATATAATAATTATATGAATAATTATGGTGGAATCCTGAATCCTAGTAACTCTTGATCTTGTGACAATTTTGTATATATTTATGTTTTAAAAATCTATTCAAAACCGAGAAACGAATCTCTTATTTACCGCAAAACCAAAACTACAACAAAAAAATGGCGACGCCGACGCGGACTTGTATATAGATTTATTTTTATTTTTTTTTTAGGTTTTTTTTATTTTTTTTATTATTTGTTCCTTTTTACTTTGTCTTTTTTTCTTTGATTTACAGGTTCGAAGTGGAGCACTAAGGACTTGGAGAGGAAAAATCTTAAAGCGACAAGAGAAGAAAAAGGACAATTTTAGGATTTAATTTTTAATTTTTAATTTTTTTTACAGTGTGTGAGGAAAACTGTAATTTTTTTATTTATTTTGGACTTTGGACTTTAAACAATTGGACTTTATTTTTTTTTAACCCTACGGAAGGGTATTATTAAACAAAAAAAAATTATATAAACTGTGTGCAGGGAAGGACGACGATTACTATATCGTCTCGGCCCCTCGGGTTCGTACATGGAGTTGTGGCCCGAGTCGACTTCAACGGTTAATCCCCCGTCTGGTACGGGAGGTAAGTCCATCGAAACACTCGTGAATCTCCTGTAAGCGAGTTACTGTATTCCTTAAGGTGATCATTGATGGAGGACGAATTTGGACTGTCTTTATTTTCCTAGTAAAGGGAAAGTAATTGGGAGAGAGTTAGAGCAGAGAGAATCAAAAGAAGAGGTCGACAGGCGAAGAAGTTCTGCTGCTGCTCAGCCAAGAACACGAAGAACATTGTACAGTCCAGGAGAGTCGTTGACTAGTGTCGCATATTTGCGACAATTCTCAGTATCTTTCCCCCGACTTCGGTGTTGTGCTTACAGCACTTCTAAAGTGCCATTGTTCCCTGACGCTTTCAGTGGGTCGCAAAGAACGGTCTTAAAACGATTTTCTTCTTATTTCATCATTTGTAATCAACTTTTGAGCATTAATAAAATCTTTTGAGTATATTTCCAACACGATGAGAGGATAAATTCTTGGTGATTGAGGCAATGGAGGATCTATTCACTCATGTTTGATTGGTAATATTTTTATTTATAATTTCTTTAATTATTTACTTTATTTAATTCACTTGGATAAATATAAAAAAAAAGGATAAAATGGTTTTCTTAATTAGTTGTGAATCAGTTTGATGTTTTATGCTTAGAATAATTCTTTGATAAATCATGCTTAAGGATTACAACTTAATATTTGGACACCTTTTAAATTAAAAAATGATTTAATAAGAAAAAGAGCTTAATAATAATTTCTGAAATATTATTTATAACCAATCAACTTGAAGTGGTAGTGAATCCTGAGCCTTAATCCTTCTAAAATCTTGACATTACTATTAATTTCCTTCATTTATTTATTTGTTTAAATCTTAAAAAAAAAGAGTTACCTTCACAAGTTCGAAAAGAACCCCTTTTACCACTATCTACAACAACATTTGAAAATACATCAAATTTTTGGCGCCGCTGCCACCTAGCGGTTTAACGGCCTGCTGCACGTCCTAAGTGTAGTCTTTTTATCTTTTCAAAAATAAATTTTGCGCGAGGACTAGAAAATAATAAGTTTAGGGGTATTTGATAGACACATTTTTGTGTTTAATTTGATCTCAATACTATATATTGTTGGCACTCGAGTTTGTACTAATTTTGGTGTTTTATGTGTTTGTAGGCACCTTTGGAAAATAAACATTTTTGGCGAAATCAGCTCGAAAAGCAGTGTTTTACACCCCGGAGAAAACTACGAAAGGCACCCCAGAAATGCACAGGAAACGTCCCAGAAATGTACCGGAGGATCCCAGAAAAATTACCATTTCCACCCCAAAATTACTATTTCCACCCAAATTACTATTCACACCCCAGCACTCTAGATAAGGGGCACCTTCTTCAACAATTTGAATTTGTGTTTTGGCGGGAAATTAAGTTTTCAACTGGCAGAATTGTGATCGTCAAAATGAATGGGTTAGAGTGCGATTCAATCGCTCAAACTTGGTAGGAAGTTATGATTTATCCTAAGGAAGATAATTTGGGTGTCGAATTTGATCGGAATTGGCTGGAAATATCGATTTGATTCTCGAGCTCAAAACAGAGCTACAAGGACTGAACACACCCTGTACACGCTGTTGTGTGTGTTTTGGCTATGCATGGAAATGATTAAGGGACGTTCGACGACTTACTAGGCGTGGGAGAGCTGAATTGGAGTGTGCAGAACCAATTCTAACGTGTGACAGAGTTAATTTTGGAAATTATCGTTATTATTGGCAGCGGAGAATAATCGGATTAAATGGAGAATATACGCAAGTAATGTTGGGATTTTTGGTCCTAAAACACTATAAATAGGCTCTTTGGGTCTACTAGAGAGGGTGTCGAGAGTTTGGGGAAGGCTAGGAAGCAAAGAGAAGCGAAAGAAAATCACACAATGCAAGTTTCTGCTGCTGCTGGCGAGAGGAAGAAGATGAAGAACTGACGCTACAGAAGCGTCGTTCTTCAACAGTTCCCACAACAGTTCTATTGTGTCGCTGTTTACAGCGCTGTGTATGTATCGTTCTTTCCTACACTTAAGTTTATGCAGCGCAACAGTTAACAGCGCAATTGTAACGCTTATAACTGTTGCGAAATCTCTGTTTAGCATTTTCTCATCATTTTATCAACTTGTTGGGCTATAAAATTGTATTCTGAGAACATGGTTAATATGAGAGGCTAAACCCCAACACTGGGATGATGGAGGAAGCCGTACTTTATGCATATAAAAAGTATATTTAATTCTTTTATGACTTCTTGCACTTTTATTAAATGTTTTATGATTTTTCTTAATTGATTGTCATTTGTTTTGATGGTTTATGCTTGGTCTTAGTACTTTTGATATGCCATGCTTTCAATTTACAGTTAATCTTCTAAAAATCTACCTTGGCAAGAGTGAGAGTCCTTTTATTTGAACTATAACTGTTTGGAAAAAAATATAATAATTATATGAATAATTATGGTGGAATCCTGAATCCTAGTAACTCTTGATCCTGTGACAATTTTGTATATATTTATGTTTTAAAAATCTATTCAAGTCCGAGAAACGAATCTCTTATTTACCGCAAAACCAAAACTACAACAAAGTGTGAAAGAGAACTTACAAAATTAAGATGTCGACAAACTTTGAACACGTGCTGTGAATGTGTATTTCTTTAATTGTTCAAAGATATTCCTTAACGGCTAAGGGAAGAAAATCCCAGGATCGAAACATAAGTAAGTTAAGAATATTTTAATTAAGGTTATTAATTTCATTGGTAGGGAAATTATAGAATTAGTAATGTGCATTTACTAATTAGATTTTCCGAGAGATTTCAATCGTTATTTTTGGACAGAGCATTTCCAGGAATTATGAAAACTGAATCTGTTCTTTAATAAGTATCTTGAGAATATTTTCGGTTTTGAAAATTCCTTGGTGTCCAAACTTCCTTGTCTATAAATACTCGAATTTTTCCTTTCTAGCAAACTAATCCTTCGTAACAACAAATTTACTCTTTTGTTGTTTACTGGTGTAGCCACCTATTCGGAGAGGAGAGTAACCTAATTAGGCGAAATATCTTACGACCGCTCAGTTTAAAGTCTTCTTTGGGATTGATAAGCTCTAACGCGACCCGTTAGTGGGAACTAGATAATTGCGGTTTATATTTCGTTTTCGATTGATTTGATTGACTAACGGTGGTTGAAATCTGATTCACCTAGTTTGTTTATTCTTGAGAATCTTCTCTTCTGATATATAAGATTCACTCAAACTAGTTCATAGTTTCGACAGGGATCATTAGACTGTTGTTAGTTCTAAAGACGATCTTGTGATAATCCATTGTTAACAGACTCCGTTCTGTGCGTGATTGATCACAAGAGCTTCAAGTGATTGTGTGCGGGTTTTTGTTGAAGATTTAAGAAGATTTGAAGACTAAGAAGATATTGAAGATCTGACTTGGGTTTTATAATCTTTGATGTGCACAATACTTGTTTCGGTAAAAGAGGATCCAATTAATAATGGGTTTATCCTTGTGGTAGATTGGATTGATTAATTGAGTAGATCGGCGACAACACGATTCTTCGGATTAAAGGTGTTGTTAGATTAATCTTAATCGATTACCTTTGGGTTATTGAATAAATTATAGATCTAAGGACCTGACGAAGGAGTTTATGTTGAGATAAACGGAAGCCTTTGTCCGACTCATATCACTTGGTTGAATATAGTTGATACCAAACAGATTTGTTGTTCCTTTACTGTTTGGAATATGAATCAAAGTAATTGTTCCAAGTACGTAACTTATTTATAAATTGGAGGCGTGGGAATACAGAAGGAACTAGGTGAACTATAGGGTTAGTTACTTGGTCTCCACTATACGAAGTTAGTGTAATTTTGTGTAGCGGCTTAATCCTGAGAGTATTCAATTCTGGACTAGGTCTCGGGGTTTTTCTGCATTTGTTGTTTCCTTGTTAACAAAATCTTGTTGTGTCATTTACTTTTATATTCCGCATTATAATTGTTATATTATAATTAAAGTAAACTACACAAACGTTAATTCCTATTTACTTGATAAGCAATCCTGTTGTGTTTGGTTAAGTCCGAACCTTTGTATCAAATAAACATACTTCGTTGTTGTGTTGTCTCGATCTTGTATCCAATAGACGATCACACGAAGTGTGAACGGACTAGTTGTATTGTCTCGACTCAGTCCATAGACAATCACTTTCGGAGAAAGGACTTATAGGTAGGAAATTTTTTAGCTTGAGGTATATTTGGGTACCCTCGCCTTTTCATTTTGTTGATTTACATTGGTTGACACTTGAACATTGGTCTTTGATACCATTCAAGTTAAACTCCTCTTATATTCAATCGGGATCGCAAATTTCTATTTGCTGATTGCGGAATTAATTAAGAGTTAGAGATATTAAACTCTTTGATACACTTTTATCTAGATTGAATATGAATGTCTAGTTTATTCTCTAGATGTATTGGAGTAAGTTCTCTCAGATTGCCAAACGAATTGTTGGGTGTAGTTTTTAGACCCCCGCATTTTCACTTTCCATTGACTGGAAATAGGTTACAATCATTATTTATTTTTATCATGAAAGGGAGAAGGTTTCCTTTTGATTGGTGTGAGATGTGTTCCCTAAAGGTTATATCTATATTTATGCTTATAGGAGTGAAAAGTGCTGCCACTAATAGGCTACTAGGTGTGTACTCGTGTCACTGAATATTATTCTGTACGGGAAACGCATATCTCATACATGAATGTTTACTATTCTTTTAAATTAATTTCAAAAGTTATTATATTATGTTTTGGTGTTTAGAGAGAATGATGTTCTGAATCTTATATATGATTATTGGATTTACCCTTGAACGGTTACGAGTCTTCATGGGTAAGCACTTCGATCGGATATAATGTTATTACCATTAGTTTCTTTGGATACTTTCTATGTAGAGTGCGCATAGAATAAGGTACTGGTAAGGTACACATCGTTTATGACTTCGAGGATGAAAAACCTCAGGGCGCTTCAATGATCATTGAAGAATCCGCGTGAGTCATTCCTTTCTACACCGAAGGAAGACGTTGCTCAACTATTATTTCTGTTGTGAATGTTTGCCGAATGATTGGTTGGTAGAACTTTATATTTCAGTACAAGTATTATTTTAATATGCTTTATCCGTTTTCCTTGTTTTATCGGTTTTTTTACAAAACCTGCATTGTCTTTAAATCATTCTAGTAATTACTTGAAAGTTAGTTGTTATTTCTACTGAGCACCCTTCGGGATGATGTGCTCACTCAATTCCCACTTTCAGTTTTCAGAGACAGATCAAGATGTCTGCGTAGCGTTGAAAGATTCGAGGAGTTGGTTTCGTTAGTTGGTTAGCTTCCGCATATGTTTAATTTGTGTTTATATTCTGTTTGTAAATCAACTCACAATTATATATGTAACATCTGAGAGGAGTTCTTGTATACATTTCAGAGAGGGTTTAGATTTGGGTTAATCTTTGTTTAGAACTTCTTTCATATTGTTCATATATAAGAATTAGATCCTTAGTGCCTCTTTATATTGTTAATCTCTTGGTTTATTCAGTGACTAGACCTTGCCAGACTTGACTCAGTGAACCTTGACTGAGATAGTTCCTTGACCATTTTACCAGGAACTTGACTTGACTTTGGACGTTAACTGTTAATTGACCTTTGACCGTCACTTGGATCGCTAGTCATCGTTAGTTGATTTTGGTGGACTTGGGCTTAGAACTAGTTTTCCTAATTTGATGATTTCGGCCACTTGTGGTCTGAATTAGCATTTGGTTTCTTCTACAAAGTTGTAGATAGTCATAAGACTTAACTATGGACTATAAAGTCAATCTAATTGGATTAGTTAAACCTTTAGATATGCAATATATGGATAATGAAGAATTGTAGAATCATAAATGAGCTTAGAGCAATTAGATAGGCTTGTATGATTCTTGTATGAGCCATTTTGGCTAGCTTCTTAGACTTCTTGTGTAATTAATAGTTAGTCTATTAATAACGATCGATTCAAAAGATGAACCAGTGGATCGTGGATCTCGAGGTAGGCGTGGCTTGTCATCAAAAGAGGTGGGAATACTTTTAACTCTTTTGAAACCATTGTTTGTTTCTTCTACAAAAGTTTATGTTTAACAAACTCATGCATTGTCTGTTCGTGCATTTCATGCATTGTTTAATTGGTCTTATGATTATTCTGTTGATTCTTTGAATCTTTCCATGAATTGGAAAGGACCTATAATGTTTTGTTGTCAATATGAATTGTTATGGGAAACGAGAATTTCCACGTGTGGTATATATGATACGCTCCTTCATTTATATATACATGAATTCAGCTTTTATGCTTATTAGGCGTGGAAAAACCCGACATCAATATAGCTATGTAGGTGTGAAAAAAACCCGACATCACTATTATATATTGTTTGAAGAAGGAGTTTGTCCATATACATTGATTGTGCATTTCCAGTGACTTAGTCACTTTGATGTCTGGGAAAACATATATTGTTTTCCAAATCTTGCTCATGACTTTTTAAAGTTAAATGTTATTCCTGTCGGGCATCCCTTTTAGGGATGATGTGCTCACCCATTCCCACTTTCAGTTTCAGAGACAGATCAGAGTTGCGCAGCGAATGCTTCGAGGAGTTGACTCCGTTAATTAGTTAACTTCTGCTATGTTTATTATATTGTTTATTCTATTTGCAAACAAAATGACTATGTGTCATCTGAGAGAAGTTCATGTATATATATTACTGAGCGGGGTTAGTTTCGTGTTAGGTTTTGTAGAAGATTCTTTAATTGAATGTTTAAGTAAATGATTTAAATTTTTTTAGTGCCTCTTATTTAGTTAATCTCTTGGATTAGACAGCTGCTAGCTTAGGAGGCGCTACACCTATTTTCTCTAGTTTACAACAAAGATAAAAATAATCTTCTTCTTTTTTTTCTGAAAATTTTTAAACAATAAAAACTTTTACATTCACGATAAAAAATTTATCGGCTAGAGATGCAATTTTGTGGCAGAGTAATAAGATCGAGCAGGCTATGGATTTTTTGAAGGATGTCCCCATTGCTGGGAAGACTATTAGGCCTCAGAAGTTCTTGGAAATAGCCCAATATCGGCTTGGCATACCACTTTGCATACAATGTTTGCGTTTGTTGTAAACGCGACATGGATATCTTCGGTGATCATGCCCTTCACTTTGCTAGCAAAGTCGGTCACAGGTTTCGCCAAGATTTGGTTAGAGATGTAGTTATGGACATTTGCTATCGAGCTGGAGTTGCGGCTAGAAAGGAAGTACATTTGGGTTTCTTATCCGACGACTCTGCCTTACAACCAGTTGACATACTTGTCTACAATTGAGATAACGGCTTAGATACATGTTATGATGTTACGGGAGACTCGCCCTTCTCCAGAGGGGGAATTCGCAGTTTCACACCAAGACATGCCATCTCTACAAAAAGTGCAACAAATACTTGGACAAATGCACATCTTATGGTTATGGTTTTGGTATCTTGGCCTTCACGACTTTGGGTGAACTTGGAGATGATATTATCGTTTTCTTGAAGAGACTGAAGAACTGCTTAGTTATTATGATGTTAATAATAGGTAGCTATCTCTTTCATAAGGTAGATTTGACTATCCAGAAAGGAGTTGTTGCACAGATAGTTACCCGGCTCCAAACCATTTATTTGTAAATTACTCTTTGTGTCAATAATATGTCCCCGGATGGCAGTTTTATAAGATAAAACTAATCTTTTTCGTTTTTCTCCAAAAAAAATTACAAACAACAATAACTTTTTTGTTGATAATTTCATGGAACAATGGTCCCTTACTTACTCTTATAAGAATTTTAGACTATTATTACAAGGGTCGAATCTCCACTTTCACCGAGAAAGAGAGCATGAGAACCATCAAACATTAAGAAAAATCATAAAGTTAAAACTTAAAATGGCCAGAAAATTGTTGGTTAATTTTTATCTAAAGTTTTCTTTTTTCTAATTTTTAATGCGGAAGAGTTGAACTCAGAACTAAAGATTTTATTACCTACAGCGACATCCTCATTGAAAGCCGTGTCAAACAAGCATTTACAACTTTACAGTCACCGGCAATTTTTCAAACTTGGTTTGGTGCAAAGTACCAGCAATAATTTAACCCCCACCTCAAACTAATACAACTATGGCCCTATGGGTATGTGGTAAATCTAGAGATGATCAAACCTTAGACTTGAGATTTGTTCAGAACCCGCAAATCTGAAATACACCCATGAGGCAATTATAATTTTTGGTTTGTCACATAATGTTTTTTGTTGCAGTCGATGAATAAGCATCTTTTATCTTCATCCGAGAGCATTTTACGGTCCCTTGGTGCTATACATATCATACCGTCCGCCTAACGAAGAATTTTTTATATATGTATATGTATCTGGATGTGGCTAATGAAGTTATGACATGCCGATGTCACTGTATTATCCAATGGTCCGAGCTTGAAAGATCGTCATAGCCTAACCATATTCTAGGGAAACTTGGGGATACGTCCCAAAATCGACTGTCATTTTGGAGATATGTCCCAGGATTCCAGTTTTCAGGAATATGCTCCAGCCGTCCAAAATTCCGTCCAGAACCGTTAAGTAGTCAACATTCGCACACACTTGGAATTACATATGCGAATTAAAAAGATAAATATACTATATACTAACACCTTTGCAAGGTTCAGGAACATATTCAGACAAGAAAAATCTCAAAGAAATTAGAGAAAAAGTTCAAACACTTTTACGATAAATTGACTATTTAACGGTTCCATGACAAAAACGATTATTTTTGGGCATATTCCCGGAAACTGGAATCGTAGGGCCATATTCTATTGAAGTATATATATATGAAATTGGCGTTTGGGTTGATGCTGAAAAAAGGCAAATAAAACATTCGATTCTCTATCATTTTTGTTGCTACCATATGCAATATAGGTGGATTCTAAAAGATCGAAGCTCACTGAAAGTTCTTAAGCCAGATATCAGAATGCCGTAATCTTGAGGATGAGTTAAATACTTCTTTTGCGGATGCTGGATTACTGAGTAGAATGTCTTTTTGGTGGTTAAATCCATTAATGAAGAAAGCTAAGAAGAGAATGAAACTGGAAGATGACGATATACCCATGTTACGGAAGGATGAGAGAGCAGAAACATGTTATTTGTTGTTCATGGAGAACTTCAAGAAACAAAAACAAACCAAACCATCAATTTTTCGGGCACTTGCTTTATGTTATTGGGAAGACATTCTGATATCTGGCTTCTTTGCGGTTCTTAAGGTACTCACTCTTTCAACCACTCCCCTGTTTGTCGGTGCATTCATTAAGGTTACAGAAGGAATGGGAAGCTTTAAGCATGAAGCTTTATGCAATGGTCCTTTAGCCAAATCACAGCTTAGATTCCAGACTAAGCTTGCGGTCGCTCAGGATAGGAGGCTGAAGGCAATGTCGGAAGCACTTTTGAACATGAAAGTGTTGAAGCTGTATGCTTGGGAGACACATTTCAAGACTGTTATTATACGTCTGAGGAGAGTAGAATACAAGTGGTTGTCAGCCTTGCAGTTGCGTAAGGCATATAACGGATTTTTCTTTTGGTCTGCTCTCGTCTTAGTCTCATCTGCAACTTTTGTAGCTTGTTACTTCCTTAAAGTTCCTCTCAGTGCTACAAATGTTTTCACATTCATAGCAACTCTACGCATCATTCAGAGTTCTATGAGATCAATTCCTCAGGTTATTGGAGCAGTGATTCATGCAAAAGATGCATTGCAACGGATTGCAAAGTTTCTTGCTGAACCAGAATTGCTGGGTCGAGATATCAGGCATGCTAGAATAGAAAAGCCACAAAATAACCATGCCATACATGTGAAGTTGGCTACATTTTCGTGGGAAGAGAATCCATTGAAGCCTACCTTAACATCCATAAATTTAGAGGTCAAACCTGGTGAGAAAGTGGCCATCTGTGGAGAGGTAGGTGCAGGTAAATCAACCCTCCTAGCTGCAATTCTTGGCGAGGTACCAGTGGTTGAAGGCTCCGTAAGTGCTTTTTCCCCTTCTTAAATCATAAACATGTCATGTGAAGTACTGATTCTTTTTTCCTCTCCAGATTCAAGTTCAAGGAAAACTTACATATGTCTCCCAGACTGCATGGATTCAGTCAGGAAGTATACAGCAGAATATACTGTTTGGTCGCACAATGGATGAGCCAAAATACCAAGAAACACTAGAAAAATGTTCTTTGATAAAGGACCTTGAGATGCTTCCTTATGGTGATCTAACTGAAATTGGAGAAAGGGGAATTAATCTAAGTGGTGGCCAAAAGCAGCGTATTCAGCTTGCTCGTGCACTCTATCAAGACGCTGATATCTATCTGCTTGATGATCCATTCAGTGCAGTTGACGCCCTTACTGCTACAAGCCTAATTAATGTGAAATTTCATTTCTTCAATTAACAGTAACTTATGTTTTTATTTATTTATAGCTAATCTGTATTGTGCAGGAATACATAATGGGGGCCTTATCAGGAAAGACAGTCTTACTTGTTACTCACCAAGTCGACTTCCTTCCTACATTTGATTCTGTTTTGGTAAGTTTTCAGTATAATATCTTTTGGAATGTGATTCTTTGGTTTTTCCTTTCCCTTTAATCAGAATTTCTTCTGCGGATAAACGTTTCGTTTTCTTGCAGTTGATGTCACATGGGAAAATCCAACAGGCGGGTTCTTTTGATATGCTAATGAGTTCTAGCCAGGAATTTTCTGACCTTGCCAATGCACACAAAGATACAGTTAACTGTAACAGGTTAACCTTCCAAGGTGAATTCTCGACAAACCGACGCTCCGCTTGCTAAAGAAACTGTAGAACCAGTTGCATTTGAGAATCAGTTGATTAAGCAAGAAGTGAGAGAATCCGGAAAAAGTTGTTTGAAGCTTTACCTACAATATCTAAATCAAGGAAAAGCCATTTTTTACTTTTCTTTGGCAACTGTTGCGCAACTTATGTTTGTTGTTAGCCAAATTTTACAGAACTCTTGGATGGCTGCCAATGTTCAGAACCCTCGGATAAGTAAATTTCGCCTGATTGAAGTATACTTGGTGATCGGGTTTAGCTCTATATTTTGTTTGCTTGTTAGATCTCTTTCCACAGTTGCTATGGGTATCCATTCATCTAAGTCCTTGTTTTATAAGCTATTGAAATCTCTTTTTCATGCACCCATCTCTTTTTACGAGTCTACACCATTGGGAAGGATATTGAGTCGAGTAAGTACAATGCACGATTACGTTTTAAAGCCTTGTTAGTGTTACTGACCAGTGATACTACGCGCACGATGCTAATTGATGTTTCTATGTTTCTTAATTATAGGTGTCTTCTGATTCATCCATTATTGACCTTGATGTTCCATTTAGTTTGGTGTTTGCAATTGCAACTACCCTAAATACTTATACGAGTCTCGGGGTAATGGCTGTTATTACCTGGAAAGTTTTGTTTGTCACCGTACCCATGGTATGCTTGGTGATATACTTGCAGGTAAAAGCTTATTCCGGCGCCTCAAAGAAATTTAAGGAAGAGAAGTAATTAACTAATGAAATGCAATGCACATTTTTACTGGCAGAGGTACTACTCAGCTTCTGCAAATGAGTTGATGCGGATTAATGGGACAACCAAGTCCTCGGTGGCAAGCCAACTTGGGGAATCCATAGCAGGAGCGATGACAATAAGAGCTTTCCGTGAGGAAGACAGATTCTTTGCTGAGAGTCTCAGACTCATCGACAAATATGCTAGTCCTTCATTTCATATTTTTTCCACAAGTCAATGGCTCTTACAACGTCTGGAAATTCTAAGTGCGACAGTCCTTTCTGGCTCAGCACTTGTGATGGTGTTGCTTCCCCAGGGAACCTTTAGTTCGGGTAGGTTTATTTTGTTTCTTCTTATATGCCAGTTTGCATATTCGGTTTTTAATGTTAGCAATTAATTTTGCTATACGTGGCCGCTGATAGGTTTCATCGGGATGGCACTGGCTTATGGTCTCTCATTAAGCTCATCGCTTGGTTCTTCCGTTCAAAATCAGTTTACATTAGAAAATGACATTATTTCTGTTGAACGGCTAAACCAATACATGTCATGAAAGGTAATCGACCGAGACCCAATTGGCCAACTGCAGGTAAGAATTGAACCGTTCATTGTTGTTCCCATTCATATTTTTGAGTCTTGAAAAAAAGTAAAATGATTTTCAGTTTTACAAGATGGCACTAACTGGAGCATGGGATAGAGGCAACTATTTGGTTTAGGCCGTGCATTGTTGAGGAAAAGTCAGATTTTGGTGCTTGATGAAGCTACAGCTTCGATTGACAATGCAACAGATTGCATTCTACAGAAAATCATACGAACAGAATTCGCAAAATGTACAGTCATCACAGTAGCTCATAGAATCCCTACCGTGATGGACAGTACATTGGTGCTCGCCATTAGTGATGGTATGTGTTTCACTGCTGAATCAAAAGGCTTATGGAAGTTTTTGTTGATGTCTAAACTAAACCACTAGTTTTTTATGTAATTCTACAGGGAAAATCATACAGTATGATGAACCCATGAAGTTAATAACGGAGGAAGGATCGCTGTTTGGGCAACTTGTCAATGAATATTGGTCTCATTGTCATTCGGTATAAGTAGACTTTCATTCCTGTCATCGTCAATGAATATTTCTCAGTAAATATGTTTATTTTGTTGCAGTGGATGGTAAAGATAAAGAGACACCGAGAGAAAGAGATTTCATTCATTAGAGGTAGTCTGTGTTACATGGATACAGTCCTTTATGTACAATAGAAAAAAAAATCCATAAATACTATATTGGGCCACACATCCATGGGATAAAACCCTACAACACTTCCCTTTGTGCGATTCAATAGAACTTCATATGCAGTACTTCAGATGTAGGTCTTCAAATGTAGTTCTTTTCTTGATGACTATTGTGTCTAAAACAATTGCTCCATTAAAATTTTAACAAGGAAAAACAAAGTGGGACAATACCTTGGTACAACTTTTCACATGTAGTACTTCACATGTTGTCTCCTATTTTACATGTAGTTCATCACATGCAATACGATCTTCAAAGATCGACGAGTCTAAGCTAATTGCCTCGTTAAAACATCGTCAGGAAAACCCCTGAGGGACAAAAACTGAATTAAAGAAAAGAGTACAATATTAATTAAACTTTAAACATAGTTGGATGCGTATATGTTGCCTCATTAAAAACTTGACAAGGAAAACCCATTGGGATAAAACCTTGACGAAGGGAAAAGAGTACAACGTGACAGATGCAAGTAAAGGTGATCTGTTGCAGATGATTACTTTACTCCATTGAAGTTGACTAGTTGCTTCACAACTCCTAAGGAAGAAAATCCTCGTGATAGAGACAATAGCCTTAGCGGGGAAATTACATCCCTGGTGTTTGTTGTTGTCTCATTAAAAACCTTGCCGATCAACAAAACCCTGCGGGAAAAAGTAACCTCGGTGAAGGAAAAGAGTTCAACACACCATTAGATGCTCCTCCTGATGTCAGACAATTTTCATTGGTCTACTGTAGTCAAAGGGAGTTTATCACACATTACTTTGGTGACTTGCATGTTTATAAGACCCCGTTGTTGATTCTGGAAGTTACGTTTCTTAACAGACTATCGCCATTCATTTCTTTGCTTCAGATATATATTTTCAGTAATATCAACGCGATCTTTATGTCTTTAACGTTCAACATACTTGATGCGTTTAGTCTTGTCTCGCTAAAAACCTTGTTGAGTAACAAAACCCTTTGGGAAAAAATATTCTCGATCGAAGGGAAAAAGAGTACAACACATCTTCAATTTCGAAGTAAAATATGTCGACATCATATCCTTGGATCCTCCCCCTGATGTTGGCATCTCCCCCTGATTGTTTTCAGAGTTGTTCCAGATAGTTTCTTTAGTCATGTATTTTTCGAAACTGAATATTGGTAATGACTTACAAAATAGTCTACCATATCTCCCCTTGATTACTTTCGTTGGAGAGGAGATTGTTGTTCCTTCATAATCAAAAACTTTTGGATTGCACTTTCATTAGCATTCCTTTTAATGTCTTTGTAGGGATAAAACAAATTTATGTCAATGCTTATTTTTAAGTACATGATTACATTCACTATACCATTCCACTGACGTTGCGTTGGCGCAGAGATATATCTAGCTAACAAGTTCCCCGAGGATGTAAAATTTAATCGAGTACATTATTATACTAAGTACAACAATGCGTCTATTATACTTAGATATAGAAATTTCATCTCCCAACACATCTTCGCCATATTCCTTAGGACGAAATGGTTACTTACTTACATTTGAACCTGGACTAATCATGGAAGTGCTATCAGGATGCATGTCTTTGTTAAATTTCCTGACAACTTTAGACATATGCAAACTGGTGGAATAATATACCACAAGCTCAGTATTCGATCGAGCTATACCTAGATTTTTCATCTCAATTTCGTATTTCAAATAGCTTTTAAGGTCTCTTATCACATGTCTATACCATCAGCATAAATAGCTACAATTCCAAATCAGGAACTTTCTTATGAATGCGCAAGGAAAAATAACTTACTTGTCTATCCCCTCCAGATCAAATAGTCATTTAGACGGGTATACCACATCCGCTTGATTACTTGAATCTATAAGTGAGCGTTCTATCTAACTGTAAACGCACTATGTGGTTTAGAGTCATTTGATTTGGGCGACAAAAGTCTATCAAATACTTTTGTAAATTTCTTATATCTCTTGATTCTTTCAGAGATATGTAGCAACTACATACATATGTTGCATTTCAAGTCCTTTTGAAATTACCAAGCTAACTAAGTAGCGGAACTCTATAACGTTCATTACAAGAGAATAATTCCAGGGCTTTGTGAGAAACCTCGCGCCACAAGGCGAGTCTTTGTACTTTAAGACTACTTTATTCTCATTATGCTTTATGAAAAATTAATTATGTATGTCCAAAAGGCTTTACACTTGGTTGGTTAGCACTACCACACCAAATACCCGTATTTTTGTCAAAGAACTAAGTTCTACCTGGATTGTGTATGCCAAATATGCTATTTATTTGAAATTTAATCAAAATAAAGCATGGTTCGATCTCATTGTGCTCTACTTCTGGAGCAACTATTTATGAATTATATCATCATTGTGCACGCATGATCCTTCCATTGACTCATGTGCATTCTCATAATCCGTTAGGATTTCATTGTTCTCTATAATCATTCAAAACTTTGGAGCGTCCTCCAGTATTGATTCATGGACATAGTCAGAGACAATCAAATGAGATGATTTCGTTAATGATACAAATTAGGTTATGACTTACTCATATGCTTCCTTTCTAGGTGAGCATTGATCGAAACTGATGGTCTCTCCATCTTCCTTTATGGAGCCACGGCCTCAACTACACTTCCACCAAGTGTAGTTGCAATACCTTAGTCTATGGTGTACCCCATACTGAGGATTTCTAACCTTGCAGGAATATTTGCAGCTGGTATGTGTGATCTTGTCACTTTAGCGACATCAGTGTACATTCTGAAAATTGATTATTCTTTGTCACTTCACATTTACATTTGTGGAGTACAAGAATCAATATGAGACACAGTGGGAACACACCACGACAATTCATGTCGTTCCCTTATAAAATACTTTTTCTTATCTCCTCCTAACGACGGGAAGACTGTCTGATTAAAGTGATACCCTACAAATCTAGCAGTAAGAAAGATCCTACCAAACGTTTTAAAATGCGGATAATTTTTGAGAGTAAATATCCAACAAAATTACTTAATCATGTTCATGACCAATCATAGTACGATGTGGACTCGTCGTGTCACATATATAGTGAAAGCAAAAATGGGTAAGGACATAAATGTCAGGATCAAATTCAGTTACCAACTGGTACGCAGAAAAGGTTGACTAATATTGGGTTCTAAAATGAATTAAGTAAAGATGCGCGTAATATTGCATATCTCCAAAGCAATAAAAGGTCGTTTGGTACGCATAACCTATTCCTTAGACACCATCTGTAACCTTTGATGGTAGCCTCTGCGAGACCATTGGGTACAATATGCTCTATATTGATCCTATTAAACATGCAATATTCATCAAGTCCTTTTGATGTAAATTCTATAGCATTAACAAGGGTGGTTAGCCTTTCCACTTTGCATTGTGTAATATGTGCTAGGAGTTTCAAACGCAAATTTCTTGGGAACTATAACTATTCCAAAATGTCAAAACATTCACCAGATCCATCAATCACTTTAATGGTCCGCATTCTGCATGAATATTTTTCTAAATTTCACCTTGTTTTCTTTATAATATGGAATTTTTACCATTTGCATCTTAAGATGGTCTCGATCCTGTTTTACTGAAGACTTTGTGAAATGAGTGATATGCTTTCTTACTTAAAAGCAATAAGGGGTGGGGGGTGGGGGTGCATCTAGTACTTTAAAAAACACTTATTGAGATATATGCCGTCATTTCACATTCTGTCAATGTATCTCCCGTTTTTGCTCACTCAAATAAATTGATGTTCGTATGAGTCCTTCCAAAACGATCATTATGTCACAACCAAAGTGGCTTTATGGCTATGCCCAAAGCCCCTATGAGTCATTCCCAACATTTCATCGTCAGAGTCAAAATGGATTCAATAATCCAAATTAATAATATAGTGATTTACATTTCACTAAATTGACTCATTATTCTCTCTAAAGTATGCTTCCTTCCAAATACTTTAGTGACTATAAAAGATGCAATCAATTATATTATCATCACTGTTAGGATTCACATGATATCCATTTGCATGGGTTTCTTTGGAATTTAAACAAGGTGTGATTATCTCTCGGTACATATAGAGATTTTGTGACGTCTTTGTTCTATCTTGAGAACAAATTTTTGAGCAGCGTTTTGCTCGATGATCCTATTCTTGTAGTCACATTATAAGGAAATAGTTCAACAACTAATTTAAATTCCTTAAATTAGTGGAAGAAAAACAACTATCAGGTAGACATTTGGGTCTTGAGAGAATATATCACTCAAGTGCGTGGCCATGTTACTCAAGTACTTTAGAGTGAACATATATTACGTTTCACCCACTATATATCTAGTGCTTTAGAGAATTCATGTCTCGTGTTTTCATTCCATAAGTGCAGAAATTGGATCTAGTTCAACTGAATAAGATAGTTAATTGATCAGGCAAAGTTCTTGTTTCCATTAAAGTGATGTAAAAATTGGTTGCTACTATGTTACACACATTACATTGTATATACCAAAACCTATAACCAGGTGCATTTCCAACTCTTTCATTTATGATGGAAGCTAGAATTACATTTTAGCTTCATCCCATGATATATATGTCCCTTTTCTCATGATTTATATGAGTCATTACGTCTAACCCTTATTACTTCGGCGTTCTTTCCATTTTCAATTTTGCTACATTTAGCTTAATTTGAGAAATTTCTTTATCTCAATAGGCCAAGAGAATCTCACTACACATGCCAACCAATTACTTTAGGTTGAATAGATTACTAAAAATAGTTCTGTTGTTGTCATACTTCTACATATACTGGTTCGTTAGTATCATAGATGAAGTAGAGAAATGGAAATTTTCTGACTCATATCATCTTTTGTGAGTTCTTCCACAAAAAATTGGAAAACATGTGATTTTATTCGAATGTATCATTTGAAACTACTGACAGATTAATAGTCCAAGCAAGTGGACTACATTCCACGAAACATTCAAATTTTGGGAAGAAAATATCAAGTACGCAATAATGGTGTTTAAGTACTTCTAAAACCCAAATAAATATATTTGAATCGAGTTGGTACAACCAATTGCACAAAAGTCACCATTCAAGTATACAACCAATATTATACTCAAGAGAACAAAATGACGATAAGACCAAAGTTCTTAATGATCGAAATCAACGGTCATAATTTAAGTTGACCGTTCATATATGCCATGGATTTATCTCGGAAAAAAAAAGAACTTAGGTAAGCTTTGATTTCCGGTGTATATCGGAGCGGAACATGCTATCCCCAGAACCGGGAACGGAACAAGACAGACCCTAGAACCGAGATGGAACGGAACAGGACAGGGCCCCCGAGCCGAAAAGAAACGGAACAGGACAGGGCTGGGACATGGCATCACCTGGAACAGGACAGGGGACGGGATAGGCCCCGGAACAGGACGTCCCTTCCGGAACGCGAACAGACGGCATTTCTTCCCCAGATTTTCCAACCTAAATCTAGATGTCAAATCCCAACGAATTAACAAACGTACACAATACGAAGAAGAAAGGATATAATAATAGTCAATCAATCAGTCTAGTATATGTATACAACTCAGTACGATATTACTGATTAAATAATAATCAATCAAAACTAATTCCTGATTAGCATAGTATATGCATACAACACAGTAACGATTAGATTAATCAACATAATCCCTAATTCCTGATTAAATCAATTTTTTTCCACAGATTTTATATATCCAATGTATATATCAAAATCAAAAGTAGTGAAAAGAAAAAAAATCAGGAGCAAAAGTAGATCCAACTTATCTTATTTGATTCCAAGGATTTCCAACGCACTGTATTTAATAGCAACCCAGATGGAAAAAAAAAATTAAAATCCATTGTCACGGGTTAGAGCTCGTGCC
This sequence comes from Papaver somniferum, assembly GCF_003573695.1. Classification (NCBI taxonomy): domain Eukaryota; kingdom Viridiplantae; phylum Streptophyta; class Magnoliopsida; order Ranunculales; family Papaveraceae; genus Papaver; species Papaver somniferum. The sequence goes on from NW_020631041.1 coordinate 4,021,699, forward strand.
TGATAACGTGTTGCGGTAGATGGTAAAGATAAAGAGACACTAAGAGAAAGAGATTCCATTCATTAGAGGTAGTCTATGTTACATGAATACATTCCTTTATGTACCATAGAAATAAAGCCATAACTACTATATTGGGCCGTACATCCATGGGATAAAGCCCCATAACATATCTTTAATTTTTGGGATTGACTTCTACTTCTGGAATCTAGCTTATTTGACCTTGTACGCATCCTCGGGAGTCCCGGATGATTGCGTCAAAATTTGAGGGGAAAAAAAGTCTAAAAAAGAAAGATAAAAACAAACAAAGAAGACTAGAACGTAGTCGTATTTGGTGTGTCTAAAAAACAGATTTTTGAGTTGTATTTATAGGAGAAGTAACTTGCAAATCAGTGGATTGATAGGGAGTTGGTTTGGCCCACATGTTTCTACGTGGACGATTTTTTTAATTGTTTTTCACAGTTCGTTTATGTTTTTTCACGGTTCGTTTATCTATCTAACTAGATGATAATTGAATCTAAATCTTAATCCTCATTCATTCTGGCCCCATAAAAAACTAATGTGGACAATTATGGCGAGAGTATTACATATTAGAGCTCTCTCATTAACTCTGGCCCTGCACAATTAATTTTAATGCTTTTTTACACCTCATTTGCACCACCCACTTAGCCCATTTTCCTCTACGTCTTTACCGCACTTTCTCTATGTAACCGACGATTCCAACAGAACAGCTTCAACAATGTTGGACATTCCAAACTGTTATCTTTGTTTTTCACGTCCCATGTTTGATTTCATCTTCTTTTTTCTCAAAATTCAGTCTTCCTAATTGCAATGGGTATGATTAGAACCTGGATAATTTGGTGTCTATTATTGTTCTTCAATCAATAAAGCAATCACCGTAAGTATTCATGAAAATTACTGGGTTTGATTCTTTAATTTTTCATCATGGTTATTAAGTTTGGGTTTTAATTACCACAGATTTCGCTTAAATTTTTTTGGATTTTGCGTGTGATGATTCTGAATTTTCTACACTGTTTGTTGAGGTAAGCCTTTGAATTGCTTTTCTGCGTTTGTGTTTATTGTGATCAAAATCAAAATTAAGACTAACAGGAAATCGTCATCTTCAATCAAGGAACGAACCAAACCCTCAAAATTATTAAGTTTGGTTTTTGATCTCTCATAGATTTCGGGTTCACAAATTTCGCATTCTGCATTGGTCATTCTAATTTTTCTTCACTGTTTTTTAGGTAAGCCCAAGTGTTTGTTAAATTGCTTCTGTGTGTAAGCTTCAAATTATTCGTCCATCTGTTGTCCATGGTTTTGCTTAAATCTTTATATTTGGTTCCATTCATATTTTGCAGTAATAACATGATTTCATAAACCACTTCAAATTGGAAAAAGCCAGAAAAGCAAGAAGAAGAAGAAAAAATTTATTGGATGTTAAAAAACTTCCTTACTTTTCATATGACGTCTCCAGACTTATAGATTATGCACTACGAAAAACATGCTCTTCCCAAGGAATCAATGAGATCATATATTCACTTATCTGGTCTGCATTTATATTTGTTAGGTGCAAACATGCAACGATCTTCTAGGTACTGGTATTCAACGTACCTTTAGAGAAAAGAGATATGTGCCTTCTACAATGGTGTTGATGACCGTGACATTAAACCAATAAATCATCTGGGGTTTCTATCCAAGTATTGTTTTCTGCATCTCCAGTTTTCAAGGTTGGGATTTGTTACTGTTCGATAATTGATAGTTGATTTTCTTTTATTTTCAGGGCGATATCAGAATTTAACCAACTTTTATACTTAACTGGATATAGGAGTAGCCTAATTTCTTAATAAAACTGAATACATGGTAGGGGATTAGTGATAAGGGTCACTTTCTAGGGGGGAGTCCGCGGATCAGCTGATGGATGGAATGTTGAAAGATGAACATCTCAATGTAATGCTTATATATGATAACATCAACAACAGTTAAAGAATATGGAGGTAAATTAATATTATTTATCACATATACAGAAATTCTAAAACAATGTTAACAGTGGTTATATTTTGAACTATTTTGAACAAATAATAAAAATACAACAGGTCAATTATATCTGGCTTCCACTTCAGCAACCAAAATGTACATATTTGGATGTCGACAAGGTTGAGGATTTCAAACAGAAGTAAGTTTACATATTATTAGTAATTCCACAATTTTAAGAAACATGTTGCTTATCTTATCCTAGAATGTGTAATGCAGATGCGGAAAGGATTTGCCCTTTGGAATTGTCGATCTGAACCATAACCGACCAGAGGAAAAATTTGAAGAGGTGTGTCTTCATAACAGACTCAGTATAATGGATGCATATGATCTTCTACTTGACGACAAAAACATGGTAAGTCCGGAAAAATTAAATAACTAACTGTACTCAAATTCATATCAATTTTCTTTGTTAAAAAAAGTCTCCCACAATACCCATCCTAGAAACCTTATCTACTCAAATTCATCTTATCTTCTACTTATTTTTATCTCAGTTTTTTTTCTCGTTGTTCAGGGCTAATGCAAATTAGGTTATCAACATTGTTTGAAATAAACAACGACGAAAATACGAATTCAAACTGAAACAGCAAAGTGTGCATTGAGAGGTTAGTCTACATATATAGCACCATGAGGCTTTGGAAATAGTTGTATGTTTGTGTCCATTAATAGTTGGAAATGATAGAAAGGGAGCAAACCTGCTACCTTATTGCCACTGAACTTCATAATAATGGGATTTATCGCTTTATTATCTGCTACATATTTCTATCACTCCTAAAATATTGTTATTTTTGGAGAATCTAAAGTTTTTGCTTAGAATTGGGAGTTAGGAGTAAGATTTTCTTACGATTGCCTGCTTTATAGCTAGCAAAGTCCAAAACAATTATAGTAGCTCACTTAACGGAAACATTTGCATCCAATCCTCCATCTAGAGGATCTGCCACATCTCAATCCACCATGTAGATTGGATCAGACAAATTTTACATAAAAATATTACTTTCACAACTATTTTATAGATACTAAATACTATATGAAGTTACGGTTTACCTGATTGGTCAGTATGTGCACCTTCCCTTTTGATCATTTTTCTCATTCATTGTCCAAAGCATAAAATGTGTCATGGGAATAGTAAAACCAAGTTGGAGCTCAAGATGCTACTTAGTTCGTTTAGATTCATTTCATTCGTATGTATTGTTGTACAAATATCTGTTTTTTTTTCTTCTATTTTTCTTTTTTCTTTTTTCTGTTTTTAGTTTGGCTGCATAGTTTTCTAATTCCTGCAAACATGACCAGCTTAGTTGTTGACGGTGGAAGCGACCACGACTTGCTCAAAGATGGAAATCAAATATATTGGAGATAGAAGACTGGAACAGGAGTGTAACAAATAGATTTCGACTTTTCTTCAATGAACGACTTCTTTTAAGTGTTCAAACTGATTGTTGAAGCCATTACGAGTAAAGTGAAAGACTGAGTTTTGCATACTGTATAACATAATAATCTTTGCAGAACCTTGATGAATCAAAGATGGTTCTCTATTTTGCATATTTCCATACTGCATGTTTTGCGCATATACACCCAATGTACACATGTTTTACTTAGGGATATTAAAACAAAAGTTTTAAAGAGAAAACCTGACCCCGGTGCTTAGCACGGGTAACTTTCTAGTCTTTTCTGATATGAATATTGCATCGCCTTTATATACATGGATATATGAAATACACTATATTCTTTATTTTTGATGTAATATGAAATACACTATAGATTACCCTGTAAAAAAATATAAATGGACACAAGGATGGTAACGGGAAAGTAGGTTAATTTAATTAAGTGTGCTGCTTGGCTACGCCGCACAAAAAAATGCCTAGCCAGTACAGAGGAAATTAATCTCAAATTTTATTATAAATCTTGTTAAGATTATTTACACATCCGACATATATAATTCTCGTATCTATCAAGCGACTACACCTCGTGAAATCGGTCTTTACCGACGTTTTTATTATTATTTTGTTATAAAGAAAAAAAGAAACATTATTTAAATACCCCTCAAAATCTACCACTTCAAATATACTCTTATTCAATTTTTGAAAATACCTTTATATTTTAAAAAGTGGAAGCAACTAGCACTAGTTGCTTCCAGAAATGGACACAACTTTATACAAGTTGCTTCCAAAAAGTGGAAGCAACTTTCTCAAATTGACTCTAAAAAACTTAATTTATATCCCTCGGGATATTTGTGTAAGGTCAACCAAAATGGAAGGTATTTATAACATTCCCACAAAAAAGAAAGTGTACTCCGGAGTATAACAAAATGGTCGAGTGACTATCAATTATCTTAATCATTTTGGTAGATGGAAAATTTGTGAGAATATATATTGTGTAGAGGAATTAACTATATATACCCATTGCATCGCATGGGCACAAATCTATCACAAAACAGATAAAATTGGTCCTCGGTCTTATTTGGTTGGGGATGAGCAAGGAGCAATGAGTTCAGACTTGAAAATTGCCAAAATTTTCCTTAATAATGGAACCTATTTACTAGAGACTTACATATTGCTACTCATATGTCATGAGTTGTACCTACCTAAAAATTAAAATTTGGACATTATCGTACGTATTAAATGTGTAATGTTGTTATATTGTACATGTTTATCATGTTTTTAGAGGTTTTCACATTTGAAAACTCCCACTTGAGGGCTTGAGATATTTTAGTTTCTGATTTTGGTTCATGTAAGGCCAACATGGAAAAACACCAACTCGTTTTGCTCAAAAATCTATTTAAATCGTCAAAATCGTCCGTCTTAATAACTAAAAATCGGAAATGACTTGGAATTGAAAATCCCATCGATCATATAACTAGTAGGGATTACTCGACGAGTAATCGGCCTTGGAGAACGAGTTTGGCTAGACTGAAATCTATTAGATGTTAATTTAGAAAAAAAGTATAAAGAGAGGAAAAAGAGAAATAAAAATAACCGAAGTGGCTTATACATTAGGTGATTAAGGTTTAAGGCTATTTTCGTGAATATATAATAACCATGTAGAAGTTTTTTCTTTCTTTTTTTTTCTTTCAAGTTAGGAATATATTAAGCAAACTTTTTTTTCTTTCCAGCAGATATAAGAGAAGTAGAGCCATATAATATGGAGTTGGATAAGCCATCTCTCCTAATATTAGATGTATTTTTTTAAAATTGGGAACCCTAATGCATAGAGGTGGGTTAATACATCCCAATCCATATACATGAATAGGATTTTTCATGTCATCCTACATCTCCTAATAGTGTTTTTCTTTCCTGTCAACAAAAGAAAAACCCAGAAAAATTGGAAAGGAAATTGCGGTCTTCCTTGTCTCCTCCGAAATCTCCTTTCTTTGCCATGTAACTAATGTCTCCTTCCTTTCTGAGGTATTTAAGCTTTTTAGTTTCCTTCATTGCTAAAATGACTCATGATTATCTCCTTGCCCCACTTAACTGGTTGAAGTAGCCTTAAAGCTTTTGCTTCTCCTAGAGTTGTTACTGTGATTGGTTCTGCTCAAGCTATCTTTTCAAAGTCTTGTGCATTGTTCCTCATAATTATTGCAAAAACAAAGTTCAATTCTGTAAACATCCACATGCTGCATCTACATTAAATTTTGAAGATCCTTGGTTTGGTTCGTTCCAAGGCTTTTGAACTCTCTAGTTTGGCTATATAATTCTCCCTGTTACTATTAGTTTCACTTTAGAAAAATATCTGTCTCTGATTGTCAAAAGGTAAATCAATGGTAGAGTTTGTCTTTTCCTGATTTTTTTTTTACGTGCATTATCTTTCCGGATGAACCACATTTTGGTCAGGATTTGTTCATTACTAGTGGAATCAATCAGATCATGTAACTGAGATCTCCAAATATCCAACTTAATTCGGTGAAAATAGAAGACAAAGGCAAGATTTTGGGACCCATTTTCCAAGTTAATTAATTTGGTGCAAATTACTAGGTCACACAGCACACTATTCGTAACCTTGAAAACGCGCGAGGACCATTTTTCAAAGTTCATTTGGTGCACATTATTAGTTTCAAACTAATGTACAATTACTATGTGCAGATGGTAAATCTACATACCTATCATCCAATCCAGCCTTGAGATTTGATACTGGTACGCACGTTCTGAACCCGGAAATACAGAGCAATAAGACAATTGTCATATTTTTTTTGGGTTTGTCACTACTCACAACCAAAGCTGTACAATTTTATTTTTTTATCTCGTATCTGTTGCAGTAGTCGATGAATATGTTTCACAATTTGATATTGTTTAAAAATAAAAAATGCATCAAAACCCGATACGCATCTTTTATCTCTCATATGTTGCTTTCAGATCATTGTATTGTCCCTTCGTGCTATCCATACCAGCCTTCATTTGTCTCGTTTCATTCTTGTCTTTGTTTTTGTTTCGACGCAGCATTGATTCTCTTTTAATTTCGTCTTTTCCAATTCAAAGGAAAGATCATTTTAAGTATGTTCCTTGTAAAAGATTGAAGCACATTGAAAGTTAGAGATGAATAATAATAATAACATAGAGGCTCGTAATCTTGAGAAGGAGATCAATACTCCTTTTGCCAATGCTGGATTATTGAGTAGAATTTCTTTTTGGTGGTTAAATCCATTAATGAAGAAAGCTAAGAAGAAAATGAAACTTGAAGATGATGATATACCCATGTTGCGAAATGATGATAGAGCAGAAACATGTTATTTATTGTTCATGGAGAAATTCAAGACACAAAAGCAAACCAGCGAACCATCAATTTTACGGGCAACTGCTTTATGTTATTGGAAAGAAATTCTGGTATCTGGCTTCTTTGCTCTTCTTAAGGTACTCACTCTTTCAACCGCTCCCCTTTTTGTTGGTGCCTTTATTAAGGTTACAGAAGGAAAGGGAACCTTCAAACATGAAGGTATTGTACTTGTTATAGCATTGTTTTTGATAAAATTATTAGAGTCACTATCGATGAGGCAGTGGTACTTCCTGAGCGGTTTGATGGGAGTCAGGCTCAGGTCTTTGCTCTCAGCAGCTATTTATCGGAAGCAACTCCGGCTTTCTAATGCTGCTAAGAATACACATTCAGCCGGCGAAATAATAAATTATGTAACCGTAGATGCTTATAGAGTAGGCGAATTCTCTTACATGTTGCATCAGACATGGACAACAGTCCTACAGACGTGCCTTGGATTATTGATATTTTTCCATGCTGTAGGGATTGCAACACTTGCAGCAATGATTATTTTGATATTCACCGTGTTATGCAATGGTCCCTTAGCCAAGGTACAACTTGGGTTCCAGACAAAGCTTGCAGTCGCTCAGGATAGGAGGTTGAAGGCAATGTCAGAAGCACTTTTGAACATGAAGGTGGTTAAGCTATATGCTTGGGAGACACATTTCATGACGGTTATTAAACGTCTGCGAAGAGTAGAATACAAGTGGTTGTCGGCTGTGCAGTTGCGTAAGGCATACGAAGGATTTTGTTTTTGGTCATTTTCCATATTAGTGTCATCTGGAACTTTTGTTGCTTGTTACTTTCTTAAAGTTCCTCTCAGTGCGACTAATGTTTTCACATTCGTAGCAACTCTACGCACCATGCAAAATTCTATTAAATCCATCCCTCAAGTTATTGATGCAGTAATTCATGCAAAGGTTTCGTTACAGCGGATTGCTAATTTTCTCGCTGAACCAGAATTGTTAAGGGAAGAAATCAGGCATGCTAGAAAAGAAAATCCACAAAATAACCTTACCATACATGTGAAGTTGGCTACGTTTTCATGGGAAGAGAATCCATCGAAGCCTACCTTAACATCCATAAACTTAGAGGTGAAACCCGGTGAGAAAGTGGCAATCTGTGGAGAGGTAGGTTCAGGTAAATCAACCCTCCTAGCTGCTATTCTTGGTGAGGTACCAGAGGTTGAAGGCTCGGTAAGTGTTCTTTTTTTTTTCTTTTGCTGGATCATAAACATATATGTCATGTGAAGTACTGACTCTCTTTTGCCCCTAACTTCTGCAGATTCAAGTTCATGGAAGACTTACATATGTCTCCCAGACTGCATGGATCCAGTCAGGAAGCATACAACAGAATATACTGTTTGGTCGCACCATGGATGAGCTAAAATACCAAGAAACACTGGAAAAGTGTTCCTTGGTAAAAGACCTTGAGATGCTTCCTTATGGTGATCTAACTGAAATTGGAGAAAGAGGAATTAATCTAAGTGGTGGCCAAAAGCAGCGTATTCAGCTTGCTCGTGCACTCTATCAAGACGCTGATATCTATCTACTTGATGATCCATTCAGTGCAGTTGACGCCCTTACTGCTACAAGCCTATTTAATGTGAACTTCCATATTTTCACTTATTGCTCTATATGTTTTTTTTTTATATATATCTCGCGTTGGTAAATTATGGTTGCTAATCTGTATTGTGCAGGAATACGTAATGGGAGCTTTATCAGAAAAGACAGTCTTACTTGTGGCTCACCAAGTCGACCTCCTTCCTTCATTTGATTCTGTTTTGGTAAGTTTTCAGTATAATATCTTTTGGAATGTGATTCTTTGGTTTTTCCTTTCCCTTTAATCAGAATTTCTTCTGCGGATCAACGTTTCGTTTTCTTGCAGTTGATGTCACATGGGAAAATCCAACATGCAGCTTCTTTTGATGTGTTAATGAGTTCTAGCCAGGAATTTTTTGACCTTGTCAATGCACACAAAAATATAGTAACCTCAGACAGGTTACCTGCTAAGGTGAATTCTCGCCAAACTTGCGTTCCTCTTGCTAAAAAGACTGTAGAACCAATTGCAGTTCAGAATCAGTTCATTAAGCAAGAAGAGAGAGAATCAGGAATTAGTTACTTAAAGCCTTACCTGCTATATCTAAATCAAGGCAAAGGCTTCTTTTTCTTCTCTTTGGCAACTGTCGCGCAACTTCTGTTTCTTGTTAGCCAAATTCTCCAGAATTCTTGGATGGCTGCCAATGTTCAGAACCCTCGAATCAGCAAATTGCGACTGATCGAAGTATACTTGCTGATCGGATTTATTTCTATATTTTGGTTGCTTGTTAGATCTCTTTCTACTGCTGCTCTGGGTATCAATTCATCTAAGTCCTTATTCTCTAAGCTATTGAAATCTCTTATTCATGCACCTGTAGCTTTTTACGAGTCTACACCATTGGGAAGGATATTGAGTCGAGTAAGTATGAAATCACAATTAGTTTTTAATTTTTTTTTACTGAACATTGATAAATATGTACACGAGGCTAATAGATGTTTCTATGCTTCTTAATTATAGGTGTCTTCTGATTCATCTATTGTAGACCTTGATGTTCCTTTCAGTTTAGTATTAGCAATTGCAAATATACTTAATACTTACGCGAGTCTTGGGGTAATGACTGTTATTACCTGGCAAGTTTTGTTTGTCACAATACCCATGGTATGCTTGGTGATATACTTGCAGGTAAACTTTTGTTTGTGTATTCTGGAGCCTCAAAAGAAATTTAAGACATAATTATTACTCAGCTTTGTTTGTATAACCTGATGAAATGAAATGCACATTTTGCTGACAGAGGTACTACTCAGCTTCTGCAAATGAGTTGATGCGGATTAATGGGACAACCAAATCGTTGGTGGCAAACCAACTTGGGGAATCCATAGCAGGGGCGATGACAATAAGAGCTTTCGACGCGGAAGACAGATTCTTTGCTGAGAGTCTGCATCTAATAGACAAATATGCTAGTCCTTCATTTCACATTTTTTCCACGAATCAGTGGCTTTTACAACGTCTGGAAACTCTAAGTGCGACAGTCCTTTCTTTCTCAGCACTTGTGATGGTGTTACTTCCCCAGGGAACCTTTAGTTCCGGTAGGTTCTTTTTGCTTCTTCTTATATGCCTGTTTGCACATTCCATCCATGTTATTACATCTTTTAGTCTAGAGAATTAATGATGCTATCAATTAAACCGTAACCGATTTGCGACAAGGAATTAATGATGCTAAAATTTGACTACCATTATGTGGCAGGGTTTATTGGAATGGCTCTATCTTATGGTCTCTCATTGAGCTTGAACCTTTGTTCTTCAGTTCAACATCAGTGTACAATAGCAAATGACATTATTTCTGTTGAACGGCTAAACCAATATGTGAATATTCCTAGTGAAGCCTCACAAGTCATAAAAGGGAATCGACCAAAACCCAATTGGCCCACTGAAGGTAGAGTGGAGATTCATGATTTGAAGGTATATTACCTAAATTTCTAAAATTTAGGCGTTATTGAGATGTTAGTACTTATTTAACGAATATGATAATGACCTCAAGCAGATAAGATACAGGGCCAATAGTCCACTTGTTCTTCAAGGGGTTACTTGCACATTTGAAGGAGGGCACAAGGTAGGGATTGTTGGAAGGACTGGCAGCGGAAAAACAACACTAATAAGTGCACTGTTTCGCTTGGTAGAGCCAGTAGAGGGCAAAATCATCATAGATGACGTCGACATCTCCACTATCGGACTTCATGACCTGAGATCACGCTTAGGAATCATACCTCAAGAACCTACTCTTTTTAGTGGGACAGTGAGATACAATTTGGATCCCTTAGACCAATATACAGACCATGAAATTTGGGAGGTAATGCTGCACTCTGTTGGTACTTGCAAAACAAAATTATCTGACATATACTGACTTGTTTTGCAATTGCACCTATGAAGGTTGTGGGTAAATGTCAACTTATTGCGGCTGTACAAAATAAAGATGAGGGTTTGGATAGTCTAGGTAAGAATTGAACTTTCAGAGTTTCTATTTCCATTCATTTTTTGAGTCTCGAAAAGATATGATTTTACAGTTGCACAAGATGGCGCTAACTGGAGCCTGGGACAGAGGCAGCTATTTTGTTTAGGCCGAGCTTTGTTAAGGAAAAGTCAGATTTTAGTGCTTGATGAAGCTACAGCTTCAATTGACAATGCAACAGATTGCATTCTACAGAAAATTATACGAACAGAATTCGCAAAATGTACAGTTATCACGGTAGCTCATAGAATCCCTACCGTGATGGACAGTACATTGGTGCTCGCTATTAGTGACGGTATGTGTACATCGACTGTATCATGCAAGTAAAAAATTCTAATGGAAATTTTATTTGGTATCTAAACCACTAGCTTCTTCTACAGGGAAAATCGTAGAGTATGATGAACCCATGAAGTTAATGAAGGAGGAAGGATCGCTGTTTGGGCAACTTGTCAGTGAATATTGGTCTCACAGTCATTCTGTATAACTAATAAGCATATATATATATATATATATATGGTGTCTCCCAAATAACCTTCCAAGTAATAATCACAAAGCACAACGCGACAGAAGAAAAGAAAACGTACCACCTCCCAAAGTTTCTGGTACTACATTTATTCCCAATTGATCGATAAAGAATTTAGTGCGTGGGAGTTTCAAACTCGAAGTCAGGTCATTGATTTGATTACCCAAAGTGTTATATCATTGTTCTTGAGGTACCGTATAATCCCCAGTCGGTTTCTTAGAATAGAACACGGATGCTATGGTGGAGAGGGCCGACCGAACAGAAGACAAATATGCCAAATTGAAAAGTGAAAGTATCACTTTTCCTGAATTAGAGGGAGTACATCGTATTATTACTTGCAACGGAAAATTAGTTAATGCATAGACCAAAATATGACTGTATAATGTGCTATGCATACTTTGTGGTGGTTAATTTGCGTCATGGATGTGTATTATATTTTCAAGAATTGTGCCTAACAGGATAAACACCTCCAATTTTTTCCGTAAAAACTCAAAATTTGATATTGTTGTTTGTACTCATTGTGTATATCTCATTAAAATCTTTCCAACGAGATAAATTTATAAAAATTTAAGGCACGAATTTTAGATCTGTTATATATTCTAGTTTGCTTGCCAATTATATATGGGAGTTGTAATAATTGGACAAAAAGAGAGTGGTATTTTCGGTTTTTTATAGTAATGATTTCCAATCTTTTTGCGACGCCCCAAATACTAAACCTGCTTAGCTGATAGAATTACAACCTAATTGAAGCATCAAATACATATTATCGATTCTAAGAATCATAATTACATAAACTGATTCCTAAAAGGGTCCCATATACTATGATATTATATAAATGAAAATCTCTCGAGTGATATGAATATAACAATGTGTTGTTTTACAAATTAACAAAACAATACATACATAAAATATAAACAAACATCTTCAGTTTGCTAAAACCTTAAGCTACAAAAATGGATATCTTCACTGCACCATTTCTTCTGGTAACTGAAACTGGAGTGGGAACGAGTGAGCACATCATCCCAAAAGGGTGCTCAATGAAAACATATAACTCGCAAGTAATTACTAACATGCTTCACAGTTTTAAAAGAATATAAATTGAAAGAAACAAGAAGAAATTAATCATTTAATATGAAGCAGATGTCACTCTAACCTCGCTAAACTCATTGGAGAAGACGACGCGAGAGCAACCCTAATCGATAATAATAACATCGTCCACACAGAGTGCCCATACAAACCATGATTCAGAATATTATCATTAAGATCAGAATGTTAGACAAACAAGTATGATATGCACACGAGTGATTTCCCCAAAATGAAATAGTATATATAATAGAGAAACGGGGAAGAAGCCTCCCTACTATGTAATATTTAAACGGGAAATATCCCCCCCCACTATATGTTAATTATATACTATCGAGACGGGAAAGAAGCCTCCCTACTAAATAAATATTTAAACGGGAAAGAAGCCGCCCTACTAAGTAATATTAAAACGGGGAAGAAGCCACCATACTCAACTTAGCAAGGAGCCGTGGGGGAACACAGACACTCCCTGTGGGGAAATCATACAACGCATATTATTCGCTCATCAAGACACATACAAACATTTACATAGATAGTAACACACACAAACTTGCTGAAAGTAACAAAGACTCATCATGCTCGTAGATAGAAAGAATGCTCAATAATTACAATTTTTTTTAAAAAGTTCCCACCTGTTTTGATGACATGCCACGTCTACCTTAAAATCCACAATCAACTAGTTCATCATTTGAATCGTTCGTTGTTAATATAGACTAACTATTAACTACCATTAGTAGAAAATAAGATTTTTAAATCTGATTGGGCCTTCAGAAAACGTCTTCCCATGGGCTTCTTTATATAACGGGATGTCAAAAGTAGTCGTTTTACAATTAAAAAATACGAAAAATAAAATTACTTCAAGCGGAAGACGTTTTACGAGGAGGTAGTTTAGTAAACAAATGAAAAGAGATGCCAACTGGATTTATATTACGACTGCGAGATTCAGAGTTTTCTGTGAAATAAATATCGAGGTAGCTACATATGTGCCTTGTTAGTTGTGTCTATCGAGTTACGAGTACCACCATCTTCTGGCCATTTCTTTCTCTCCTCATTTACTTCATACCTGCTGAACAAAAATAAATCTGGAAACTCTCTACTGAAACCATCAAAGAACAAGCATATATGATTCTCTATCCGTGATTAGATAAGAGAAAAAATAAACCCTTTGCATCTACTAAAATGAAGTAAATCAAATCAATCTACTCTCCTAACAGATCTATTCCAGTTCTTCTTCTTCGAAGGTGAATGATAAACTAAACCCCTAATTCGTTTTCCCATTATCTCATATTACCCGTTTATGATAGTCACAATTTTAATTTTGAGGGTTTTTTTAGTTAACAACTTAACTTCAATGGATCGATGATGATATTATTGGAGATAATCCTAGTGGTTATGTCGTCACAATTAAAAATTGATAAAAGGTATACACAGATTATCGCTTTATCTGATTTCAATTTCTTCAATTAGGTCTTCCGTAGTTTATCCATTTTTGTTTCTTAAGAGTTTAGATACCTAACTAAATTGGGGCCTATGCCACTTAATTGGGGCTTATAAATTACTTCATCTACCCAATTCACAATGATAAGGGATGTCTAATATTTATGTAAACTACCAAAATTATCCTAAAAAAAATATTAATATTACTAAATTGTCCCCATCAATCCTTAATGAACCTAACTAACAAATATCAGTTTTTATTTCTAACATAAAAACTGATTCATCTCCTCTACTCCTTTTTCCATATTTTTGAAACCAAACATCGTCGATGATCGAACGATTCAAAAACGATTAATCGTTTTCTTTCTTCCATAAAATGTCGAAACCAACAAGAACTAAGTATGCTACTAATAGGAATTATTCTAGTGCCGACAATCCCGGACTTGTTCAAGCAATTCGAAATAAAAAGAAGGAAGTGCAACAACAAGCCGAAGCCGATCGTATCGCACAAGAGGAGGAAATGGGTTGAATCGGGTAATTTTCTATCAGCCCAATCCTCTAAACTAGGTTTTAGTAACATGAAATAGGTTAGAAATCGAGAAATTTGAAATCAAAAACATTCAATGTTCACAGAATCGGATTACGTTAATCACGAAGTAACCCGATCCTTATTGGAAACTGATTATGTTCATAAACTTATAGTCCGATTGTTATGTGAAAAGGAATCGGGGAACGTTAGTGTATAAATAGCCCGATTGTTTTAGACAATCTTCCTGGATCTTATTTTGTTGGAATCGGATTACATATGTCTCAACAAAAACCGATTGTTTAGTTCAGAAACAGACTCTATATGTATATCGAGTAAACCGATTTTGTGAATCGATTTACATAAGCACTTGCAAAAATCCGATAGTTATTTTTATATGTTTGGAATCGGATTTCATATGTATATCGAGTAAACCGATTATATACCCTGACTTTAAAAATGCATTCTATTCCATTATTTTTGTCGCTTAAATCCGTATTCTACAGGAAAAAAAAAATGAAGTCGAAAAGAAATATGACCATGCTACTCCTAAGCCTTTGGGACCTCGTCGAAAAGACGGTAAAAATTTGAATGCTTCCCACCGAAACCTAAGGGGCACGGGGAGTAAAGCCAAAGGGATCATCATCAATGACCCACCACCACAATCGGTTTACATATAAAATTATGTAACCCATTCTGACTGTTTCCCAAATGTTCAGTTTCGTAATCGGGTTACATCTACCTATATGTAATCCGATTTCTAAGAATAAAAGTTACAGAACTTTTAGAATCGGTTTACATGTATAAATATGTATTCCGATTTTGGTGAATAAAAGTTCTGTAACTTTGAGAATCGCTTTACATGTGCATTACAAAAGCCCGATTGTTTGGATTGAATTAAAAAAAATAGGTGTTGAGACTTCATCTACATAAGGACAACCTATTTGATCCACTCCAACATCACACACTTAGCCTGGAAAATGGAATGAGAACTGTTTGAAGATTTGTGTCTGGTTAAATCCTTTGCTAATACATTCCGCGAATTTCCGAATGAAATCTATTCAATGTTTTGGAAGAGAGTTAAAAAATTCTTTTACGGGCGTACCGCGAATCCCAATAACCGAAAATGGAGAGACTTGGATTTTCGAATCAACTACATAAAAGGCGCAATGCGAGAGTACATAATAGTTAGAAATATGGTGTACCACTATCATCCACGAGCTCCTCTTAGGGAAAAAGTGAGTAATGCTATAATTTTTATACCCATGTCAACTACACTAGTTCACATACTAAAATATAAGAATTCACTGAATTTCAGCTGAAACGTTTCAACGGGCTACGGAGAATTCGTAATGGGAAAAGAAAGTTCATTCACCACAAAGAATATATGATGTTGTACCGACGTGCTCGGAGGTTCATTGATGAGCATTGATGTGTCAAATTCTAGAATTCTCATACTGGGTCATATATATATATATATATATATATATATATATATATATATATATATATATATATAGTAGGCTAATTTCCTAAACTATGTAATGAATATTTTGTTTCTGAAAGTAAGGAATAATCGGTTTACATGTGCATTACAAAAGCCCCGATTTTTGGAATCAGGTTATGTGGGTATTGATCAAACTCCGATTCTGGGTTTACATACTCCTAAACATAAACCGATTCTGGATCGAGTAAAAATTAAATTTTTTTACAAGTTTTGATTATCGATTAACGAAAGTTAATTTCAGGATTAACTTGATTAAACATTATATAATAATCCTAATTATCACTAATTTAATAAGGGTATATTGGGAATTAATATAAATATTGGATAAGGGGTTTCTATGAATTTTCTCCCAATGACCCTATTTTGACATGTAGTTATAGGCCCCGATTTAGCCAGGTTTAGATATGTGGATCTGGGTATTTTGATTGATTTTAATTGTCTATAATCGTCATTCAATATTGGAATGGGTTTTTAACTGTTTATCTTCTTTCAATTATGGGTTTTATTGAATGGATAGATTAGGATATTAGGTGAAAGAGCATGTTTGATGTGACAAAATAATATACTAAATGATTATTTGTTTATTTTCTTTTGTTGGGTTGGGTTGTATATTATGAGTTAAACATTTTTATAACATAGGAAGGAATACAAAAGGGTTGATGCTTGATATGTTAAGAATTTTGAATTTATTGGTTAAATCTTTAGTGGTTTTTATCCAACTTTGACTATGAGGTTGATTATCCTAATAGCGATCACTTAAAAATAGATGGTGATCAATTTTGGAAAATCTATGTTTGTATGTATGATGATTTCTAATCCCAAATTGACAGAATACTAGCCCAGATTGACCTTAGATTTATACCCTTTGAAGATTGTCTATTGAGAATATCTTTCGTGTTTTTAGATTTTCAATAGACCTTGTTTGATTAATTGATTGGATGTCTGTTGTGTGGGTTCTCTTGAGATTGGATATAACATCATATCTAACAACTTTATAAATTGAACTACTTTGTGTTGATCATTGTATCCTATCTACAGAGTATACTGTCTTCATGTATCACATATGTACTGTGAGAAATTGAAATTATGCTAGTATGGCGTGTTGTTTATCTTTCACTGAAATTCTGATTTGATTTATTTGCAAAGTTTGAATTTTGAGGAAAGAAACTGAATTTGATTTGTGTTTCCTTGGTCGATTACTTGCAGGTTTGCATGGCTTGCATTATGCAAGGTCTTCGATAAGATTTTTTTGCAGGACATCTCAATTACTTTCTTTTCTGTTATCAGTTTTTTTTTGCATTTATAAATTTCAGTCTTTTCCCTTCTAGAAACCCCAATATTTACATAATGATAATACTTACTACTTTATTAGCAAGATTAACCACCAATCTTAGATAATATGCTCACACAATATTCATAACATAATTTCATACAAGTTTCTAGTTATAGGCTAAGTGAAATAACTAATGATTTTAGTTTTATTAATGGTTCTATAACATGGTATCTAGTGTTTTAGGTATAAATCATTTTCTACTTATCCAAATTAGGTCAAATTATGTGTCTTTGGAAAGCTCTCAACCCCACAACTTTGCAGAAGGAACCAAAAGTTAATTCAGATCGTAAGTGGTCCAAAAATATAAAATAAGAAAATTATGACCCTAACTCTAGCCCACGGGCCAAACAGACACGGTCCACTAAACTGGCCCTCCAAAAGTACCAAGAACATGCCTGACTCGGAAGGAGTCAGGCGGGTAAACTGAGTCAGACATCTGTCTCGGTCATCTTCTATTTTCCTGGAAAGTTTCCCAAGTGTTGGAACACTAAAACAACAAGGTGTCAATTTCCAAGGTCTGTATATTATTCATTACACGTCCAAATGGATCAAAGTCAGACTCCTTAGAATCTCGAGATCACCCTCTACAAGTTTGTCTTACTGAATATTTTCTAGATCGTAATCTAACCTATCCAAAAATGATAAAACTTATGAACACTCGCGACTGCATACTCACAGCTTCAGCCTTGACGGGTCATTTTCTAACCTCAATATCTCACTCGTTTCTCCACCAAAAAGAAAAAAAATTTATATCCACCTGTTGATGGTGGTTTTTAGCTTAGGGTCAAAATCGTAAAACTGTACATATGACATGACGTCACTATGATCATTAGCACATTTATTGAATCAATCAGCATGCCTACATAAGAATTACCGGGGTACCTTTTTTTTTTTACATGGGTCATGTTCCACGGCAGAACCCTTAACACTGACTGACATCATCTATGCCAAACCATAATTCTCATGCTACCGCGCCAAGGCATGCCAACCATGCCAGCCGCACCACTGCGCCAATAGCATGCCATGCCATCCACACCTCCGCGCCAAGGCATGCCAACCATGCCAGCTGCACCACTGCGCCAATGTCATGCCATGCCAGCCGCACCTCTGCGCCAAGGCATGCCAACCGTGCCATCCACACCACTGCGCCAATGTCATGCCATGCCAGCCGCACCTCTGCGCCAAGGAATGCCAACCATGCCAGCCGCACCTCTGCGCCAAGGAATGCCAACCACCTTGCTGCGCCATACCATGCTGTCCTTCCCTATGCGGCTACCAAAACGAAGGCGTGTGATGATCAACGACCACCCTTCCATCTTAGATACAAATATTAGCCGTCCAAGGTCACCAAACAACACATGGATATTGTTAGAGCATTGCTCGGTCGAACTCGCATACGTTGTTATCCCAAGCATGTTTGTCAATGTTAGTGATCAAAACTATAAATCTTGATTTCTAGTCTACTATAGCTAAGTCTCGGAATAGGATAGAAAGTGTAGTTGAGCTCAAGGACTTCATGGCGATTCATCGTACAAGAAGATGAACTACTCAAGGAACCAGTGGAACTTCTCGACAAAAAGGTATGTGAAGACTTGAACTTATCTGTCACTCAAAAGTCTATCTACTCTATCTCCTACTTCTTGAGACAAAAAGTCGTATTCTATATATAGACTTAGATTATACACATTTGGTATTTCGAGCCGAGTATACCTCTCCTATCTATATCTCGAAATACGTGTTGGTAAGCGTTTCGCTTCGACCATGTTTATCTTTACCTAGTGACGAAATTCATGCTCTGTTTCAATCACTTTGAAAATTTCTTTGACGTGAAATGGTGTAACAACTGTATAACGTTCTCTAAGAATGTTTCAATGGTTGGAATGAGAGTTTAGATTACATAACCAATGATGGACATAAGTATTATTATGGAAACACATATGTGCAAAAGTCCTATTCCTTGAACCAAAGTTTGCGAACTTTGTTGATCAAGAGAACTCGTAAGAATGGCTTGTTGACAAGTACGCGAACTCAGTCCGCGAACTGCCGAACTTCTCTTCCCGAAAAATTCTGATGGAGTTGACAAATTTGTTACCTGAGTACCAGTCCGCGAACCGGCGGAAAGTATTTGCCGATATTTTCTGCTGGAGTTTGTAAACTCTGCCCGGTTGCTTAAGCCCGCGAACCTAGTTTGCGAACTTAAGAAGTTTATATATCTGAAGATGATTTCTGAACTTAAACTTATAAAGACTAAGGAATGCAAATTTCAAACCGTGGCTATAAAGTTCATGAACTGATTCAAGTGAATCAAATCATCTTGGCTTCAATTGTGTCTTGTGTCGTACATAAGATTTCCTTGCAATTGAAAAACTCTCTAACTAGTTCATTTGAGTCATTTGAACTAGTTATGGTGAAGAAGAATATGGTTGGTATGAAATGCTCATATGACTAACCTTTTGGTTAACTATTGTTGAACCAACAATGTACACGTTTGGGTACGGTTAACTAACCTAGAAGCGTGCATTTCATTTATGTATAACAAGCTAAGTTTTCGATCTAACGGTTGAGAAATATTAGCTTGAATCTAAATCAGGTTTTCATCTAACGGTGGATATTGATTTGAAAGACTATATAAGGAGACATCTATCAACTCTGCAAAACTAATTCCCACACTTCACGTCTGATACTAATTTGCGTGCTAGAGTTGTTTCTCCTTTAACCTTTGTTTTTTTTCTTCTAAAACCAGGTTAACGAATTAAATACTTCATTGGGATTGTGAACCCAGACCGATACTACTTTTATCGTAGTTGTGTGATCTGATATTGCATCTTCTATCGTACGAGTACAATCAGATTGATTGGCTTGAGATTAATATCTCCGATAGGCAAGATATAAAAACTAGTCACAAACATCTTCGTCTCATTTTGTGTGATTCAGCAACATCTTGTTTCGCTACCATATTATTAAGATTGTTTCAAGGTGATTGATTTATCTAGGTTGTTCTTCGGGAATATAAGATCGGATTATCAATTGGTTCCTGTTTACCTTGATTATTATCAAAAGACGGAACAAAAAACTCTAGGGTTTTTCTGTGGGAGACAGATTGATCCTTTGATAGACTTGTCTGTGTGAGACAGATTTTTTTATTGTTAAACCCTGCGATTTTGGGTCGTAGCAACTCTTAGATGTGGGTGAGATCAGCTAAGGGAATCAGGTGCGCAATATCCTGCTGGGATCATAGGCGTAGGGAGTACAACTGTACCTTGGATCAGTGGGAGACTGGTTGGGGTTCAACTACAGTCCAGTCTGAAGTTAGCTTGGAGTAGGCTAGTGTCTGTAGCGGCTTAATACAGTGTGTGTTCAATCTGTACTAGGTCACGGGGTTTTTCAGCATTTGCGGTTTCCTCGTTAACAAAATTTCTGGGGTTTGTGTTATTTCAGTTTCCGAATTATATTGTTTTATCTTTATAATTGAAATAATACAGGTTGTGCGTTAGATCATCAATTAGATTAATCCAACCTTTGGTTGTTGATTGTCATTGATTTATCATTGGATATTGGTCTTTGGTACAATCCAAGTTATTCCTTGTATTTGATTAGTACTCGCAGTTTCTGTTTGAGGAAATCAAATCAAGAGAGAGAGAGAGAGATATAAACTCGTTGATATACTTTTAATTGATTGAGTCTTGTTGATTCTCTTAAAAGTATATTCGAGTTTGTCCATACAGATTGCTAACCGAAATATTGGGTGGTGTTGTTAGACCCCCCCGTTTTTTAAAGTAAGTAATTCTGAGGCTGAGCGAAATGATGAAGATAATTCAGGAAAAAATTAATCATTTTTTGCTTACTGTAAATTCTTTTTCTGTCTCTTGTATATCTTCTCACTTTTTGGAATTTCTGCTTCAATGTACACCTTTTAAATATTAATTTTTGCTCCTTTAATATATGTTCCCTTTGTACATCTTTCTCACATATGCATGAGACTATCAAATGGGGAAAATAACATTCTTTTTATACTTGCATTCCCATTCTTGCCTCTGTTAGATGACACAGATTGATGGCTGATGAACAAAATATCGTTCCTTGCCTTAATTTACTATGCGAAGTTATTCGCAGCACACTTATTTACCTGCAAAACAAAGTTAGCATATATTTTGTTTCTCTCATGAGGTCTTATTTTTCCTTCCTAATTAGAGGTCTTATTTTTCCTTCCTTATTAAAGGTCTTACTTTGCCTCAAAATTTTATTTGCTTTTGTGCGACGAAATCGCACGAGTCTTTACACTGTAATGTATCGACCCATTGATCTCGCCTTATATTTTTCTTATATTATTACCTCTTCATGTTTCTTATGTGAATAAATATGAAAAGCCTTAATACTCCCGTGAGTAAAAAGCCTCATGACATTTACGTCTTTTGACACAATTCAGCTCCCTAATGGAGGGTGTCGTCCTTATCTTCCCCCTGGTTTCCCTTTCAAGGAAGCGTACCTATACTGGGTTAAGGTTGGCTCCTCCCATCCGGTAATACAACAACCAGTTGATTTCGCAATCTCTTGTCCCACCACCGATAGGGTTTATGGTTACGAGACTGCATCCTAAGTGGGGTATCTTCGGACCGTGTGCATCATATTCAGGACTTGTCAAGAGTGTCAAGGTACGCTCCAGACGCCTCAGGCACTATTGACTCAACCGTGTACCTCGGCGCCCTGATCGAGTTTCTGCACTCCTTAGGAATGATCTTATTACCCCAATCTTTCGATTTAGGTGTCTTTCCTGGATGGGTATTTTCATTTTTCTCACCCCAAATCTCCATGACTCAAGTTCCAGGGTCGATGTAGATTTCCCTTGATTCATGTTTTACCAGGTTTTCCCCGACTATGACATGCGATCGGTCTCACTTTTTGCCTCTTGCATTTATGCGAACTAGGTTGCACGCCACATTCGGATGCCTAGCCTCCTTAATTAGAGTTTTATTTATATTGCCTTCTATTAAGGTCTTACTTCAAGTTCATACATTTGGATTCTCTTGATAAGACATCATCATATGCAAATAAAATTTTTCATTCCCATTCTTATGCTCGAGTTATACAACTCTAGTACATAGAACTCTTATTAATTTCTTACTCATGAAGAAAAACATTTGCGCCTTTCGTATTATTCAATTTCTTCGTTCGTCTTTTGCATCTATTTAAGTTCGCAGATGCTCCTCAAAATATTAATTCGCATGATTTCACTAATCTCCCATGTGCGAGAAGCTTCGCATACTTCTAGAGAACATAACTTCTGCGTCTTCGTTCTTTCTCCTTCTTCAGAAGTACTCTCTCTGGTTCATTTAATATTATTATTTGCAGAAGGTTCTACCTCAGTACCCTGCTTATCTGATTTTCCAATTGTAGACACCACATCCACCATTAATCTTTCACTTCTTTGACTATTTTTAACATTCTTCTTCCAATTTCTTCGCTTGCATTCTCGCTCTTCACACTTGTCAATATCAATTTCCAGACAGTTTCTACCTTCATTAGTATCTCCTCTTATTATTCCAAGACCTTGGGGTAAAGGAAATTTTATGCATTAATGAAATGTCGAAGCCACACCCAAGATACTATGCATCCATGGTCTCCCAATAAGAGCATTATAGGGAGACTCTATATCAACAACACAGAATACAATTTATGTTGGAAGATTTTGTATAAGAATTCGCATTCTCACTTCTCCCTTTGGCTTATTCGCAGCACCATTAAAGCCGTAAATTTTATAAGTTTAAGGAATTAATTTCTCATCTCTTCCACCCATAGTCTTGTATGTATGATAAAAGAGGATATCAACAGAACTCCCAGGATCTATGAGTATTCTGTTTATATCCCAAGTATTCGCTTCATCTTCTTCATCATCTTCTACTTTTGCTTTCGGGTTAATCCCTAACTTCACCACTAATGGACATTCATGTGGTTCTCCTTCTCATGGTGTTTCTTCTGCACTGAATGGAATAGTTTTCTTTTGCCAATCCTTAAGTGGTGATGCCTTCACAAGGTTAAAGATCTCTCTTCCATGACTATCTCTCGCATGCACCCGACTTAAGATTTTGTCATGATAGTCTTCTATATTCTTGAATGAATGTATAATATAATTACAGTATAAGTTTTTCTCCTTCGCACCAACTTCAATTACATATGTATTCTTTCCTTTATATGCACCATATGCATTTCCTCCTGGTGGCGGTGGCGGTGGTAAATTCTGTGGCTGCTTTGCTAAGAAGTGATCCAGTTTTCCTTGTTCAATCATTCACAATATGATTTTCCTCATATTCCTTCAATTATTTGTTGTGTGACCATGGAAGCGATGGTATACACAGAATTCTTTGCTCCTTCTCCCAGGTGGTGGCTCATCTCCTATATTATGTGGTTCATGAATTTCTTCCATTAATATAACAGCCTCCCAGATTTTTTTCACTATAGTATTCAACTTTGACAAGTTTATCTGTTCCCACACAACCTTTCCAGTTCCTTGTCTTTTATTATAATATGGTTGTTGGCCCCCGTAACCTTCTGGTGGATTGTCCACTCTTTGAATCTTATTATTTCCTCTGCGGTCTTGAAATTCCTTTTCTTTGTATTCACTTTCGAATTCTTCTTTATCCGCACTACCCATTGCTACCAGCTTTTGTTCCACATCCTTAACGTTCTTTCCTTGGTTTCCTTGAGATGCACTCGCAACCGCATTTGTCATTCTTGGGAGAAAACTTGGATTCCCATTATTCGCGTTGGGTATCGCAACCGGGTAAGATTCGATTTCTCTCTACTTCTCCTCAAGTGCTATATATTCCTCTTGAAACTCGCGCACCTCTGACATTGTTATGGTGTCTTTTATCCTGAAGATTTGTGTATATAATAAATATGTAGGAAAAAGATCATTGATAAAAGCTAATATAAGATTTAGTTCATATACACTTCTTGCCATTTCACTACATATGGTTCTCCAACGTGTGGTTAGATGAAGCAAACTCTCACTGATCCTTCTGCGAAGTCCAAAGGCTGTCTTAATCCCGGGTCTTAAATATTATTACTGATATATTTTCCCAAAAAGACGTTCTGTAAATGAATAAATGATCTAATGGTTCCTACTAACAACCATTCAAACCATAGCAAGGCTTCCCCTGTCAAGCTGGCAGGGAAGTACTTACACAACACTGCATCATTTTCTTCCCATTGCAACAGAAATCGACTGTAAGCTTTAATGTGTTGTACTGCACATGTAATTTCATCAAATATACTTGTGAATACTGGTAAATTGCATTTAGGTGGTATTATTTCACTTTGGATTTTCCTCGAAAAGAGTGTGTTCCCAGCTTCCTCCACTGCTTCTTCTAACTGTCCCCTTCCGCCATTCCTTCGCACAGTCATCATTTCTATTAGCTCAACCATTTCTCTAAGAATTTCTTCACTCATAGTTTGATCTAAATCCTGCCGCATTTGTCTTTTTAATCTTGCTTGCCTCAACCTATTTTCATGATTATTCTGTCGCATGGCTTCTTGGATCTCTCTCTCTCTCTCTTCAACTTCTACTCTTCTTCGCCTATTCCTTTCTATTTCACCCTCATGCGTTCACGACTAGCATCATGTCTTCCATCCTCTTCTTTGCGTGCATATTGATCTCTCAATATTTCTCTGTCATGCATTAGAATTATCCCTTGTTCTGGATCATTTTCTTCATCATTATTTGACTCATAGCGTGTGCGATGTTGTTCACCTAGATTTTGACGTATTTTATTCCTTTGGCCTTCTTGTTGGTGATGATGCTCATGTGGTTGTCCGTATCGATCATATTCTATGCGTCTCTCCTCGCGTTGATCTTTTAAGTTATCACCTACCTGTAAGTTCTCATCAATATCATCTAAAGGTTGTTCTCTCCTAGCACCTCCTTGGTTGGATTGACTTCGTCTTGATGAACTTCTGCTTGTCCTAGATCTTGATCGTGTAGCGCTTCTTGATCTATGTTCTTGTAATCTAAGGTTCTCTTCTCTCAGATATTTATTCTGACGTATCAAGTTAGCATGCTCTTCCTCTTCTCTTCGTCGTTGTGCAATCAATCTTTGTTTAAGTTCTGCAATTATCATAGTTTCTTCGTTTCCTTCAATCCTTCCTGCCTATCCAGTTCTTTGTTCCTCTTCTTTGGTACGATTCGTTCGTGCGGTATGAATACTCACTCGATCATAATCAATATCATTATTCTGTTCTTGTGTACGCTGAGGTCTAATTGGAGATGCATTTCTTTTATTTTCTCTTTCTCCTATCTCTGGTTGTTCAGGAATTTCAACTCTTCTTGTTTCAGAAATTCTTGTACTCCTCCTTGATGTCTCCGTTTGTTCAGCAGTAGATCCAATTCGTACCATCTCTACTTTTTTGTATTAACAAATGAAAAGCTATTTTAAGATGAGTTGAAAGATTCTAACGATGAAAATCTCAATTATTTAAACAAAAAGATTAGATCTAAAATTAAGTAAACTTGATTTCTAAGAAAATTCACCAACAGGATATGTTACTCATTCCATTTTTCTAGCACCAGATATAGTTGCATGAAATCCTACAACCACACTTGTATAAGAATATGAACAATATACTAATAAATCATGGTGAAGATCATTCGTTTATTAATTGAAATCTTAAATTGGATACAAGATAATACAAAGGTTTTACTTGCTCTCCATATAAACTTTCTCTCTCTTAATTTATTGTCTAACACACACTAAGAGATGCCTCATTACGTGACATCCCTTCCCTTTATATAGGATACTTACATAGTGGATGACAGCTAATAGATCCTTTATTTTCGGAATCACTGTGTGTTACAATCGCTCATGTACATTCACTGAGATTCGCACACTCTACACTTCGCATAGATCTTCATACTTTACTCGTGATTATGCTGACATTATCAAATATGTCATCTCCATTTTACTATGTGCGATAATCTTCGCTTATATTACATGACCTTTACTTCGCATACGTAATGAATGTGCGATATTTCACTCCTACACCCTTGATCATACCTCTCTCTCCCAATAACAAAAGTCAGTCATTAAATTCACAATGTCTATAAACGGAAAACGTTCCCTTATTTACTAGCGTGGTAATAGGGTGCCAATTTACTTGAGGACCCTATAAGACAAAACATCTGTCATTTTCAGATAAGTACACCCCATAGTATGGTGCCCCTGCTAGAAATGTTGGTTATTCTTCCTTATCAATAACCTAAAAACTCAATCGCATCTCTTACTCCAGAATAAAAGTAACACTTGTGGAGCTTATCCTTCCTCGTATTGGCTGGTGAGCGTAACCGCGTGTTCTCATTATATCGGAGAAAGACCACTCGTATTCGTTAGATGAAATTTCGTAAAATATGGTGTGTTAATCGGACATCGTGCGGTGTAGATTGGGTAGCTGGTTGTTACACACCCGACAGACGATCCTCATTATTTGATATATCTAACCGCTAGATAACCAAGATCTTTAATTGGACGACCTAAAATTATTGCATATAATTACACCTAGTTTCCATGATTTATTTAAAATCATCACCGTCGAATTTTTTCTAATAGAATTACTATATTAATTTCGCGTATTTATGATAAAAATCCAAAAAATAATAAAAAAACTACTGTATTAATTTCGGACATTTATGATAAAAATCCAAAAAATCGAGTACACATATTTTTGGGGTAAAAAAAATCAGATTTATATTTTTGGATCATTCGTAAGATAAAAAATCTAAAAAAAACTATATTAATTTCAAGTAATAATGATAAAAATCCAAAAGATAATTAAAAAAAATACTATATTAACTTCCGACTTTCCGGAAAATCTAAGCATCTTTATGGAGTAAAAAAATCAAAATTTATATTTTGTGGATCATTGTAGGGTAAAAAAATCTAAAAATTACTATATTAATTTTGATTATTTCCAGAAAAATAAAAATTATATTAATTTTGGGTAATCATGACAGAAAATCCAGAAAATCGAGTAAACATATTTACGGGGTAAAAAAATCTCATTTATATTTTTTGGATCGTTTGTATATAAAAAATCTAAAAACTACTATATTAGTTACTACCCTAAATTAATATGTATATTTTCGAGTATCTAAAAAATACCAGATTTGTAATTATAATTTTTAAAATAATTATATTGGGTAAAAATATTTAAATTAGTATTTATATAATCTTTGATATCTAAAATAATTAATGAGCCAAAATTTTCGAAATAATTTAAGGTAAAAGGATTTTTGCAAATTCGCTTGGGGTAAAAAAGCCTTTGACGGTTTGCTTAAATATTTAGTAGGGTAAGTAAATTTTCTATTAACCTAAACTTAAAGAATTATTAGTTTAGTAAGAGATATCTTTTTGATATTATTTTTGGAGTTAGTTTAGATAATTTTAGGTAAAAAAATGTATTTTCCCTTTAATTGTATAAGTAAAAGAAAAACATTATAAGAGGTTGGATGGGAGTCCCGCCATAAGCTGAGCTCCAACACCCTTTTGAATAGCCATCCCTATTCTATGAAAAAGAAAATTGTCAGAACCAGTATTTGACATATTATTCAACAAACAATTCTTCAACCTTTTCAAAAAGAGGGCGCAGTTGGGGGATACTTATATTGATTGGGGATAGAGGAAAAGGACAAAAACGGGATATAAATAGTAAATCATAGTTACCCCTTATCCATATATTTTAACTAATTCCTAATTTATCCCTCACTAATCATGTTTAGTGGTTAAATATAATTATGTGAGTTAATAGATTAGATTGATAATCATTACAATAAATCATTATCATTGAATTTGTTGATGCAACAACATTAAATCAAGATATTTATGATCATGAAGGTTTAGGTCAAGAACCAACCTAGGAAAGTAAACAAGTTGAATATACAAGTGTTCCAATTAGTCATATATAGGTATTAATGTATTAAAATTTGATTTTTTTTCATTGAATACGCCATTGTTACGCCTGAAAAACTCAGTGCCGGCATGGTAAAAGTATGAATACCATGCTGGCAGGGAGAAAATCGGCATGGTATTCATACTTTCACCATGCCGATACACAATATCCCCCAATTTTGAAATTGTAAGTACACTCCCGGCACAAAAAGTACATTATCGAGCATGTCAGTAGTAATGCCGACATGGTCGATTCTCAAGTGTACTATGCCGGTTTGAGGACAAAAACATACAAAAAATCTGTCTGAAATAACAAGTATCGGCATGGTATTCATCCTAAAAACCATGCCGGCGCCAGATATCGGCATGGTATTCATCATAAAAACCATGTTGACACAAAAAACAGTAGGGTATTCATCATGAACACAAGCCAAGAGTGTATTGAAACTGAAACAAAAAAGTTTATGTTATGATTCTAACCCAAACGAAGTTTTAAAACAACAACAACACTTTAAATATGAATGGGTATCATGTATCTTCTCAATGAAGCCATTTCTTCTTCTTCTTCTTCTTCTTCTTGCTCAACAACAATTCAATTTAACTTATGTTTAAGAACTTGTTAGGATTTGATATTGATTTTCATTTTTAGTGTTAAATTTTAATTTAGATGGAAAGGTAGTTTAGTACTTGCACCCCCAAAAAACACCCCTTAACGGACACTATTGGATGGGTTAGTAATTCATATCCCCTAATTAATACAAGTGTTCCCCAATTGCGCGTTCTTCAAAAAGATAATAGTATCTTCACCAAGCTCCCCTAAAATCGTAAAAAAATTGTAAAAGTAAATAAAAAGAAGTACTATCGTTGACAAACACTATGGTTTGCTTAAATTTAGTAAAATTTGCTTTGAAATTTGGATATATATTTTAAGTTCAAATTTGGATAGATATTATGTTCAAATTTGGGATTTCGTTGCTAAAGTTTCACAATTCCTTTGTTTTAGGCATACAATAAAACGTATTATAAAAAAATACTGGATGTATTTAGATATATATTTAAGATATTTAAAAGAAAATGAAAAGGCTAGAAGAAAACTTTACTAAACAAAATCCTACTTTTTTTTCCTTAATATCATTAATTCCATAAATAAATAAATAAAAGTAGAAATAAAATAAAAATTAGTATTTCTAAACGGTAAAAGATGCTCAATATTTTATGCCCAAAAATATTACAATAATCAAATGCAGCTACCTAAAATATAGAAGAATGATATCATTTCCTAACAAAAGAAAACTTTATGCAAAGGAACTTTTGAGTTTCACATCTCTATATATATTTATATAGCAAAAGCAGTACGTCTCACTGTTTGCCTGCTGTTTTTTTCTTTTGTTTGGTTTCTTAGAATCCAAGTGTACTATTTACTTTATTTTTTTTGTCTAGAATTTAGGTTTTTATAATTTAATTTATATTTTTGATATTTTTTGCATGTACTGATGGCTACAGCGATTGAAGTTCGTGAGTGTTGATGTTGCTGGTATTTTGAACTTCATGTTATAAATAATAAACTCGCTTAAGATATACAATTCTTAAATAATTCTTTTTGTTTTGTTGTTTTGAGGATTTTTTTGTTGATTTTTTTTAATTCTAGGTGTTCCTGACCTCTTTACGATTGTTAACGGGTGAAGATGATGTGGTGCATACACCGATGGAGTTAGGATTCATGAAAAAATTTATTCTTTGGTCACAAAAGAATATTTTCTGTGGAGTCCTGGTGATATATTGTTAAAAACAAAAATAATGTTTGGTCGCGAAACGATGTTTTCTTGGTGGAGGTCAGGTACTATAGTTCGTCGCATTCGAAATGACATTTTGTATGCGGGAATGGACTAAGCTCCAAAGTGTTCTGGACCTGATATGGGGCAGCATGTAGAAAATAGTCCAGATGTTGTGGTTTACATTAGAAGTGGTGATGATTAACCCAATTCCCGATTTATTTATTTTTTGTTTCTTACTTTTTACTTATATTTTTTTCTTTTTTTTTGTTATTGTAGGAATGGAAAACCCTACACGATAATAGGGTCACCAGTAAAAGTCTTCGACTATCGATATTTCCTAATTAAATTAATACCAAAATTATCCTTCATAATTAAGTTTATAATGACTAGTCAGTGTAATCATTAGTTAGTATAATTAAAATTCAGTTAATTATTGATTAGTATAAGATAAAATCAATATTATTTTTCTTAAAGTTAAGTTATTGAAAGGGAAGAAGAAGGAGATTATAAGAGTTGGAAAAACTAAACTATTTATTTATTTTTTGAATCCGAACCTTTAAAACACCCAAGCATACTTCGATTTTAGTTTTTTGTTGCTTGAATTGGCCAAAATTTTCTGAAAATAAGAAATTTTATAGCTTGAATTGGGTTAAGTCAAACAAGTTCGGCTACAAGATCTGATGAACAGGTAGCCGAACTTATTTGGAAGTGTAGTTTCAGCTACTTTTCCTTAAGACGCGGGTAGCCGAACTCGCTTTTAATGGAGGTTTTGATGAGTTCGGCTAACAGGTTTCGGGACAGGTAACCGAACTTTTATTCTAGAGTATACAGAGTAATGTTCGGTTTCCAACATTAATTTTCGATTAAACCGAACTTAAAATCAGAGTGAAGTTCAGTTAGGAGAAAAAATTCTCAAATAAACTGAACTCAACATATGTATTTGTATAGTAGAGTTCGGTTAATTTTTTTTTTGCGAACCAACCGAACTCAACATATTGATTTTCATAGAAGGGTTCAGTTAGCAAAAAAGAATTGCGTACCAACCAGACTCAGCATTTGTTGTTCTAATACAAGTGCTTGGTTAAAAGAAAACATTTTCCAATTAACCTAACCAACCGAACACAATATATTGGTTTTCATAAAGGAGTTGGGTTAAATTTTTTTTTTGCAAACCAACCAAACTCGGAGTTCGGTACGAAAAAATAAATTCATGATAACCGAAGTGTTCTTCATGTTCTTGGTTTCAGAATATTCGGTTAGCGAACTAGGTTTTTTTTAAACAGTCCTAATCGAACATGCCACTGTAACTTCCATTGAAACCATATTTTCATGATTTTTGCTCAATTTTCTCGATGAAAAACGAATTAAAAGTGATGGCTTTTTCAATTGTACAAGAAACTGTTAGAGCATTGCTCGGTCGAACTCGCATGCGTTGCTATCTCAAGCATGTTTGTCAATGTTAGTGATCAAAACTATAAGTCTTGATTTCTAGTCTACCATAGCTGAGTCTCGGACTAGGATATAAAGTATAGTTGATCTCAAGGACTTCATGGAGATTCATCATACAAGAATAAGAACTACTCAAGGAACCGGTGGAACTTCTCTACCAAAAGGTATGTGAATACTTGAACTTATCTGTCACTCAAAAGTCTGTCTACTCAATCTCCTACTTCTTGAGACAAAAAGTCGTATGCTATATATAGAATTAGATTATACACATTTGGTATTTCGAGCCGAGTATACCTCGCCTATTGATATCTCGAAATATGTGTTGGTAAGTGTTTCACTTCGACCATGTTTATCTTTGCCTAGTGACGAAAGTCATGATATGTTTCAATCACTTTGAAAATTGTTTGACGAAAAATGGTGCAACAACTATATAACATCCTCTAAGAATGTTTCAATGGTTGGAATGAGAGTTTAAATTACATAAAAAATGATGGACATAAGTATTGTTGTGGAAACACATATGTGCAAGTCCTATTCCTTGAACCAAAGTTTGCGAACTTTGTTGATCAAGAGAAACCGGAAGAATGGCTTGTTGCCAAGTCCGCAAACTCAATCCACGAACTGCCGAACATCTCATCCCGAGAAATTTTGCTGGAGTTGACAAACTTGTTCCGTGAGTACCTGCACCCGAACCTAGTCCGTGAATCCAGTCCGCGAACCGGCGGAAAGTCTTTGCCGAGATTTTATGCTGGAGTGTGTAAACTCTGCCCGGTTGCTTAAGTCCACGAACCTAGTGTGCGAACTTAAGAAGGTTATATATATGAAGATGATTTCTGAACTTAAAATTATAAAGACTAAGGAATGAAAATTGAAAACCGTGGCTATAAAGTTCATGAACTGATTCAAGTGAATCAAATCATCTTGGCTTCAATTGTGTCTTGTGTAGTACATAAGATTTCCTTGCAATTGAACAACTCTCTAACTAGTTCATTTGAGTAACTTGAACAGTTATGGTGAAGAAGAATATGGTTGGCATGAAATGCACATATGGGTTACCTTTTGGTTAACCATTGTTGAACCAATAATGTACACGTTTGGGTACGCTTAACAAACCTAGCAGCATACATTTCATTTGTGTATAACAAGCTAATTTTTCGATCTAACGGTTGAGAAATATTAGCTTGAATCTAAATTAGATTTTCATATAGCGGTGGATATTGTTTGCTTTGTGACCAAGGCGAAACCCTGATTTGAAAGACTATATAAGGGGACATCTAGCAACTCTGCACAACTAATCTCCACACCTCATGTGTGATACTGGTTTGCGTGCTAGAGTCGTTTCTCCTTTAACCTTTGGTTTTCTTCTTCTAAAACCATATTAACGACTTAAATACTTCATTGGGATTGTGAAGCCCGACCGATACTACTTTTATCATAGTTGTGTGATCTGATCTTGCATCTTCTATCGTACGAGTACAATCAGATTGATTGGCTTGAGATTAATATCTCCGATAGGCAAGATATAAAAAGTAGTCACAAACATCTTCGTCTCATTGTTTGTGATTCCGCAACATCTTGTTTCGCTACCATACGATTAAGATTGTTGTGAGGTAATTGATTTATCTAGGCTGTTCTTCGGGAATATAAAACCAGATTATCAATTGGTTCCTGTTCACCTTGATTATTATCAAAAGACAAAACAAAAACTTTAAGTTTTTTCTGTGGGATACAGATTGATCCTTTGATAGACTTGTATGTGTGAGACAAATTTGTTTATTGTTAAATCCTGCGATTTTGGGTCGTAGCGACTCTTAGTTGTGGGTGAGATCAGCTAAGGGAATCAAGTTCGCAGTATCTTGCTGGGATCAGAGGCATAGGGATTACAATTGTACCTTGGATCAGTGAGAGACTGATTGAGGTTCAACTACAGTCCAGTCCGAAGTTAGCTTAGAGTAGGCTAGTGTTTGTGGCGGCTTAATACAGTGTGTGTTCAATCTGGACTAGGTCCCGGGGTTTTTCTGTATTTGCGGTTTCGTCGTTAACAAAATTTCTGGTGTCCGTGCTATTTCAGTTTCCGCATTATATTGTTTTATCTTTATAATTGAAACCAACCTTTTGTTGTTGATTGTCAAAATTTCTGGTGTACGTTAGATCATCAATTAGAGTAATCCAACCTTTTGTTGTTGATTGTCATTGATTGATCCTTGGATATTGGTCTTTGGTACCATCCAAGTTATTCCTTGTATTTGATTAGTACTCGCAGTTTCTATTTGAGGAAATCAAATCAAGAGAGAGAGATATAAACTCATTTATATACTTTTAATTGATTGAGTCTTGTTGATTCTCTTAAAAGTATATTCGAGTTTGTCCATACAGATTGCTAACCGAAATATTGGGTGGTGTTGTTATACCCCCGCTTTTTCAATTGGTATCAGAGCATGCAAACACGTTAAAGACCTTATAAGTCTGTGTTTGTAGTGATTTGATTATGGACGAGTCTGTCTCTAATAACGTACCAGTTCAGAAATTACCAGATGATTCTAAAAGCTTGGATTCACGTGAGAGAACTATCACATATAAGTCAATATCTAAACATTCTCTTGATGTAAAAACTGTTGATTGGGAAACTCTCCTAGAAGAACAGTTGGATGAACTTTTTGATGAAGATGATTCAGATATTGATAGAGATGTTGATGAGGAAGTCTCAGAGTATGTTAAGTTTTTGGATTCGTGGAAGATGAAGAAGATTACAACTTCTCATGTATCACCTCTTCTGACTCTTCTCTGTCAAGAAAACAAGAAATTGAGAAGATGTTACGCAGGTGTTTACTTTTCGAATCGATCCTAAAGGATTCTGAGGAAAACCTACGTATGAAGTCACTTGAATGTGATAATCTTTATCAAAAGTACTTTTTGTTGGAAGAGAAACTTGCAGAATCTGAAGCAAAGTTTAACTGTCAACAAATTAGTTTTGATGACAGAGAAAGTGCTTGTCTCGCTCGAGAAAAATGCCTTAAGGATGATTTAGCTGCTGCTATTGATAAAATCAATATGTTGGAAGATGACTTGAAAAAGTTCAATACTAGTTCAAGCAAATTAACCACTATGCTAGGAGCAAGTAAAAATCATCGTGATACACGAAGATTGGACTATAAGGGAATAAATGCTCAAAGTATTAGCAAAGAGGTAAAAACTTTCAAGGCTAATGATTCTTCTCAACAAAAGGTTTCCACTGATGGCAAAAGTGAAACACCTTCACCAGCAATTAAGGTTCGAAAGAGCAAAGAATATCAACCTCCAAAGTCAGCACATACAGATCGAGGTAAGAACATTCCTTATGTTTTCCACTATTGCGGAAATAAAGGTCACCTGGAAAGGAGATGCCGTTTTCGTATAAGGAATAAGAAACTTCATGATGTTCTTTTTTGGGCATCACAAGAAGTTGTGAAACCAAGATCATATGCTAAGGCTAATCCCCTTAACATTACAGGTTGTAACTTTCTAACCTCTAGGCAAAGGAATCGTTTCTGTGATAAACCTAGATTTGCCTATAAACATTATAGGAAGCCTTTTCACAATCGTAATGGTTATAAAAAGGATAACTTCGTAAAGAAGAAGACAAGATCTGATGCTCCCAATTGGAGAAAGACTAACTTGCAGAAGAATAGTCAATCCAATTCTCTTACGAGAAATTTTGAAGAGAGTAATGGGAAGAAGGTTCTGGTTGTTCCTAAACGCACTCAGAAGTGGGTACCAAATAAATCTAATGATGCTTTGAGTGTGAAAAGTAATGATCTTCCAGAAAATTCCATGACTATGGAGAAGGCAGCATCCATGATGTTGGAACTTAACAAGTTTTTTGGAAAAATGGAATTGGATGTGATAGGATCTAAAAGTGATCCCTTTCATGATAATACAAAGGTCAATTGTGGTGAATAAGACATTTTTCACTCCAACACAACTTGATTGTGTTGTAAGTGCATCCCCACCAAGGAATGCCCTGCTACGTATACGGTGAGGGAAGCACGAAAATTGGGGCGCACAGATTATGTTCGGCAAGGCTGTAGAATTCAATTGGATTCATCTAAAAAGGTATGTCTATAAACTTGAGAAAGATTTGTACTTTAATTTGTTTAAAGAACTTATAATGATTCACGTACCTTTCTTATCGTTCTTTTATACCTAACTTGATCTGTGTTTAAGGTTCTTAAACGCTTAGGTTTGAAAATAGTAGTTCGGGATGTTTGGACCTCATGGTACACCTACAAGGTATGCATAACATATTTTAAAATCAAAATCCAGGGGTTTAAGTTCGCGGACTTTAAAATTCGTTTGCAAACCCGTATGCATACTTGACGTCGATATTCGGTAAACTTGTTTTGGCCATAACTTCGTCGTCCGAACTCGGAATGACCTCATTCTTTTTGAATTCTCTTCCTATTTGAATTCTCTTCAGAATGAATATGAGAATTATTGTATTTGAGATTTGTCCTGTCTCTTGTTTTTGAGTGTTTTGCTCAGTTTCGTTGCACTTTTTCCACTTCTCTTGGACTTGGCACTTGTATTCTTGGAGTACTACTCTTCTAAGCTCATTGTATCTTTTTTTATAAGAATGTTGTTGGTGAATCACAAAGAAGGAAGTTCAATAACAGGAAGGATTATGCATTACTATGGGATTCTTGAATGTTCACAATCATCTTATGTGAATTGTAGTGCATGGTCGTTAATGACTTTGTATGTTCTTCTTTGTTAAGAAAATCTGTTTATACGCCTTTGGTAGATATTCTTGGTGTAAATCCGGGCGAAAAAGATTAAATCTACCCTCAAAGGACAAATCATCTTATATGTGCATTACGAGTTGGTCCTGATGCCTAGGAAACCTCTTATGAAAATTTATTCTTCTTTTGAGAAGGATTACTAGAGTTTGGAATATCCATTATTGTGATTACATATAGATATGTCCAACGTTTTCATCTTCATGTTTTTAGATTTATTGGTTTAAATTCTAAATTTATTTGGAAGATGATCTTTGCAGTATTTAATCTTTATGATTTGTTATATTGTAATTTGTTATGGGATATTAGTATTTACGTCCGTGAACTATGTTGTCCCATATTTTGTCAAAAGTAAAGTCGTTCATGATTGGTATTCATGTATTTATTTAAGGATGAATAAAATTTTGACATATACAAAAGTTAAGCCTATATTGTCAATTCTTTAATGGAAGATAGGTTAAAATCTTTTGTGTTCAAGGATTATGTCCATTAAAAATCGTTATGAAAATAGTGATGGAAGACAGAATGAATCATTGTGTATTCCACAATATTGATCTTCACTGATCCATATTTTATGTAATAGTGTGAGGCTCCTTAATGTGTCTTATGTTGAGCACGATACAACCAAGTTGATTAATTTTTGATTAGCTTTGTTGGTTGTTCCGTAAGGTACTTTATGTTGAGCATTCTTGAACTAAATTAATCATCTTGTTTGGTTATTTAGTTATTTCTCCATAATTCTTTTTATGTCGAGCAAAATAAATGACAATTAAATTGATTACTTTTGTAATTAGTTTGATTGTATATTTCAATTAGATTAATTATGGGTTCTCTTGTAATTAATCTAGTTGAGTAATTTCATACTCCATAAGATTCCTCTTATGTTGAGTATATGAACGACTATACTATTCATTTTTTGATGAGTATGTTAGTCGTATGCTCCGTAAGTTCTCTTATGTCGAGCATAATCAATTAAGTTGATCAATTTTGTGTTTAATTTGATTGCGTATTCCGATTAAATTAATCATGGGTTTACTTGTGATTAATTTGATTGAGATTTTGGATATAGAAAATCATTCTCATGGTTTTTAGTGTCCAATAAAAATCCTTTTTTTCTTTTGAAATTAAGGCCGTGATAGACGCATTTATGTGTCTAATATAGCTCATTTGTATATATTGTTAGTG
This sequence comes from Papaver somniferum, assembly GCF_003573695.1. NCBI lineage: Eukaryota > Viridiplantae > Streptophyta > Magnoliopsida > Ranunculales > Papaveraceae > Papaver > Papaver somniferum. The sequence continues at coordinate 4,059,042 of NW_020631041.1, forward strand.
CTCAATTTTGTACTTATTTGGTTATTTTATTTATTTGTAGGTGTTTTTAGAAGAATAAGGATTTGCGGCGAAATTGGCTGAAAATGCGGCGTTTGGACCTCCGTTGATAGAGTACCGGAAGCGCCCCAGAAGTGTACCGGAAGTACCCCAGAAATACCCCGGAGGAACCCCGGAAAAAGTGCGGAAAATGCCCCAGAGGACACTTGCTATACGGATCCTTGATTTTGGATAAGGGGTAACCTAATTACTAAGGGGTGACCCATTTCCAGGCAGCTGCTAAAGGGAGACCAGCCACAGATAAGGGGAGATCAACTTCTCAAATTTAAAAGCAAATTTTGGCGGGAAAATGCATGCATCGTCTGGCAGATTTTGGTTCGATTATTGGAGGAGTTTTAATGCGATTAAACACCGGAAATCAGTTGGGATAATCCTGTTAGACCTAAACAGACCCTATGCAAGTGATTGGGCTGATCGAATTGGGCTGGAATGGCCGTGAGAAGCGATCAAAGTCCAAACAGAATATGTGTTCTCTGTGAAGTTTTCAAATATATTTAGAGATTCTGGGAGAGTTTTACGTTGAAGTAAAGTGTATCTAGTCTTGTTTAAGGATTAGGAGAATTTTGGAGCGTAAGAAATTGCCAGAAGACGCGTACAAAGCAACAGAAAAGAGATTTCTCTCTCAACTGCACGTGAAGAAAAAAGGGAGATAAACTCGGATTTAATCGAGTTATTTGGACCCTATTGGTATATAAAGGCTGGTGGGAAGTGAGAGAAAGTTTATCAAGAGTTAGGGGTCGATTGGGAGGCCAGCAGGGAGGCGCAGGAGGAGTTGCAGGAATTGTACCTGCTGCTGCTGCTGCCATTAACAAACCTTGAAGAACACGAAGAACAGACTGCTCAGAGCAGTCTTATTTTCTGCAGCGTCAACAGCAGCAGCTGGGTGTCGTTGTTTTACTGCATCTCACTGGTATCGTTTCTTTCTGGACGAATTTTGTGGGTCTCAGAACCACTGTTTTATATTTTTCACTCTTTTAATCATATTTTGAGCATCAAGTATGTATTTTGAGAACATGATTATTATGAGTAGCTAAACCCCAATACTGGGATGATGGAGGAAACCATTCTTTATGCATGAGTAATTTTATTTAATTCTTTTATGACTATTTGCACTATTATGAATGGAATTATGAATTTTATTGATTATTTGTGATTTTGTCTGATGATGTATGCTTAATCCATGAGATTCTTGATGCATCATGCTTATGATTTACATATAATACTTACAAAATCTATTTTTGGCAAAGTAAGAGTCGATTTTGTTATCAATATAGCTTTAATTGTCTAGAATTAATAATTGAATCGCATGAGTATAAGAATTGGTGAAATCCTGAGTCCGGTTCTCTTGATCCTGTGACAATTTTGTATATATTTTGTTTTTAAATCTATTCAAGTCCGAGCATCGAATCCGTATTTACCGCAAATCGAATTACTACAACAAAATGGCGCCGCCGACGCGGACTTGTATATAGATTTGTTTTTAGGTTTAATTTTTTTTTTATTTATTTATTATTATTTGTTCCTTTTTACGTTTCTTTTTGTGTCTTTGATTTACAGGTTCGAAGTGGAATACTAAGGACTTGGGAACAAAAAGCTTAAAGTAAAAGCTAAAAGCTAAAAAGAAAAAAAAAGACATAATTTTTTTTAGGATTTAATTTTATTTATTTTATTTTTATTATTATTTTTTTTTGTATATAGCTTTTATATTATTTTTTTAGAATTTGTAAATAGGCTTTATTTTTCATAATTTTTGTAATTTTTGGACTTTTTATTTGGACTTTATTCTGGACTTTGGACATTATTTTTAAAAACCCTACGGAAGGGTTATAAATTAAAAAAAAATTAAATACAAACTGTTTGCAGGGAAGGACGACGATTACTATATCGTCTCGGCCCCTCGGGTTCGCACACGGCATAGGAGTCGTGGCCCGAGTCGACAACAACGGTTCATCGCCCGTCTGGTACGGGAGGTAAGTCCAACGAAACACCCGCGAATCTCCTGCAAGCGGGTTACTGTCTGCCTTAAGGTGATAATTGTTTGAGGACGAACCGGACTGTTTTTAATTTCCTAGTAAAGGGCAAGGCCTGGCCAAATCAAGATAAGGACTCGGATTTCATCACCGTTTCCTTCTTGCCCGCCTTAGGAAAACGAAACCAAACGCGAACCTAAGCCTAAAATTTTGAATAGAACGAGACCAATAGGGTAACGAGCTTAATAGGAAACTCGTTCGAAAAATATTGGTTGCTCTTTAAGCACATTTCAAAGTTCATGATGGTTTCTGTGAGTTGAATGCGTGACTGCGCCGCCTTGTGATAGCGGTGAGGCCTTGGGTATCAAAGCTCCACTGAGCTTCCCTCGCCTCGATTCAACTTACATTAGCTCGGATTGATTCCAGAGGGGTGTGCTCAAATTGTAACGAATTCCTTTTCGAAGGAATAGAAGCTGGTCTAGAAAACAATCTAAGTGGAGCCATCATGCTTTTTGTTTGCTAGAAATATTTAGGTTTGTTTTGGTGGAGTCGAGTCGGCCTTGTTTGTGATTGTGTAGAATTCCCTGCAATTAAGAATGTCGAACTGGTATGATAGAAGCCAATACAATGAATATCGACCTGAATTTGAATATGGACATCATCAGTATTATGACCATAGTGAGAATAGTGGTTGGGGACGCCAACCTTTTCAAGGTTATGGTTCATACCATGGTGATCCCAATTACTATCCGCACGCGCATCAGTCATACGAGCAAGAAGATTATAGTACTAGTTCTTCGTCTCTAGAGGATACAATCAAACTATTGAAAAGTAGTCCTTATTATGATCCTTCAGTTCCTATTCCTTCTCTAGAAGAGACTCTTAGGAATTTAGCTGAGTCATCACGTCAGTTAGCTGAATCGACGTATAAATTAGATGAGGTGAATAACGTAGATATGGACGAAAGAACTGCAACAACAACTGAATCTGTAGAAGATATCCTCAATAGATTAACTCAAAACTTAGATCCTACACTAAGGGAGCTTTCTTTGGAAGAGACCCTTGAGAGGATAGCTGAGTCGACACGTAGACTTGAGTTAGAGACGAACGAAAGTATTGCTCGAAATAACTTGAATTGCCAATATAGTGTATCCAATAATACCCTTGAGAATGAAGATACTTTTTCACATAATCAAGATAACGAGGTTATAATTGGTAACACTACTTATTTAGATAAGGTTCAATCATCTTCGTACTATTATGATGATGAGGATAGTAGTGATGAAGAATCTGAAATATGTAGGCATAGTAATCAGGAATCTAGTAATCCAATTGAGCTTTATAATGATTATATTATTTCTAGTTCAAATCCAAATAATTATTATGATTATTCACCTATTCAAAAGGACGAGGATTTGATTAGGGATTCCACCGTTTTAGACGATGTAGTATGTCCTGTTTACGAATCCGATAAAGGTTTAGAGGAACCGGTTTATCTTGAGACTACTGTTTTCGAGTCGAACGATTTAGAAACTGTAATCGATGATGGTTTCGAGGAACGGTTTTACCCTGAGAATACTGTTTCAGAGTCGTACGATTTAGAAACAATAGTCTTAGATGAACTCGTAGATTAATGAGGATACACTGCAATATTACAACTTAGAAGAATCAATTGCCCATTTTCAGGAATCTGATGACCTAGAAATTAGGGAGATTGTGGCTAGTCTAACTAGAGACACTGAAAACTCTAAGTTTGGGGGTGATTATCACTTTCCTAGTGCTTTACCTTTAACTCTCAGAAAGTCCCTCACATAGGACTGATATCCATGCCTCAACCATCTTACAAGATTATCTTCATACTAGGTTTCCCGAACCTAATGATGTCATGAAAAAAGTTCAGTCGTTAGAAACCCATCCTCTGGTTGATGTGGTTTGCCCAGGCTATGATCCCAGATTGACTTTGTTTTCCCACCAAATAGTTTTCTTCCAATGTGGGAACGTAGATTTCAAATGTGTCACTTATTAAGTTCTGAGACTAAGCCTAAGTACTTTAGGAAATTAGAATCGACACATTTGTTCAGAATGACCACTACTCTGACTGTGGTCAACTATGTAAGTCATACCTAATTGACTTAGAGGATCCTAAATTATTTAGGTTATTTTGTGATTCCAGGTTCTTATCTGAGTTTTTCCAGACTCTAGGACCTAATAATTTGAATCCTACCTATGAGGAAATGCATCCGAGGAAAATAGTCTATTTAGACCCCTTCATAGAACCTGAACCTGAACCGCAATTAGCGATAGTTATCCAGAAACTAGGTAAGGGCATGCTAGTCTTGTACATTTTCTTGGTTCACTGCAGTTTCCTTTTGTCAGCTCTTTTTGGTTTTAAAGACCCACAGTTATTCCGGCTATTGTTATACGGTTCGAGTTGACTAAACCTTTTCTATGTCTGGCTGAAGACTTTAAACTTAGCACTTCTTGGGAGGTAACCCAAACTCATGCAACCAGGTAATATCTTTCCTTAACTCTTTTTCTTCGAATGGTAATAGTTTCTCCTTGTTCATGTTTTTAATTTTATCTTTAGAACATTGAGGACAATGTTAGGTTTAAGTTTGGGGGTATGGGAGAAACTTTTTAGTTGCAATAAATAAACTCCAGAGCCTAGAAATTTATGCCTATTGAGGATTGCACTAACTAATCTAAGTGGATGGAAGCATTTTGATTGTAGGAGTTTGAGGAACCAATCTGATTAGATGGAAACATCTAAAGAGTCTATTCATAAAAGCACAGAGCTCAGGTGTTAGAAATAACATGATAGTTTCACCATATCTCGTTGAGTCCTTTTCACTTCTATTTTTATTTTATTTTGTTTTTAAACTATGTTTCTCTAAGTATAGGTGGGGCCCACGATTCAAGTTGTTACCAATGCTAGGGTGAATTAGAGTGATTGAGATACCAGAAAAAAAAAAAAAAAAAAAAAAGTTGAAAAAAAAAGTGAAAAAAAAGATGAAAAAAAAATGGTAGTTACCAAAAAGAAAAAAAAAAAAAAAAAAAAAGAAAAAGAAATTGAGACCAGACCATTTGACCAAAAGGAATAAATTCAATAAAGTCGACCACTGGTACCCTTGTATATGCCAGTTGTGTTGACCTAGAGTTAGGTTATCGACCACTGGTACCCTTGTATATGCCAGTGTGTTGATATTAGTCAGACTAGTATCTCAATCCATTAGGATAGGTTCATTTTGGCGGAGGCCTTCAGACAGATATGGGAAACGTCGTTCACTTAGTAAACATCAAAACCATCTATGTTTTCTATATCCATCTTCTTGATCTATCCATGTGATTAGTTTTGACTCCGAATATGATGTCCATAGTGCAACTATCTGAGTAGAGCTCTGTCACTTTATATGAATTTTAGTATGCTTGAGTGCAAACTCGTGTACAGCAATTGGAATTTCGCATCAGGGTACTTCTTCCTGTAGTCAATAAGTATGCCAACCAAGGAGATTCTTTAGTGCCTTCCAAGGTTCTGCGTAGATAGCTAAGGTCTGGAGTACAGGTTTTGTGGGTATATCTCTGGTAAGCCCTCCCGAGACTATAACTCGGCCACTAGGGCCACCTAGGGGTTTAAAGGCTTATTGCATACGCTAAATGCAATCGACGATGCCTGCGACAGTGAGTTAGGATTTTATTTTGTAGTTTTGATTTGCTCGGGACTAGCAAATAATAAGTTTGGGGGTATTTGATAGACGCATTTATGTGTCTAATATAGCTCATTTGTATATATTGTTAGTGCTCAATTTTGTACTTATTTGGTTATTTTATTTATTTGTAGGTGTTTTTAGAAGAATAAGGATTTGCGGCGAAATTGGCTGAAAATGCGGCGTTTGGACCTCCGTTGATAGAGTACCGGAAGCGCCCCAGAAGTGTACCGGAAGTACCCCAGAAATACCCCGGAGGAACCCCGGAAAAAGTGCGGAAAATGCCCCAGAGGACACTTGCTATACGGATCCTTGATTTTGGATAAGGGGTAACCTAATTACTAAGGGGTGACCCATTTCCAGGCAGCTGCTAAAGGGAGACCAGCCACAGATAAGGGGAGGTCAACTTCTCAAATTTAAAAGCAAATTTTGGCGGGAAAATGCATGCATCGTCTGGCAGATTTTGGTTCGATTATTGGAGGAGTTTTAATGCGATTAAACACCGGAAATCAGTTGGGATAATCCTGTTAGACCTAAACAGACCCTATGCAAGTGATTGGGCTGATCGAATTGGGCTGGAATGGCCGTGAGAAGCGATCAAAGTCCAAACAGAATATGTGTTCTCTGTGAAGTTTTCAAATATATTTAGAGATTCTGGGAGAGTTTTACGTTGAAGTAAAGTGTATCTAGTCTTGTTTAAGGATTAGGAGAATTTTGGAGCGTAAGAAATTGCCAGAAGACGCGTACAAAGCAACAGAAAAGAGATTTCTCTCTCAACTGCACGTGAAGAAAAAAGGGAGATAAACTCGGATTTAATCGAGTTATTTGGACCCTATTGGTATATAAAGGCTGGTGGGAAGTGAGAGAAAGTTTTATCAAGAGTTAGGGGTCGATTGGGAGGCCAGCAGGGAGGCGCAGGAGGAGTTGCAGGAATTGTACCTGCTGCTGCTGCT